>NC_084485.1:8057349-8364940 GCF_030035675.1 Rhineura floridana
TTATGATTCATTTATATCCCACCTGTGCTAGGAGTGTGAAGCAGCCAGCTTGATGGCACTTCTGAAAATACTGACGGTGGAACAAAAACTCTGGAAATGGTTCCACTTCTGCTTTAGGCAGAATTGCAGCAGATTTGGATGGCTGTTTGCACCATAGATGGCCGCTTGTGTACTCGCCAGAAGCAACCAGACCTGGCTTCAGTCATTCCTGTTCAAGCCACTCCAGGTTAGAATACTGCAATGCAGTCAATGTGGGACCAGCCTTGAAGACAGTCTAGAAGCTTCACTTGGTTCAGAATGCATCGGCTGGAACCAGTCAAACTGATCCCATTAAACTGATCTTGTACCAGTTTCACGGGTTGCCATTTTATTTCTGGAATCAATTTGAGATGCTGGTCTTGCCCATTTAAAGTAGGGGTGAAGAGCCTGTGGGCTTCCAGATGCTGGGAATGTAAGAATGGCCTTAAGCCGTTGATCCTTCCAGCTCTTGTTCTTACTCATCTCTGATTGTGAACGGCTCTCCAGAGGGTCAGATGGGCAACTCTCCCAGCCCTGTGAAGAGATGCCACAGACTGAACCAGGGAAGTTCTGCATGCAAAGCAGGCGTTCTGCCCTGAGCACATCTCCTGACCATTGGCCATGCTTGCAGGGGCTGATGAGAGCTGGTAGTCCTGGAACATCTGGAGGGTCACATGTTCCCCATCCTCGCAAAATGGCCTCGGAGCAGAATATTTCAAGAATCGCCTTCCTCCATATAGGCTTCCCCTCCATGTTTTCGGAGACTTTGGGTTACACGTTTTTAAACACAGAGGAAATCTTCCTTCCGCATTTTGTTGTTGGTGTCATGAATATTTTATTTTGTTTTATTTATTATTGCATGTCTATCTGGTATTTCCTCCAAGGAGCTCAAGGTGGCACACACGTTTCCCCCCCCTCTCCATTTTATCCTCACGACAGCCCTGTGAGGTAGGTTAGGCTGAGAGGCTGTGACTTGCCAAGGTCACCCCATGAGTTTCATGGCTGAGTGAGGGTTCGACTCCTGGTCTCCTTGTCATAATCCAACTCTCTAACCACATCACCATATAGGTGATCATACAATATGATTCTCGCTTTGGCTGTGAGAGGTCCTGGTTTCAATTTCCAGACAAGTCCAGGTCTCTGGGGTAAGAGGGCCATATTAGCTCAGGGGTACAGCATGTGCTTTGCATGCAAAAAGGCCCCAGTGCTTGAAAGGACCAGATTTCAGATGATGGGAATGCCTCCTGCCTGAGTCATGGCTAAGTGCAAGTAGGCGATACTGGAGTGGATGGACCCGATAGTAAAATGCAGCTCTGTATGTCCATATTCAGTGGCAGCCCTATATGAATGTTAGAATGCAACATTAAGAACCCAACCCTACTGAATCAGGCCAAAGGCCCATCTAGTCCAGCGCTCTGTTCTCACACCAACTGCCCATTAGCTGTCAGGCCAAGTTCAAGGTTCTGGTTTTGGTGTACAAAGCCCTATGCAGCTCAGGACCAGGATACCTGAAAGATCGTCTAACTCCTTATATACCAGTTGATCACTGCGCTCTGCAGGTGAGGGCCTCCTGCAGGTACCATCTTATCAGGAGGTCCATTACACACAACATAGGAAGTGGACCTTTAGTGTTGTGGCACCAGCCCTTTGGAATTTCCTCCCCTTAAATATTAGGCTGTGAGCACAGTAGTCGCCTACAGAAAAGCTTTTACGTTGTCCACACCTGGAGGGCCAAAAGGTTGATCTACCGATCAGACGTGAAATCTATTTGAAGCCAATTTTTTTAAAAAAAAACTTGCTCGAGTTTATTTATATATTTATTTATTACATTTATATACCGCCCCAGAGCTGAAGCTCTCTAGGCAGTTTACAGCAAAGTTGATCACCCCCAGGTTTTACAGTTAAAAGGGACAGGGTTTGACGAACACTGTGTGCCCCCATTTTCAGAAAAGAGAAGTAGAAACACACTGTAACTAGCAGAACAGTAAGTGTGTCTCTACCCTTAGACAGGCACCATCTCTGTTGTCTTTTCGGTGCCTACTTAAGATCTTCCTCTTTCAACAAGCCTTTTAAGTAGAGACCTTAATCTAGTGTGCATCTATATTGTAATTGTTTTTAAGATGTTTTTCAAGATGTTTTTAGTGCTTTATCATCTGTTTGCCTCCCTGGGTTTCCTTTTGGAGGAAGGGCAGGATATAAATTTAATAAATAGTGACAATAACAACAACAGTAACAACCATACGCCTATATGGGAAGCCCATAACCAGAACCTGAGTGCAAATGGCTCTCCCCACTTGTGATTCCCAGCAACTGGTATTCAGGGCACACTGCCTCCAACAGTGGAGGGTGAACATAGCCATCTTTTACTGGTCAATCTTGTGCTCCGCAGTAGCCTCCTGTCTCTGCTGATGGTTGAAGGACCAGCATGGTCTCTATTCACAGATGATATGGAATAGAATGCACATTAAATGATTATCTGGCCCCTGAGATGTGCTTTCAAGCCACAGTGTGAGAGAGGGAAGTAGCACTGCAGTTTGCTTGGCACAAGGAGAACAACAGACTACCTTTTAGAGGAACCTCTTAACTAGGATATTTTTGTTGCAGGTGCCCAAGGCCAGGATCTGCAGGTGGTGCAGCCTCCGGGACCCTTGTCGGTGTCGGCAGGAGAGACCCTCACTCTGAATTGTGACTTGATTGGGCGTAGTCCACCAGGAGGCGTGAGATGGCACAAGGGCTCTGACAGAAAGCAGCCACCCATTTACAGTGACCTAGAAGCATATTCTTCCCGGGCAACCAGGATTTATAATGTATCACAAACAGACTTCAGCATCCGCCTCAGCAACATCCGACCCGAGGATGCCGGGACCTATTACTGTGTCAAGTACAGGGCAGGAAGCCCAGAGACGGAATACAGATCAGGAGCGGGCACTGAGGTGTCTGTGATTGGTAAGTGCCCCTCAAACTCTCGTTGTCCCCAAGGAGGAAAATCTGCCGCACTCGCCCCAGAAGTTCCATGTTGCACACAAATGCAAAGGCCTCTAAGGAACCTCAGTGTTTTTTAAAAAATGAAAAGCAGCCTGCAGGGGTGTGCATGTCTGAGTGGAAGACTGATGGAAAGAGAAAGGGTGCACGGCTCTTTCCCTGCTGGGTGCTTGTCTGCTCAAAATCTCTTTTTTTCCCCTCCCCTGTTATGGAAATATGTATATATATATGCAGAGATCCTCAGTGGTCTGAGCTGCGTGTGCCAGTGTGTATATTTATATTAGAAGCAGGCTTTTCCCCTGCATTTATATCACTGAGTCTTCAGACTTAGTAAAATAAGAAAAGTTACTTTATTTATAGAAATACATAGAAGATGGGAAAGGCATACCTAGTTCTAACTAAGTTGGAAACACAATGCCCAGACTTGGGTGTTGCCCTCATGGCTCAGGAGAGAGAGCAAAGACGTCTCCTGTGTCCTCGGATGGTTGAAGAAGAAGAAGACAAGGAGGGACAGGTCAGCTTCCCTGAGCATATCAGTTTACAACGGAAGGAAGTAGGTAGAGAACAGCACAGGTAAAGGTAGGCAAGCCTAGTCAGCTGGAGGATCCTAACTCTGTCTTCCTTCTGGAACACACACAAAAGTACCCAAACAGGAGTTGCTCTTGCCCCACTTCCAACATCCCCCAGGGTCCAAAGGCTGCTTTTCATTCTTTGAAAGTCTAGCCTTCATTACGAGCATTTATGTGTAATGTGTACTTAACACCCTTTAGAAACGCAGCCAGGTGGACAACCTATTGCAGGGGTGAGGAACACTTCTCAACTTGAGGGCCGCATTCTCTTATGGGCAGCCCTTCCAGGGGCCACATACCAGTGGTGGGCAGGGGCAGAGGCAAAGAGTGGGTGGAGCAACGGGTGTGAAATGTACCTTTGTACAGTAGGCTAGTTTTTACGTGCACACGCCCCTCCATTCTCCACCCAGGCTAGCAGGAGGCATTCTCGGAGTTCAAGACACATTCTACCTAAACAGAAATACTCAAGGAGAGTGTGAAGCAGGAACAATGAGGGGTGTGGCTGGAGAGGGGGTATGGGTTGGGGAGAGTCCCAAGGGCCAGATATTCTCATTTTCCCACTAGCAAGTTCTCTTGTGACTAACCTTTATAAGAAACAGCTCTCATAATGCCTACCATGTAGTAGGAACTGCATTCCATGGGAATAGGTGGCCTTGCCCTGCCCACCACCCCAGCCTGGTCTGATTTCCTAATTGATCTGAGGTGAAAAATTAAAATGTACTGCCTTCAAGTCGATTCCGACTTATGGAGACCCAATGAATAGGGTTTTCATGGTAAGCGGTATTCAGAGGGGGTTTACCATTGCCTTCCTCTGAGGCTGAGAGGCAGTGACTGGCCCAAGGTCACCCAGTGCGCTTCGTGGCTGTGTGGGGATTCGAACCCTGGTCTCCCAGGTCTTAGTCCAGCACCTTAACCACTACGCCATACTGGCTCTCTTTTTCCATTCTCTTAATTACCTGGGCATTTGCTGATGGTTCAGAACTTAGTCTTGAAGCCCTGGATTGGGCTGCAGAAATGGAATCATCAAGTTGCTGGCACAGGGGTCATTGATGCAATGCCTGCAGACGCCAGCATGCCCACCAACACCTTCCATGGTGCCTGTGAAAGGTCCCAGTAAATGTCCCCTGAAAAGGCCACCATGAGACAGTTTGCTCTTGCTCTATTCTTGCTTGCACTGACTTGGCCTCTCCTATGTTAAATGTGCTCCCTTAAACATGCCCACATTTCACTGGATGCCAGGACTGGACGCCCACCCTCCCTTCCATTCTGAACAGAGGAGAGTTGCAAAGAGTAAGGACCATTAAGGGCTGATGTAAGTGCCTTTTTCCCCATTGATGGAGGGCATGCCCTCATCATTTTGTGGTCTTGTCTCTAAGACATCATTTTGTGGTCTCTGTCTCTAAAAGAGATGGAGAAGGCATTTTGTATGATGCAACTCTGTGACTGGCACCATGGCGCACTCTCAAAACTGGCCCAGAACAGGTTGGCAACTCTTGGCTAGCGCAATGAGCATGAGAGGCATGGGCGCCATGAGCATATGATGGTTTGACTGTTAAGTTTTCTGTTTTTTCAAACCCACATAATAAACACAAATAGTCATGGAGTCAAGATGGCCTAGGCCACTGTACTTCAACCTTGGGTCCCCAGATGTTGTCGGACTACAACTCCCATCAGCCCCAGCCAGCTTAACCAATGGCCAAGGATAATGGGAGTTGTAGTCCGACAACATCTGGGGACCCAAGGCTGAAGAACAGTGGCCTAGTGTGTCCTCAGCCACATGTTCACAGTGCAGCTTTCAAAATAGTCCAAGTTTGGAGCAAAGCCAGGCAGAAGGAGCTCTGCTTTGTAGGAAGGATTTCCCTTGGGATTGGGTCCTATTCTGCAGGGAATACCTGATGATGTGTCAGTGCTTCCTCCCGCAGCCACCCCATCCCAACCATCTATCAGCGGCCCCACGAGCAGAGTGGAGTCGGGAACCTCGGCAACTTTCAACTGCACCTCGGACAGATTCTCCCCCCGAGAGATCAGAGTCACCTGGCTGAAAGGCATGAGCTGGATCAAAGCCCCAAAGCCCATTGTTTTGCCAGAAGGCGAGAGCATCTCCTACCAAGTCCGGAGCACAGCAGAGGTGCCACTCACAAAAGACGATGTGAAGTCCCAGCTCATCTGCCAGATCGACCACGAAACCTTACAGAGTCCCCTGCAAGAGGTTTTTAGACTTGGAGAGATCCTAAGAGGTACGAGGACTCTCAGATGGGGGGTCATGGCAAGGACGGGAAAGAGGCTGTGGATCTTGGATAAAAAGAACAGTTGGGGGTTGTTGCCCCTCTGGGCTCCTTGGAGGTGGGAAGGGAGAATATACAGCTATGAATCTCCATTATCAATCTTCCAAAGAGCATCTGGCTGGAGTCAGCTTGATGCAACAAGGCAACTCTTGTGCTCTTAAGAATGAGGCACAGTCTAGGAGGACTTTGGGGAAAGATTTGGCATGAGGAAGGGAACACGTGCTAGGGCAAGGCTAAGATCCAGCTTTCCGTCTGTGTGGCTTGATTTGATTTCCTTCTTGGTAGGGCTGAAAATAGAATAATGCCAGGTATAGCATGGGGGATTTCTACACTTGTGAATGGGCCACCTGACTTGCCAATAACTCTTGCTTAACCCTATTGAGTTGGCTGGGGTGAGAGGCCAGGAGAGTTGGAGACCCCCCTCCCCAATAGACTTCATTGACAAAAGTCTTTCTCCGGATCTTCAGTATGCAGAGGTGAACTTTTTCTCTAAAGGGGCAGCTTTGAGGCAGGCTACCCATAACATGCAAGCACCTGCTGGTCTTCTTGCTGTTGAAGCTCCTTTTGGACAGGGAGTGGGGACAAATGGGAAGGGTTACGCAGCAGGGCAAGGGTCAAGTGCCCCTTCCACCTCTCCCCTATGCTGCTGCTTCACTCTTAAATGCCCTTTCCCAAAGCAGTGAGCAAAAGGGCCAAAGGTAAGCATGGAGCGTTCACGGTGGTCCTTAGGGATGTTCAGTCAAGGGGAAATGCATTTCCTCCTTCCAGGATGGAGGCTAAGGCAGAGCCACACACCAACTTAAAAGAAGGCCAAATGTGCATGGGGTGCCTGTCCAGCCTCCACAGTCCACACACCCACTCAACAGCATCACACCAAGAGCATGTGATACTGGAATGTGAATGGAGCCCTGTAGAGCCACCTTTGCCAACCTGGCACCCGGCAGATGTTTTGGACTACAACTCCCATCACCCTAGGCAGCACAGCCAGTGAAGTCTGAAAAAGCTGGAGGGTGCCAGGCTGGCCAAGGCTGCTACGGAGTGTGCAAACTGTCTGCACCAGGGAAGGACAACTGCTTGAGCTGGGTGGTGGACCCTGTTTGCCTACGTTGCTTCAGGGCTTTATGGCCCCAGGCTGACCCCACAGAGGAGAAATTGGCAGCCCCCCCCCCAGGATCAAAGGGAAGGATGCCCCACTGGGATAGGCTGGCTCTGAAGTGACACCTTGTGTGCTGGTGAGCAGGATGGCTTCTCAGGCAGCTTTCTAAAAGCACAGGGAGGGCCCATTGCTCTGCCCAGCCCACAAGCAAAGGGAGGGGCCACCGGGGCGGGGGCTGCTCATGTTGTACCAGGGTGGAGCTTCTGAGAACGCTGAGGAAGGCAACAAACCCACCGGTGCAGCCTCCTCTCCCATGGCATTGCAAGCTGAACTGCCCCTGTTGAGTGCTGTCCTGCTTTAGAGCTCTTAAAGGGACAGCAACCCAGCCCTGATGGAACAGAGCAACTGCCTGTTGCTTGCCTTGCTAGAAAACAATGCAAACTATATAGTCCCAAGCACTGCAAAGAAAGCAAATCAGGAAATCCAAATAGTTACGTGTTCATAATGGGTTGTATCTTCTCGAAGTAGATCCTTTGAAATAAAGGACCTAATTTAGCCATGTGCATTGATTTCAGTGGGTAGGACAAACGTTAGAGACATCCTGGTATGTTCTAAGGACAAAATTGTGAGCTGATGTGCTTCAGGGGCTCTTTTTGCGCAAGTTCTGGCCTTTGCCTCATAAACCAGAAACCAAAACCAAGGAGGCCAGAAGAAGAGCCTGGCTCCTCGATCAGGCCAAAGGAGGCCCATCTGGACCAGCATCCTATCCCCACAGTGGCCAATCAGATGCCTCTTCTGCAAAGCCCCAAAAGCAGGACCTGAGTGCAGCGGCTCTCTCACCACCGTGAGGCCCAGCAACTGGCTTACTGCCTCTGGCAGTGGAGGTAGGAAATGGCCATCATGGCTAGTAGTCACTGATAGCCGAATCCTCCGTGAATTTGTCTAATTCTCTTTTAAAGCCATCCAAGTTGGTGGCCATCACTGCCTCTTGTGGTGGCAACTTCTATAGTTTAACTACTCACTGCTTAAGAAGTGCTTTCTTTTGTGAGCCCTGAATCTTCCTACTTTCAGCTTCTTTGGATGTCCTCGAGTTCTAGTGTTATGAGAGAAGGAGAACCTTAACCTCTTTCTCCACACTATTAATAATCTTACGAACCTTTATCAGGAATGCAATTCCAGCCCACCTAGGAGTCCAGAAACCATTTCTCCTAACGAATATCATAGAATAGAATCATAGAATAGTAGAGTTGGAAGGGGCCTATAAGGCCATCGAGTCCAATCCCCTGCTCAATGCAGGAATCCAAATCAAAGCATTCGTGACAGATGGCTGTCCAGCTGCCTCTTGAAGGCCTCCAGTGTCGGAGAGCCCAGTACCTCTCTAGGTAATTGGTTCCATTGTCGTATGGCTCTAACAGTTAGGAAGTTTTTCCTGATGTCCAGTCGAAATCTGGCTTCCTGCAACTTGGGCCCATTATTCCATGTCCTGCACTCTGGGACAATCAAGAAGAAATCCCAGCCCTCCTCTATGTGACAACCTTTCATGTACTTGAAGAGTGCTATCATATCTCCCCTCAGTCTTCTCTTCTTCAGGCTAAACATGCCCATTTCTTTCAAGGTCCTGATTCTGATTTCTTTGCCTTTGTCCATGCAGTTCCACCCAGAGTGCAACTGGAAACCAAGCCACTCAATCCCATCCAGCTGAACGTCTCGGTGACCATCAGCTGCAGCGCGGAAGGATTTTACCCGAATGACATCGGCCTGGTCTTGTTTGGCAATAACAACAACAAGAGCGAAATCGGAACGGCTGAGTCCGTGACTGAGAATAGAGATGGGACGTTCACCCGCAGGAGCTCCCTGGAGGTGGAGGCGACAGAAGAGAGAAACCATTCCGTATTTATTTGCCAGGTTAAGCACAACTCCCTGGCTACAATTAATGCAACAACCATGCTGATAATCAGGGCAACGGCTGGAGAAAGTGGAAGTTTCGGTCAAAAGCCAGGTAAACATGGACCTGGGCAACTGTTTTTCAGATTTTTCTCCCCTCCCCTCCCCTCTCGATCCATGTTGACCGTTATTTCTCTTTTTGTGTCAGCTGGTATTGGCAATATATGTTATATTGGCCTTGTGAATTCTATTGCGTCCAGGGATGGCAGACTATACTAACCTTCAGTCCTCTTCACACTTAAAGGGAAGGATCTCTGGCTCGTTGGAAGAGCAGCTGCTTCATGTGTAGAAGGTCCCGGGTTCAATCCCCAGCATCTCCCAGTAGGGCTGGGAAAAGGCCCCTGTTTGAAAACCTGGAGAGCCATTGCTGGTCAGTACTGACAGTACTGAGCTAGATGGACAAATGGATTGACTTGGTATAAAAGCAGATTGCTATGCTCCTATTTAAATCAACCCTTAATTCAGAACCATGAGGACTGGAATCCTGCTTTTTGTTAGGGGAACACCTGTAGCTCAATAGTAGAGAACGTGCTTTGCATGTGGAAGGTCCCAGACTGAACATTTCTAATTTATTATTATTGTTGTTGTTGTTGTTGTTGTTGTTGTTGTTGTTGTATCCTGCCCTTCCTCACAGCAGGAGCCCAGGGCAGCAAACAGAGCGCTAAAAACACGTTAAAACATCATAAAAACAGATCTTAAAACACATTAAAACAAAACAGAGTTAAAAACATTTTTAAAAAGCTTTAAAAACATCTTTTTAAAAAAAAGGTTAAAAACATTATTAAAAAAAATATTAACAAGCAATTGTTTTAAAAAACAACTTTAAGAAAGGGTCGTAAACATTATTAAACAAACATATTAAGCAATTCTAACACAGACGCAGACTGGGATAGGTCTCAACCTAAAAGGCTTGTTGAAAGAGGAAAGAGAAATTAGGAAATGGCCTTCGCCTGAGACCTTGGAGAACCACTCCCCATCAGTGTAGGTCTTGGGTCCCCAACATGGTGCCTGTGAGGCATCACCATGCTTTCAGGCACGCCCCTTGGCACCTGCTGAGGCTTCTCTCAAAGTTTATTTTTTGGCCTTGGGGAGATTGTTTGTTTTGCAGGTGCTGCCTGCTTTTTTGTGTCTGTTTTTTAATTGTTTTTGGGGTGTGTGTGTAGGTGTACAGCCTGTTTTGGGAGGGGGTTTCTGACCATTGCCAGTTTCTCTTTTGTGAAACGTGTGTTTTGTGGTGCCCGCTGCACTTCCTTCGAGTTCCAAATGTGCCCCTGGGCCCAACAAGGTTGAGGAACCCAAGTGTAGGCATCTGACTTGGTGCAACGCAGCCTCATACATTCCTATGTGGATCTTTTCTCCCCTCCCTCCTGCCCAACCAGAGAACCTGCCCCCCAACTACAATCAAGAGAGGCTCCTTTGCCTGTCCTGTGACTATCAGAAGTACGGCTGATAGAAACAAAGGAAGGTGGTTTCTGCCAGCTCTGCCGGCAGATGTCTGGGACCTTCTGCGTGCAAAGCAACTGCTTCAACCACTGAGCTTCAGCCCTTCCGCATGGAAGATGATGAGGGATGCCAGTTGTCAAATTAAATAATTTAAATCTCTTTGCAGAAGACAAGCGTATCATCATCATCATTGCAGTCGTTTGTTCGCTCCTGGTTATATTGGTGGTGGCTGTCATCTACCTCATCCGAGCAAGGCATAACAAGGGTAAAAAGCATCTTTACTGTATCTTTATTGTATTTATTTATTTATTTATTATTATTTAGATTTATATCTTGCCCTTTCTTCCAGTAGGATCCCAGGGCAGCAAACAAAAGCACTAAAAACACTTTTAACACATCATAAAAACAGACCTTAAAATATATTAAAACAACATTAAAAACATATTAAAACAAAACATCTTTAAAAATATTTTTTTTAAGCTTTAAAAACATCTTTTTAAAAAAAGAAAAAGAAAAAGAAGGTTTGAAAACATCTTAGAAAGCAATTCCAGCACAGATGCAGACTGGGATAAGGTCTCTACTTAAAAGGCTTGTTGAAAGAGGAAGGTCTTCAATAGGCGCCAAAAAGATAACAGAGATGGTGCCTGTCTAATATTTAAGGGGAGGGACTTCCAAAGGGTCGGTGCCACTACACTAAAGGTCTGTTTTCTAAAGGATTCTTATTGCATCTATGTCATTTGGGTCCAGTTCAGATTCTCAGACACTCCGTCTGATCAGGAGTGCATGGAGGTACAGACTGGTTGAACTGGTGTCTCTGTGTAGGGTCTCTACCCCAGTTGCCATGATTTGCAGTTTCGGGAGTTTAAGAAGGACTTGCCCCCGTCAACCCCATAACAGTGGGGGGCAGCCCCTGGGGGTAGCACCACTTCATATAATTTAAGTGCTTCCACGTGATCCCTACTGGCTCATGGCATTTGCAACCAGCAGTCCCTTGTGATCCCGTTGGCCACCTAGCCAAGTGGAGTCTGCAGGGCCAGCATAAGACTGTAGAGGGCCCTCAAAGGCAGCAGCACGGCAGCACTATCACCGCCTGCCACCACCACCAGCTTAAATAGGTGTGGCGGCATCAGTGTGCTGTATGCACAGGCCTTCCGTCACCCAAGACGACGGCGGGGGGGTGATGCTGCCATCTTGGGTGGTGGCAAACATGTACATGCAGCACGCTGATGCAGCAACACGGGACTTGGCACAGCCAGCCGCAGGAACAGCAGGGTTGTTGCCTAGGAAGGTGGCTCCCGCTCTGCGATCCTCGCCAGCATCAGGTCATGGGGAGCTCAGGGAGCAGGAGCTTCATCCACCCAGCCCCAGCAGCAGGTACCCCTCTTAGCCACAGGGCCCCTTGGCCAGTGCCCAACCTGGCCACTCACTGGTACCCAGCCTGGGAATCTACTAAATAGCTTTGGACTCTGTTTGGCTCTGTGCTTTCCATAACAATTTGCTGGTTTGTACATTGCCCATATGTAGGGATGGAAGGACCTGCTGGCTTTGGTTCTCATTTTTACAGTCTTAAATTCAGTTCTCCACATATCTGCGGTAGTTTGTGATATTTTGTTTTGTAAAAAAAATTATCCTGAAAATTATTCAGCATTTTAGTGTGAATTTCTCCTAATAAACACATTTTTGGAGGCACTTTTTACAAGCAGTTTCTCCTGTTATATGCATCTTTGTAAACATTGGTTGGAGAATTGCATTGCAAAATTCAGATAAGTTCAAGTTTTGGATGGCTGTGTTTCGGTCCTCGTATTGTTTCGGAAGGTGCAAATTTGATAAATTCGGCTTTAAATGCAAGCTGGATCAAATTTCTCCCATCCCTACCCATATGAATAAATACTTGATTTTCTTTTGGAAGTGTCAGCAACAAAAGGGCTGGAAGAAAATTGGAATCTGCCACTTATGGAATAGAATCCGTACTGAGAATTTAGCTGCTGACAAAGATATGGCAGAGTTTTTTAAAGGTGTTATTCCTAATGACGTGGGAGGAAAAGGAGCTGGCTGGCTCCCAGTTGGTTAACTGGCCCCCTGGCATCTGCTAAAGATCATATTATAATCACCTGGCTTCGTTTGACACAAATAAACGAGCAAAGGTGTTGATTAAAAGTGACTGACAATCAAAGAATAATTTGACGGGCGGGTGGGGATCGTTAACATTAGAATAGCCTGCCTGATGGATCAGGCCAGTGGCCCACCTAATCCATTATCCTGCTCTCACAGTGACCAACCAGATGCCCCAATGGGAAGCCCACAAGCAGGACCTGAGTGCTCCTCTGATTCCCAGCAAGTGGTAGTCAGAGACATACTGCTTCCAGCATTAGAAGTATATGCTTTAGCACCAGTGACGTTTGTGCCCATGCAGGCGTTGGGGCCAAACCAAGGCTCTACCACCTCCTCAGCCTCCCTCCCTCTCAGTCATTACTTGATGGTAATGAAAGAATTGCAGCTTGCAACTCTACCGCCAGCATGGACAGACTTCTGGCTCCCAGGATCTACTCCCCCCTCCCAAGAACCCCACCAGCAAATCCAGGTCCAAAATAATGGCTGGCATAGGGGAATGACCCAAATACAAAATAGTAGTTTAGGAGGCAGAGTCAATTACCTATTGTGTTGTTCATGAGCTATAAAATCAGGGTGACCTGCATGTACAAGTGCAAACATACGTCTGAGTTATGAAAGATCAGGGAGTCTTAACTTGGGGGGAGAGCCATTTTGTCGTCGCCATTGTAAAGCAACTGGGAGAAGCCATTGGTGATCTGCACCAAATCATCCAGTGATCCTCCAGTAGACCCTGATCTAATTTCTGCCCACCTCTGCCGTACAGCAAGTACTAAGCCTAGCTTCCAAAGGCACAGGCCCATCCTTTAGGTTGCAACTTGGAAATCCTAAGAAATGTAAGAAGAGCCCTGTGGCTGGATCAGGCCAATGTTCAGCCTCCTGTTTCCCACAGTGTCCAGCCAGATGCCTATTCATTTATTCATTTGTGTATTAATAACCTGCACTTTCATAAGAATATTTCAAGGTGGAATAAACATATAAAAATATAACCCAGTAAAAACAACCATAAACACATCATAAAAAATGTGGCAAACACCAATAAATACGGATTGGCTAAAAAAGAGAAAAAATTTCAGGGCTTGTCTGAACAATGCAGTTTTCAAATGACATTTGAAAGAAGAGATAGTTCATGCCAAACCTCTACTGATAGGGAGCGCCACAGGGAAGGGCCTGCAACTTTAAAGGCTCAGTCCCTCATGAAGCATAACTGAACCTCAGGACCATGGGGAACCTACAAAAGTGCCCCATCGGAGGATCTCAGTGATCAAGATTGAGCAAGATGGATCAGACCGTCCTTAGTACTTTGTGAAGCCCATCTGCAGGACATAAGGACAATAGCTCTCGCTCACTTTGGCTCTGGTATTCAGTGGCTGGGAAGAGCTGCTGGTTGCTTCTCCCAGTAAGGTAGATGGACCAATGAATTGACTTGGGTATAGGGCAGCATCATAAGAAGAGCCTGCTGGATCAGGCCAGTGGCCTATCTAGTCCAGCATCCTGTTCTCACAGTGGACAACCAGATGCCCCAATGGGAAACCCACAAGCAGGACCTGAGTGCAAGAGCACTCTTCCCCCCCCCTCGGCGCGGTTTCCAGCAACTAATATTCAGAAGCATGCTGCCTCTGACTGTGGAGGCAGAGCATAGCCATTGTGGCTAGTGGTCCTTGATACCCTTATCCTCCATGATTTTTTCTTATCTTTTAAGCCCTCCAAGTTGGTGGCCATCACTGCCTCCTCTGGGAGTAAGTTCCGTAGCTTAACCATGTTCTGCGTGAAGAAGTCCTCTCTCTTGTCTGTCCTGAGTCTTCCAGCGTTCAGCTGCATTGGATGGCCACAGAGGGTTCTAGTGTTGTGAGAGAGAGAGAAAAACTTTTCTGTGTCCACTCTCTCCATGCCATGTATCATTTTATAAACTTCTATCATGTCATAAGAACATAAGAAGAGCCTGCTGGATCAGGCCAGTGGCCCATCTAGTCCAGCATCCTGTTCTCACAGTGGCCAACCAGGTGCCTGGGGGAAGCCCGCAAGCAGGACCCGAGTGCAAGAACACTCTCCCCTCCTGAGGCTTCCGGCAACTGGTTTTCAGAAGCATGCTGCCTCTGACTAGGGTGGCAGAGCACAGCCATAATGGCTAGTAGCCATTGATAGCCCTCTTACTTGCCTTTTCTCTGCACTAAAAAGCCACAAATGCTGCAACCTTTCCTCACAAGGGAGTTTGTTCCCTCCCCTTGATCATTTGGGTTGCCCTTTTCTGAACCTTTCCCGGCTCTACAATATCCTTTTTGAGGGGAGGCGACCAGAACTGTACACAGTGCTCCAAATGCAGTCACTCCATAGATTTGTATAATGGCATTATTATATCGACATTTGCTCGGAACCCAGGAAAAACTATATTCCATGTAATGTGGGTTGTTTTTTCTTCTTTATAGGTAAAGACCCCACATCTGTAAGGTAAGTCTTGGCTGCTGCTTTGATCAGGAAACTGGATGACTAGAGAGGTAGCACAGTGTAATGGTTAAGAGTTTTGGGCTTCGGATGGCTAATTGATTATGTCTAATGTAAATGTACTGCCTTCAAGTCGATTCTGACTTGTGGCGACCCTATGAATAGGATTTTCATGAGGCTGAGAGCCAGTGACTCGCCCAAGGTCTCCCAGTGAGCTTCATGGCTGTGTGGGGAGTCGAACCCTGGTCTCCCAGGTCGTAGTCCAACACTCTAACCACTAGGCCACACTGGCTGTACTAACTCCATTTAGCAAGAAGACCTAACTGGCTATTTCACAATCTCACTTCAAGATTCCTCTCCTCTGTTGAGCCAATTGAGTGTCTGGTGTGCAAATGGCACAGATTCACTGTTAAGAGGAGAAAAAAAAATAAGCCCTCTGTCCCAGGAAGAGGAAAGGACATATGTAACAGGAAGTCTGTTCTTCTGATCCACGCAGGTGTATGAGGGTTTTTTTTGGGGGGGGGGTATTTTGTTCTTTTAGACACAACCTAAGTTAACTGTGATCTTTTTCAGCTGATGCTCTTCTCCCATGTTGTTAAAACATAAGATAGTACAGTGGTTCCCAACCTTTATGAGTATGGGACCCCCTTTGTAAGCTCCAAAAATTTCATCACACCCCCCCATGGTAGTTATAATTTTAGTCTCTGTTGTCCCTGACCTATCTCACAGGGTTGGTGTAAGGATAAAATGGAAACGGGGGGAGGGGGAACCATGTGCACCACCTTGAGCAACTTGGAGGAAAGGTGGGATATAAATGCAGTAAAAATTTAAAAAATAAATACATTTCTGCTGCAATACCAGGATCCCAGCCTCAGCCAACCTGCTGAGCTTTTTTCTCTTGCTTTTTTAATAATAATCCAGACGCACCAATGTGTTGTTGATGAGGATGGTAGACTGTGCACTGCAGACAACAAGGTGCACAGATTGAGGAGGGGGGTTAGTGCATTTAGGCCTTGGGAGGATCATCAGAACGGATGACTCGGTTAGCATGCACTTGGAGAATGAAAGCGGAGCAGAAAACAGATCAGCGCATGCACACACACAAACACACCTGCCCCTCCTGTAAGCATCTGCAGGCGTGCAGGCGTTTGGGCACATGGGAGGGGAAACCCTCAACTGCTGCAGCATCTTGGAGAGAAAGATTGGAGGGGCAGAATGTAGGTGGAAGAAAGGAGGAATGCTGGCACACACAGCCTCAGAAATGGTGAGCCAGTCCTGAGCTTCTGCACTGTTCCTTGGCTCCGTCTGGGCCTAAGGCGAGGTCTGGGCTGCCTTGAAAATAAGAATAATTTCTAAAAGGAGGTGGCAGCGAAGCAGGAGCCAAGAAAGACAGGCAGGCCGGCTGCCAGGAAGGAAGGGGGAAAGCAGCCTTTCCTTGCGGCTGTGCTTCTTTTTGCTTCACGAAAAGCCCTCTCCTCTCGTCCTGAGTAAGGGCGTCATCAACAGTGGCAGTGCGAGAAGACAGGAGTCGGCAATAGAAATCCCCTCTTCCTGGTAGCTCCACACTCAGCTTCCTTCAGCATCTGCCATGTGTTTTATAGGCAGACACCTGCCCTCAGCACACCTGAAAGACATTCTGCCACCTCAGCAAAAGTCCTCCCCTCTTGTTTAGAGCAAGGGGGAGGTGTCATCTGCAGCGGTAGTGGGGAATAGAGAACATTCAGGGAGGGAAGACTTTTTTAAAAAATAAATAATTCATTTCTTTACTGTTCGCAGCCCCCCCACCTCAGATTACTTTGCACCC
Source organism: Rhineura floridana (assembly GCF_030035675.1). Taxonomy (NCBI): domain Eukaryota; kingdom Metazoa; phylum Chordata; class Lepidosauria; order Squamata; family Rhineuridae; genus Rhineura; species Rhineura floridana. The sequence continues at coordinate 8,074,042 of NC_084485.1, forward strand.
TCCCAGGGGTCATGGCCCCCAGGTTGGGAACCACTGGGGTAGTATTTAATCCTGGTCCTATTCTGAGTAGACCCATTGACATTAATAGATATAACTAAGGCTGTGGGCACACTAGTTGCTTCAAAAGCAGCAAGAATGGTTTTTCTGGGTGCTTTTTGAAGCAACTGTGCCCTCTGCTGGCCACACTTCCCTTCCCCACTGCTGCCTTCAAACCTTTCAGGACCACCCACAGCAAAGCTTTGGGCCAATCACTGTCTCTGCCTGAATCTACAGCAAAGTGTTTCCATTGGCCACACCTGGAAGACAAAGGGGCCAATCTACCAATCAGTTTCAAAACCTCCCTGAAGCTGAATTTAAAAAAACAACACCAGAGCTGATCCAATGAGATTTTAAGAGTAAAAAGGGGCAGGATTTTACTAGCATTGTGTGCCCCCATTTTGAGAAAACAGAGGTAAAGATTTACTGGAACCAGCACAACAGTAAGCATGTCTCTATCCTAACTTAGGTTCTTTCATTTCAATGAGTCTACTCTGAGTTGACTACAACCTCCTGCTTGTTAACACTGGCAGAACTGAGAGATGGGCTTATTGATGCTGAAGACAAAGGGGGGGAGAGGAGATGGAAATCCCATTGCACAAGTGAAAGTTGTTCCACTTGCATGATTACTTAGTTGCTTACAACCGAACGCTACTCCTACTTAGAGTAGACCCACGGAATAAAAGGACAGGAAGCGCACATCTCCATAGGGATTTTATAATCATATCACACTTAGTTTTAAAATTTCTGTTTTTGCCATGTGTGGGTTGTATTTTTATTATATTTTTTAAAAATATGTAATTGAATATTATTGGTAAGCCACCTTGGTAGGATCTATATCCTGAAAGGTGAGATATAAGTCATTGTAATAAATAAATAAATAAGTTAGCGGGCATAGCTAAACTTAGGTCCATTCATTTCAGTGGATCAGCTTTGAGTGTAGTAGGTTGGATACAATTCACAATAAGCGATAACACAGCAAAACTAACAGTTGGGAAGAGCCGGTAAAAAGCAGACAGTTGACCATCACAATGTTAAAATGCAGAAGAGCAGAGCCCTTTTTACCCCCTTCTTCCTTCAATGAATTCCGAGTAGTGCCCATGGTTTATTCCTCCCTTCCTCATTTTGCCTGCACAACAACCCTGTGAGGTAGATTTGGCACAGCGAGAGAGAGAGAGAGTGGCTGGCCCAAAGTCTCCCAGGTCCAAGAGGTCTTGGTTTCATTTGGGAAGCAGGCAGAACCAACATTTTATTGTCATTATTTTTAAAGAAGCAACTGTGGTTGGCTGTTCATTCACTGGTGACTTGGAGTTTCTCTTTGTCTGTTTTTCTGTAGGCTGCATGAATCTGAGAAGACTTCTGGGGGAACAAATCAGGTATGTTCTGCTAAATTGCTTCAGAAGATTCAGTCATTGAAGACATTGCTTCCCCTAGCAGTCAGGAATTACTCTGCTTTGGGGACTTGCCTCCGTCATAAGTCACCAAGGCTTGATGAACAGGAACAGAGAGGGTGTAATCATTCGTGTCTGTGGGTGGGGAGAGGAGAGGAAAGTTGCCCCCCTCCATGAACCGTAATCATCAGATTCCCACCTTTCTTTTTTTTCCAAAAAACAGCTTCTAGCATTTGTAGAACCTGAGATGTCAGACAAAATGTACAAGTACTATTCTCAGTTTTTGTGAGAAACTTGCCCTGCTCCTCCTTTTCAGTGTTTGATCCCTGTGGACACCCACCAGTGTAATAATCACCACCACCCAGCAGTCACCCTGAGGTTACAGAGAACACGGAACCAACCCCTCCCACGTCTGCTCTGCAAGCCCATCTTACCGTCCAAAAGCCACCTACATTTTATTTATTTATTTAAAATATTTCCATCCCGCCCTTCTACCCTATAATAGGGCGCTCAGAGTGGCTTACAAAAATAAAATCAAACACGTACATAATAAAATTGTAAACAATAAAATCACAAAAACATTAAAATAAATTAAAATACATAAAATACAAGATAGATAGATAGATAGATAGATAGATAGATAGATAGATAGATAGATAGATAGATAGATAGATAGATAGATAGATAGATAGATAGATAGAATGGTAAATTGAAAAGTTGCCTTCCACTGAGTCAGACCATTGATCAGCTCCATATTTACTTGGGCCTCCCCTGGCCTGCTACCTTTCAACTGGAAATGCTAGGGATTGGTGAGCCGGTGGCCTTCTGCATGCAAAGCAGGTGTTCTAGATCTCTGGTGGGTGACCCCTCCTGAGCTGCGGTTTTCATATGGTGTGCTGAGGAACCACTGATAAGCTTTTGGGGAGACTATCTGTATTTCGTTTTATTTTACTGCAATTTATAGCGCACCATTCTAGGCACAATCACCCTCTCAAGGTGGTGTAATAAAGTTCATAATTCCCTTGAACTGGCTAGCAAGGGAAGTCTTGCCTCTGTTCTCTTGGCTCAGAGGACATCAGTGGGCTCTGCTGCCTAGCAAGTGGAGGCCAAAGGGCAATGCCAAGGATGAGGGCATGCAGGGCCGGTGCCAGGCATGCCAGGACCCTTGGGCCCCAGCCTGCCCCGGGCCCCAGCACATGCCTGCCCACCCATCCCACCTACCTCTCCCTGAAGGGCCCCTCCTTAGGGTGGGTGGGTAGCGGCAGCTTCCGGGAGGGAGTTCCACGGTACCCCACCAGTGCCGTGATGGCTACTTGTGCACATCCCTGCCATCAACCAAGATGGCAGCAAAGGCATCAGGCCCTTAGGGAAACCTTGGCCATCATCTTGGTTGACTCCTAAGAGCACCTCCTGACCTCATGAAGATAAGGCGATCAGTGGCCACTAGCTGCGATGGCTATGCTCTGCTTCCATAGTTGGAGGTGGGATGCTTCTGAATACCAGTTGCTGGAAACTGCAGGAGGGGAAATGCTCTTGCGCTCAGGTCCTGCTTACGGACTTCCCATTGCGGCATCTGGTTGGCCACTGTGACTGGTTGGTTGCTGGACTAGACGGGCCATTGGCCTAATCCAGCAGGCTCTTCTTAAGTTTTGGCAGGAATTCTTTCCTGACAACGGTGCCGTATGCTAAGTGTCCTCACATCTGTGTCCCGGACTTCTGAGGTGCTCCCACCCCCTTAACAATAAGGTCATGTTTTGTTTAAAACAGAGTCTCTTTCCCCACCCATCCCTTTCCCCTTGGGACTGTAACAAACGCAGAAAGAAAGGGTGGGAGAAAGTTTGCCCTTTGAGAGAGGACTTGCTGGCTGCAACACTTTTCTGTTGTTGTTTTGTTTATTGCCTTCACAAAATAATCACAAACTATAGCTTGCTTCTGAAAAGGACCAGCTGCACACCAGCCTAGCGTGGCTTATTTTTAGAGGTTCTCTTTTGTGTGGTGCAATTGTGCGATTTTGCTGAGCAAACCAGACCCCCTCCACCCTGCGTGTGGCTGTTTTTCTTCCAGCCTTCGTTGCTACTCATGTCTGTACCCAGCTGTCTTAGAACTGGGAAGATGTCATTCCTTTGGGACAATAGAGGAGGGGTGTCTAACTGTCTATAGCTTCGTCTGTGCATTCAGATACCCATTCTAATGCTCCTAGCACGCTCTGTGTGTGGAATTATTATTGTGCATTCATACCAGCTGTCCTTGCATCTCCCAATATCACCAGCGAGCTTTCTTTTATTTGTCTTTGAGCCAGTCGTGCACAAACAACAGATCATGTGGTGGAATTGTTCCCGGGCCGTACCATTTTCAGCCTGCAGGTAGGGAGGGAAATCGCACGTTTCAGTGCTGTCCCTTTGGAGAGGGGGAGAAATCCCTGCACGTAGAAATCTACCAGCAGGTCAGGGGGAAGGCGGAACTAGGACAGCATCCCTGTTTTCAAAACATTCTTAATGACTTATTAAGAAAATGTATATTCCGCCATTCTGCAAATTAGCCTGTTAAATATTTGAAAGTGCCTTTTAAAATTTAAAGTAATTGGACAGTTAAAACTAATGTATATGCTACCATTCTGTTAATTCGTTTGCTAAATATGTTAAAGTGGCTTGCAAAACTCAAAACAATTAAACAACTAAAACTCAGAAAACGATTCAATTAAAAATTAATAAAATGTATTAAAAATTAAAGAAAAAATTAAGAGATGGGGAAAACAGATAAACATTTCCTGGGAGGAAAATTGCTATACATGCATGGTGCTTCCCAAAACATGGCAGGGTAGTGTCTCTGCCTGAGGAGCTTACAAGCTAAAATTCCCTGATGGGAGCAGGAGAAGAATATGTATTCCAATTACGACAGATGTGGGGAACCTTCGGCCTTCCAGATGTTGCTGAGCTACAACTCCCATCAGCCCCAGCAAGCATGGCCAATGGCCAGGGATGATGGGAGTTGTAGTTCAACAATGTCAGGAGAGCCAAAGATTTCCCACACCATTTACACAGGCGGGGAGAGCAATCCTAAATACCCTTAATTCCCATTGAATTTAGTACGTCTTTCTTCTGAATAAATACACTTCATTGGAGCTCCTAGGAGTCGTGGTGCAAAACATCTGGAGGGCACTGGGTTGAGGAAGGCTGTGCTAGGGTACTGGAATTAAGAAGCTGCCCTAAAGGCTTCCATGTGCAGTGGAAGTGATGAATACATCATGCAGGCACATGATCCCCCACTTGCAGTCTGAGGTGATACAGTCCAGGAACAGTGTTAGGCCACAGCCACATTTTACATTTAAAACGCTGTTACACCACTTTAATGGCTTCCCCAAAGAATCCTGGGAACTGTAGTTTGTGAAGGGTGCGGCTGAGAGTTGTTGAAAATATGGAAATGGACTGCCTTATGGCGACCCTACGAATAGGGTTTTCATGGTAAGCGGTATTCAAAGGTAGTTTTACCATTGCCTTCCTCTGAGGCTGAGAGGCAGTGACTGGCCCAAGGTCACCCAGTGAGCTTCATGGCAGTGTGGGGATTTGAACCCTGCTCTCCCAGGTCGTAGTCCAGCACCTTAACCACTACACCACACTGGCTCTCAGGGAGTTGTTAGGAGACCCTTATTCTCCTCACAAAGCTACAGTTCCCAGAGCGGTTTAACAATCAACCCTCTTCCCAGGGAAGTCTGAGAATTGTAGCTCTGTGGGGGGAATAAGGATCTCCAAACAACTCTCAGAAGCCGTAACAAACTATAGTTCCCAGGAGGCTTTGGTGGAAGCCATGAATGTTAAAGTGGCATAATAGCACTTTCAATGCATGATGCAGACGGGGCCTTTGTCACGAGATCTTCTGTTTGTGGAAGCCAGTTTTCGTTCTCCTCTTTCTTGCAGCCCTTGTAATGAAGAGGGCGGGCGGAGTAACAGCACACTCCTTGTTTTCATGCTGTTCCATACAGCTGGTCCTGCCTGCCCCCAGACCACTTCCTCACCCCATAGCATCCTGCCCCACATGAAACAAACACTTGTGCTACACTTCACAGGTGATGGCCTGCACCTCTGAAGTGCACCCCATCATGTGCACAGTTAGTCATGCACAGCGAGGATCTCAATGTGGAAGCGCAACATGCCCGTTGCAAGGGGAGGCGGCTCTTGCCTTCACGCCCTGCGGCTTACGAGCTTCCCAGAGACGTCTGATTGGCCGGGAGCAGCTGGGAGGGAGGGGCGATGCTGCAAACCTGGATGCCCAACAACATCCAGACATTGGGAGCTGCCTTACACTGAGTTGGACCATTGGTCCAGCCAGAACTTGGAAAAGTTACTTTTTTGAACTACAACTCCCATCAGCCGCAGCCAGCATGGCCACTGGATTGGGCTGATCGGAGTTGTAGTTCAAAAAAGTAACTTTTCCAAGCTCTGGGTCCAGCTAGCTCTGTATTATCTACACTGACTGGCAGCATCTCTCTGGGGTTTCAAACGGGGATCCATCCCAGCCCTACCTGGAGATGCCATTGGGGACTGAATGTGGAGCCTTCTGTCTGCAAAGCAGGTGCTCTACCATTGAGCTACAGCCCTTCCCGTAAGTGGTGTCACTGTCGCGGACCGGGACACGGGGGGGGGAACAGTGGGGCAGTATGGACCCATCAACGGGGCCAGTCTGGTGCAGCCAATGCGGCAGCCCCACCACTGTGCCAGAATCACCCCGACCTTGCCGCCACCCTGCCTCACCCTGCCTCATGTGGCAGCGGCGTAGCTGCCGGGAGGCCAGGTCTGCAGCGCCATCCCACCCCTCCCTGCCAGCCACTCCTGCAGTTGGTCACTTTGGGAAACAGGATGCTGTCGCCTAGCAAGTCAGCCCTTGGGCCCACCTCGGTCAGTGTTGTCTGCACTGACTGGCAGCAGCTCTGCAGGGTTTCAGGCAGGAGTCTCTCCCTGACCTACCTGGAGATGTAGGGGATCGGACCTGGGACCTTCTGCATGCAGTGCAGGTGCTCCACCACTGACCTTTGGCCCTTCTCCTGATCCAGTGGGATCTTAAGTTCTTATGTTCTCTTGTTGACTTCTCCCTCACCTTTCTTTCATCTTCCATCTCCTCAGGACCCCGATCCCAACAACGTCACCTATGCAGACTTAAACTTTGATAAGACCCCCAAGAAGAGCCCCCACCAGGGGGTTGAACCCAGCCCGCAGTCTGAATACGCCAGCATCCAGACTGCCCAGCCGGCAGCCAACAACGAGAATGTGACCTATGCAGATTTGGACATGGTGCACCTAAGCAAAGCGCCTAAGAGACCCGCTCCAAGGCCAGAGGAAGCCAGCTCAGAATATGCCAGCGTACAGGTTCAGGGCAAATGATCCCTGGCTGCAGGCGTCAGCTCTCTGTGGCTTGCTGGCCCTCTTGTGGGGTTGCCGGATACCTCCCTTGCTGGGCTCGGCCTTGCCTGCAGACTGGGTCTTGGCGGAGGTGCAATGGGATTTGCCTGCCAAGGTGTGGCTCCTGCAATTTCTCTGAGTGGAACTTAATGTACGTAGCCAAGGTCAAGAAGGAAACTAATTGGTGCTACACCAACTGCATCCTGGTACTTGGGCTAGTTCATGGTGCCTCTTCCTCCCCTGCTTGTCAGGTGGACGGGAGAGGCCTAGACCAACTAAGGATCTAACACAGCTTGTATCACTGGCACAATAACTCTCTCCTTTTAATTCATCAACATGCCACACCAAGCAAGCATTGCGTGGTGGGTGAGGTGTCACTTTTAGGGAGGTGGGCCGCTGTCCTCAGTTCTGCCTGCTGAAGGTCTTCTCTCCACTTCCTTTCGAGACAGCCAAGTCCTCTCACGTGCCACCTTGAGATTCGGGCCTGAACAAAAGAAAGTCGGCAGCCCCAGCTAGCTCTGTGGAGTGGGAAGAAGCTAGTGGACACGATCCACAACCAGACTTGGTGATACGTGGGAGAAGGAAGCACCCACTTTCCCAGGTCCCCCTGGGAGGAGGACGCCTGCGTTCTTGACCACAATGGTGTCTGATTCACTTTGTAGTGCTCTTGTCCACAGATATTATGATTTCTCCCCCTGACGATACGTCTCGGGACAGTGCCTCTTTGAGATACAGCAACTTGTTCTTTTGCTGACCTAGTGCCCTCCCAATGTCTTGGATGACAACTTCCATCGGCCCCAGCCAGCATGGCTGTTTGATGTTGGGGTCAATGGGAGCTATAGTCCAAACCGTCAGGAGGGCACCAGGTTGACGAAGGCTATTCTAGGCCCACCTTTTTCCATCTCACCTAACCCTGGGGGCTGATGTTTGGCAAAGCCAAATCTGTAGAAAGCATTTTAGGTACATTGATCGCTGCCTCATTATTATTTTTTTAATCCACTTTTTTTATTTCATCACAAAGTGTTTCTAGTGTTGGGGGGCCTTGGACACCCCTTTCAGCCTCTGTAATAGGTGTGGGCCTTAGAAAATTAGGGACTTGCCAGCTCCTGTCTCTTCCATTTTTCTGTTTCGATCACTCGTGACACCCCCCTGCAAAAAAAAAAAATCTGGCTAAATGAGGTGACAACAACACAACTAAGGCCTGCAATTCTCTGTGTGTGTGTGTGTGTGTGTTCATGTACGTCCGATAGATGCTTCTCACCTGCACTGCCACAGCTATTCCTCCCAAACATCAGGCATGTGACAGCTTGCACGATCAGAAAAGAACGTGCCTCTAAGGCCAACTCTTCTCCGTTCTAGCCCATGCACATCAACTCATCTCTTTCCTCCACAGTTGCTCCATAATCTCAAGCAGGGGAGCTCCATAATCTCAAGCAGGGGAGCTCCACGCACGCACATGCAAACACACACACACACACACACACAAAACTGGCTTTTCTTCTTGGGCTCCATTGTGATTTGTTGGTATTGTGGCCATTTTGGCTTTATTACTGTTGTTGGTATTATTTTTTATACACAAGTGTGGCAGCCCAAGCAAACATTATGGCCCAGGTGGACCACAGGGAACAGCAACAAATGATGCTGGAGTGATGCCTGTGAGGGGCAGATGCAAAGTGGCTGTCGTGTGTGGGTGCTGAGAAAGTGGTTCAGATGAGCAGGCCTGATGCCCCACGGGTCACCTACTGGGGGGTGGGGCACTCATCCCCAAGGGAAGACGTCTCCATATGAGATTGCACCAGGATGTTGCACCTTTTGGAAGTTCAGATCTCCCCCCCCCCCGATTGTCTCCTGTCCCTGCTCTGTGCCATGGGAATCACTTCGGCTTTTGAGTACTTCCTTGGCCAAATCCGTGGGGTTGTCGTTTTCTCCTCTGGTGGTCTTGCTCACTTTTCATTCCAGAGGTGCTTTTGGATTGGGAGGGAGACCACTGGGATGAAGAATAGCACTTCTCTGCCCACGAGGAGTACGCCCTCCCCCATGAGCCACCATCATACCACCTGTGTTGACTGTTCAGCATTATAACTGTTTACTCCTTTTAGAACTAAAAACAAACCAACCAGTATTTGTGTATGTTCTTTGTAAGTGGGTGTAGTACTGTGTGTACTTAGCACTAGTGTGAAAAGCACAAAAGCAAAGGGATAAAGTGCTGGGAAAGAGAGAATCTCTTAAAACGGTCCTCTCCCCATGATGATCGACACGTCATAACCTATCCTCTGTGACTCCTGCTGCCGGCAACCAAAATTCCTCTTATTTTTTAATTTCCATTTTTGTGGCTCTGTGTTCCTTTATTATTATTATTATAAGGTAATTTAGGATCTAACTGGCACTTTGTGGGGATAATGGGAAGTGGTGAAGCAAGATGTTGCAGCAGTGATGTCTTCCAAATTCTCTACCACAGATCTTCCACCCTCCACCTTAAATTCCATCTTTTCGACCCAAGGAGATTTTAAGATCCAGGATGAAGTTGATCAAAACTTGGAAGCTTTTTAGCCCTATCTGCTAAATCTTGAGCAAATCTTGATGGATTTCCCATTGGAAGACAGAGGACAGCCCTCTCTTCTTATCTCAGTGTCTCACAAATGTGCCGATGTCTTCTGGTGTGGGCACCTGGCTTCCTGATGGGCCTCTGAACACCTGGCCCTAAAGTGGGGCAGCCATTCAGCATCCTGCCTCTCTTTCCAGAAAGGCCGTGCTGATGACACACTGGGACATCGGAGCATCTCCCTTCTTGGGTTTCTAAATCAGGGATGGGGAAATCAGATCTTGTTAGACTCCAATTCCCATCAGCCCCAGCTAGCATGACCAATGGTCAGGGATGATGGGAGTTGCAGCCCAGCAACCCCTGGAGAGCCACAGATTCTCCATTCTTGCTCAAAATAAATGTGTGAGGGGAATGATTTGGGGGGCACTGAGGACATTGCATTCCTCCCTTTGCATTTTTTAAAATGCCAGTGGGGAAGACCACCCATGTTGCTAATATGGGAAAAGGGAGACATGAGTATGGTCCTGGGGACTGCGAGAGGTAGTGTCCTCATAGTGGCACCATGCCCTTGTGATGAGTCCTTTCAGCCACGTTCTCCTGGCTGCCTCCCTACACTGCTTTCAAAATATGCATACGGAAGTCTGCCATTGGGACTGTAGTCACGGCCTAAACAGATGTTGGAAGAGGGATGCAGCTGCTGTCAGAAATGGCAATCACGTGTCTCCTTCCCTCCTCTTCCTTCATGACATCTCATCCAACTTAGTTATGTCCTGGCATCACGATGGTCTGTGGTTTCTCACCCTGATTCTGCATCATTGCCTGCTGGGAAATGCAGGTTGCAATGATATTGGGGTGTTTGTAAGCTCACTAGGTGCCATGGGGGAGGGAAGAGAGAGAAATCGATCTATGGCTGCCGTGTTTGGCTTCCACAGCTATGTGCTTCTCTTGACATTTACTTTGGTCCTTAGTCAAAGCAGGAATTTAATACCAGCTGCTCAGTTCCTCAATTTCCTAATGTCTCATTACCACCCTTTTTCTCAGAGGTGTTAGATGGGAATGTGTTGGAAGCTCAACGGTACCATTGCTTGGAAGAGACTTCCAAGAGCTTTAGCTGGTCAGAGCCTGCCCATAGTGGGAGGTTGGAGACCACCCTATATACACTAGATAGCCTAGTCACTTGGCCCTTGGTTTTGTAGGACGACAAATGGGACCAGGGAGAGAGCGAAATGAAGCAGTTGGGATATATTTGTTGTGGATCGAAAAAGAAAAAAATTAGGTGACTGTTTGTATGAATTGCACCTTAATTTTGTTTTTGTTTTTTGTGGGTTTTTGTTTTTTTTCGCTTGCAAGATATTTTTGTAATAAAAGCATTCAAAGTTCTGCATCAGCTGTGTGCCTGTGTCAGTGATGATAACAGAGCTGGCTTTAGACGAATTGGCCCGCTGGGCAAAATATCAAACGTTGGCTGTTCCCTTGGTAGAAAAACAGAAAGTTAGAACTCGAGGAAGGTCCAGTCTTGACAGTGCACCCAAATATTTGAAGGCAGCAATTAAATATGAAAATAGCTTGTGTTGCAAAATTCTGGCCAAGCATGAACCAATAATTATCGAAAGATGTAATCTGCAATTACACAGACCTGTTATTATGAATGGAAAGTCCAATTCCAGATTGTTCTTCATTCTGAAGGAGAACAATAATTCTAATTATTATTGTATGGACTTCAGCTACAGCTGTGTTAGAGCGCAGCGTAATCATTTGACTATCAGCCATAGCTATCGTGGAACACACAGTAGATTGGGCTGGAGCCACGCCTTGCTTGCCCAGCCACAAAAGTGCGGTTTTGATTTCGAGTCTTTCTGAGATGTGCTTATACAAAAGCTTGATCTAACTGCAGATTGCATCTGTTTGCATAATTACTGGCTTATGAACTGGTAGACTTTTTGCAGTACAGGTTATTTTCATATGTGATGATGCAGACCATGCCAACCAACCAGGTGCCAATTTTATGGTGTTAGCAAAATGAAGATGGGTCCCTGCCCAAAGCGGCTTAGGGTCTAAATTTTGACCACGGACTGTGGCGGCCAATGTCCAATGGCAGAAGACAAAGAGACCCAACAGCAGAGCCAATGACAGGTAAAGCCAACTAACTCACGTTTTGTCCCTCCTTGCTGAGTTCTACAAGGACAGGACGGAGGAGGAGGAAGCTGACAGCCAGGGCCATCCCCTGGACAGGATGTGAGTAAGAAGGCAAGCAGGTGGGGTATGAGGTTGATGTGGTGGCAACCCACTAGCCTCCACTGACAGTGAGCAAAGACAACTCATGCAAGGCAGAGCGTTATGGAAATATGCAGAGATCTTCAGCATCTGAGCTGCAGGTGTGCCAGTGTGTGTATTTACCTAAGTAGTCTTTTACCCTGTATTGAGATCACTGAGACGTAAGACTTAGTAAAATAAGAAAAGCTACTTTATTTATAAAAATACATAGAAGATAAAAAAGGCATACCTAGTTCTAACTAACTAAGTTGGAGGTGCAATGCCCAGACTTGGGTATTGCCCTCCTGGCTCAGGAGAGAAAGCAATGTCAAAGATGTCTCCTCTCTCCTCGGATGGTTGAAGAAGAAGACAAAGGAAGGAGGGGCAGGCCAGCTTCCCTGAGCATATCAGTTTACAACAGAAGGAAGTTAGGTAGAGAAGAGCACAGGTAAAGGTAGGCAAGCCTAGCCAGCTGGGGGACCCTAATTCTGTCTTCCTTCTGGAACACAAAAGAACCCAAACAGGAGTTGCTCTTGCTCCACTTCCAATGTGGAGGGGGGCAAGAGTGACGAGGGATGTTGTGAGCGGATGCAGTTTTGCTCCCTTAGACTGTGCAGGGAGATGAGGGGAATCCAGAGCTTCATGGGGTTCAAGGGAGTATTTGGAGAGGGAGGAAGAGAGGGATGGCACCATGGTGTTGTCCTGGACAAGGCTTCTGGGAATAAGAGGTAGTAAGGGAGCATGGGTAGCACCATTTGAGGGACCATATGGCAGCTCTGGGTTATCATTGGTCCCAGCCAGCTATCAAACAGAATCCTTTGGCCTGATCTAGCAGCACTCTCCTAGGCCTCGTTCACATGGGAGTTTAGTGTGGATCTGATGCTTTTTGCAGGTCCTTTTAATTTGGACCATTTGCATGACTTTTTTGCCAACGTGAAGGCATTCAGATGCTATTGCCTTTAAATCTGGATTAAATCAATGCAATAAAAATCTGAAATTTGTTTGATAATCCGCACCCACTTCGGTGCCCACCTGCCATGTAGTTACTTTTCTCCGCTGTTTTTGGCAGCGCAGGTTGTTTGCCATTTTAGATCCTCCCTCTCTCTCTGCCCCCTACACTGTCTATGGACGTCATTTTGTTCCCTGCCACTGACGAACAAACTTCCAGTCACTCTAGCCTTCCTTTCTCCCACTTCCCCCGCGAACAAGTTCCCTCCCTCAGTCCTTTAAAGCAGCAATGCACTCCATTTACTTGCTATTTTTACTTCTCTCAACATATATTTTTGCATGTTATGCTTAGACTTATGCCGCCATCCTCGTTGCCCACCTCCTTCCTGGCCCTGCTGGGCGCCCTTTACTGCAGTGGCTTCACCCAGGAGGCTGAAGCTATCACACGCCGGCTGCTACAAGGCGAGGGCCACAGCAGGCGGGCATCGCTGGTGCTGCTGCTGCTGCCGCTACTGCTTCTTTCGCTCATGGTCCCACAGGAGGAGAAGGAGGTGGCCCCAGGAGGGTGGCAGCAGCAACGGAGGAGGAGCCCCTGCTTGACCCTCGAATCTCACAATTGCCGGCAATGAAGGCGTGCACGCACACACGTGCACACACACACAAACACAAAAATATATATGCTGCATACTATAAACATTTCATTCGTTCTTAACAAAAAAGGGCTGTGTGTAGAGGAAATTAAACTGACAACAGAAAACAAGTAATTTTGTGTCAGTTGCACCCTTACTGTCTGGGGTTAGCGTGAAATTGACAGAAAACCCCTCCCCTTCTGGATTAGCCATGGGGATGTTCCAGAGGGAGTTAACATGTAAATTTCGGGGTGGAGCCACAAGGAAACAGCGATACTAATAAACGCAAACGTGTGTGAATGCAAAACAGCGAATTGGAAGGTAGGGAGGACGGACGTGTGTGAACTGTGGAACTCTATCTCGATGGGAAAAAATGTCATATTCAATACGGATTTTAGCTCCCATGTGAACCTGGCCCTATTCATTGAAATGTGGTCGTTCTTGAATTGATGACCAGAAGGAATTCAAGCAGAACTCCATCCTGTACACCACCACCCACCTCTGGCCAAGGATGGGAACTGCAAGGAGATCAGCCACGCCCACCAAGGAAGCCACCTCATCCTAATAGGCTATAAAGATCAGGTTATTTCCCCCTGACCCCTATAAAAGGGCAGTCATGTTTGCTCTCTTACTGGTTCCAGGGGGGCTCTGCTTTGACCTCACCCCCACTTCACAGGAATTGGACCTGACATGGAAATAATGTGGTGTATTCTAAATCTCACACCGACTGTGTACACGCCATACATTGAAAGCACATGACTTCCCCCCAAAGAATCCTGGGAACTGGAGCGTGTAGTAGCTCTGTGATAGTTCTGTGAGGGTTAAACTACAGTTCCCAGGATTCTGTGGGGGGGGAGCCATGTGCTTGAAATGTGTGGTGTGTACACAGCCCTAGAGTGTCCCTCGAAGCTTATTTCACAAGCCCTTTGTGGGTTTCCTTCTTTGCTAGAAAGGGGTTTGAGGAACTGAAAGGGCTTCAGAAAAGATTATCATTGCAATAAATAATGTGTGGCCTCAGCATGCCACACTTTGCTTCTGTGGGACTATGAGCAAAGAAGAAAAATGGATTGATGCCAGATGAGCTTTCTGAAATCATTTGTGGTGTTTTACGCACAAGTCTCTTAACACCTTGAATTCCATTAACCTTGATTGCTCCAGGGTTGGCTAGAACTGGGACAAAAGAATCATCTGCCATTTCTGATTCAACATGGAATCTTTTCCACATTGATTCATGCCTAATGTGTCATAAATGCTTCAGATGTGCTGCTACATCTAAATGCCATTGTTTTCATTATTCTCTTCCCCCTTTTGTCTCTGCAAGCATGGAGGTTAAGATGCTGTTTTTAAAATACCTTCTGAATCCATGAAATGTATTCCGAAGATGGAACTGCACAAGTAGGCCATCAGCATATAAACACACTGGAAAACACTGGTGACTTGCAGTTCGAGCAGGCAGGGTGTTAAATGGTCACCTGAGAGATCTAGGGTCTAAGCATGCCCACTTGAAGCAAAACTGGAGAGTTGTTTGCTTTCCTGTTTGTTTAAATCAAGGTGAGAAATATGTGGGGTAGAATGCTAAGAGTTGGAATTATTGTTCAGGAAAAGCAGAAGGATGGCTGAGGTGGCAGATCCAGACAAAAAAAATATGACAAAGAAAGCTTCAGGATGTTTCAAGGGACAGGACCTCAAAGCAAGCTGAGTTGTACCTGAGAATCCTTGAAGCATTGCTAGAGATTCTGAAGCATACCTCTTGGGTGATATGCTCCCTGTGGCCCTCCAGATGTTGTTGGACTGCACCTCCCATCAGCCCCAGCCAACATGGCCAATTACATACCTCTTTACCCTTTGACGCTTGAGATGTATATATTTTAGGACCCATCCTAGTAATGTGACTGTAATTTGTTCTAAACCATTTTAATGTTGTATTTTTAAATTGCTGTAACCTTATCCTTCAGGATACAATTTATTATTATTAATTATTATTATTATTATTAATTATTATTATTATTATTATTATTATATTTGTATCCCGCCCTTCCTCCCAGCAGCAGCCCAGGGTAGCAAACAAAGCACTAAAACACTTTAAAACATCATAAAAACAAATCTTAAAATACATTAAGACAAAACAGCATTAAAAACATTTTTAAAAAACAACCTTAAAAAGGGGTTAAAAACATTATTAAAAACATATTAAACAATTCTGACACAGATGCAGACTGGGATAGGTATCAGCTTAAAAGGCTTGTTATTATTATTATTATTATCGGTGCAGCCCAACAACATCTCAAGGGCCACATGTTACCCCATCCCTGTGCTAAACCATCAAGACCAATATACCACCTGAGAGAGATATCCCAGGATCCTCTGTGATGTTGCAAAGGATCTTGGGCCACACTTCTTGGATTATGCACCACATCTATTTCCTTCCCCCTCCCTCTCCCATTGAGAGTGGAAGGAGATGGGAGGAAGAATAGCTCAGATGCAGAGCACTGACTTTACATGTAGAGGGCCCCAGATTCACTCCTTGGCATCTCCTAATAAAATGATCTCTGTTAGTGGGATTGCAAAAGACCTGGAGTGAAGAACTTGTGGTCCTCTGGGTGCTGTTGGACTTGAACTCCCATCAGCCCTGACCATTGGCTACATTGGGAGTTGGAGTCCAACATCTCAAAGGCCACAAGTTCTGCACCCCTGCTGCAGGGTCCTGGAGAGTCACTGCTGTTCAGTGTAGACCAGACTTTCCCCAACCTGGTATCCCCAAGTTTATTTTGCACTCTAACTCCCAGGGAAAGAAAGATTACAGGTTCCCACAAGCACAGTAGATTACTTCCTGCCCATTTCACCTTTCTGATGGTACCTCTGTGGCCTGTACCCAGTGAAGCAGTTCAGATGGGGTAGCTTTTAGGAGTAGGCTCATGCACACAAGCAGACGTCATGCCCTCCAGACTGTTTTATTTTGTAGGTGTATTCTGCAATATATCATTTATTAGTGGCGGATTTATACCGAACTGTCTACACATCAATCTGTATTATTGGTTGTTCTGTGATGCCTCTCCAGTGTTACTGTGTTGTCATTGAAGGGGCACTCTTGTGCAATAGCACAACAAAAGCAGGACCAACCGACCCCCTCCAACTCAGAACATTTGTGTTATAAAAAGTTAAAGGATCTCACCAGGAAGCTACAGGATACACACTGATTGGAAACAAAGCCATATTCCTGGCCCAAAACTTTGGCAAGTGCAAACAGTGTTTAAAAAATGGTATCGTGTATAAATGCTTAGATACCATCACGAGCACAAATAATCATGAATGCCCAGGGGTGTAGTCATCCAGGGTCTCTGGGGGTCTTAGTCCCCTTACTTTTTTGGGAGCAGGGTCCCAGCAGGGTCCCTATGTCTCCATCATCCTACAAGCCAATCAGCATGACAAGGCAGTGTGTTAGCCGCTGAGAAGAGACGTCTAACATGCTTCCTTGTCCTTTCCTGCCAATCAGAGTGAAAGGAGGTGAGTCAGCCACTGAGAAGACTCTTCTCAGTAGCTAACACTCCACTTTCATGCTTATTGGCTCCTAGGAACATCTGTTGTTGCGAGAGAAGGTATTAGCAAGTATCTCATTCCCAACCCAGCAGGGAAAAGGGGGGGGCATGGCTGTGACTATGATGAAGGGACCCTGTACTTCTGAATTTGCCACTACACTACTGTGAATGCCCAATAAAAAGGATGTCCTGAGGGACCCATTAGACATTTTTAAAATTCTGATTTTTATACGCAGTTTGTCTGTATTCAACATTCCGACCAGCAGGCGGAGCTCATGCACCAGGTATGGCTGAAAAGGGGGGAGAGAGAGGGGGCAGAATTACCTCCTAGGATGAATAGTCCCCTTCACCACATCTGATGATGCTGTGGTTGCTTGCAGGTTGCCCACATGGCCATATGACAATTCTGTCCTTGCATTGGCAAGGATTATCAATACCTCGACACAGTCCTTAACCAAAATGGAGACAATAGTCAAGAAATCAGAAGAAGGCTAGGACTGGGGAGGGCAGCTGTGACAGAACTAGAAAAGGTCCTCAAATCCAAAGATGTATCACTGAACACTAAAGTCAGGATCATTCAGACCATGGTATTCCCGATCTCTATGTATGGGTGTGAAAGTTGGACAGTGAAAAAAGTAGGTAAGAGAAAAATCAACTCATTTGAAATGTGGTGTTGGAGGAGAGCTTTGCGCATACCATGGACTGTGAAAAAGACAAATAAGTGCGTGTTAGAACAAATTAAACCACAACTGCCACTACAAGCTAAAATGATGAAACTGAGGTTATCATACTTTGGACACATCATGAGAAGATATGATTCACTAGAGAAGACCATAATGCTGGGGAAAACAAAAGGGAGTAGAAAAAGAGGAAAGCCAAACAAGAAATGGGTTGATTCCATCAAGGAAGCCACAGACCTGAACTTACAAGATCTGAACAGGGTGGTTCACGACAGATGCTCTTGGAGGTCGCTGATTCATAGGGTCGCCATAAGTCGTAATTGACTTGAAGGCACATAACAACAAGAAGTCCTCAGCTGGTTTAGCCACCATAGGGTGGGACAGAACAAATCCTAAAAACAACACTCAAAGACACACACCCAACAGCTCATGGTGCCCCAAGGGAGACTCCAGGATGGCGATGGAGGTGGCTGCTTTGTTGTGAGCTCTGCGGCTTGCTCCTTGGTATGGTTTTATGGTTTTACCATTTTAACAAATTAACAAGGTCTAGGGCAGGACACAGAACACAAGAGGCAATAGTCATAGCCTCTATGTTTCTTTGCGAGGCTGCTAGAGGCTTACCTGGTCTTCACGAGATTTACTGTGCAACCCATCAAACTGAAACAAAACGAAAAGCAGCAAGAAAGGGAGTAGAAGACTTGGCTGCTGTTTTGGGATTTCTTCAAACAACTGACGAGGGAGAGACAGCGAGGAAGCATTGGTGAGAACTCTGCCTGTCCTGCTTCCCCACTTGTTGCTGGCACTGGGAAAAAAGACTATATTTAAGAGGCTGCTTATAGTTGCAGTTTTAGCTCTGTCTGCAGAATAATTCCTGCAGACTTTTGGAGCTGTACCGATGGAAACCCTGCCTGCTTGCTGAGTATCAGCTTTACCCACCTGGGACTGCAAGGGACGGAGACCAGCTACAAACTTGCCAGAAGGCTAAGGCACTTGAGACAAGGTGCTGCACCTGGCGGAGAGCGCTGCCTGCTTGCTGAGTATCAACTCATCAACTTCATTCTCCTGGAACTGCAAGAGGCAACCATCGTTTGGGGCCTTCTGGTATTTTAGATTTCTGAAAAATGGAAATGGACTGCCTTCAAGTCGATTCTGACTTATGGCGACCCTACAAATAGAGTTTTCATGGTAAGCGGTAGTCAGAAGCTGTTTCCCATTGCCTTCCTCTGAGGCTGAGAGGCAGTGACTGGCCCAAGGTCACCCAGGGAGCTTCATGGCTGGGTGGGGATTCGAACCCTGGTCTCCCAGATCATAATCCAGCACCTTAACCACTACACCACACTGGCTGTTCCCTCCCTTTATTTTTTATAGATTAGATTTGTTAACTTTGGCTTTTCTTCCTCCTCTCCCAATCTCTCTCTCTCTCTCTCTCTCTCTCTTTTTCTTTCCCCTTTTTCTCCTTGGAGTGGGAGGGATCTGTAGTGACTATGAGAGGAAGGAAAAGACACAGCTCCCTTAGTGATCTGGTGTCTGAACCTCATTTCAAGCAGTACAGAATCTATGAATTCCTATCGCCCAAAACACCAAGCAGACAACTTGGCCTTTACTATCCTAGTTACAAATAGGTTCTCAGTACTTGCTGAAGCCAATGATGCTTTCCCTGGGATTAAAGAAGTTTCTTTCCCAGCTTTTAATGATAAGATTCATTAATAGGCAAAAAACCCTTTCGATTTAAGAACGTACCTATAGCCAACAGATATTTCTATCAAACTTTTAAAAGCAGGGAAATTGGGCAGCTATAGTGAATGCACCAGGGGAGCAGGAGACCTGACCTCCTCTCTGAGATATTGTACTGCCCTACAAATTTGTCAAAATGCAAACACAATTTGGGTTGGTCTTTCACAGTCCAATCCACTTCCTGTGTAGCTTGGAAGAATTTGGTAACATGTGCCTCTGAGCATATGGTGAGTGGTGGCAACAACTGCCATCTCCAGAGATGGAGAATTACATTTTTGTATGTTTGTTGGTGTTCTTCTTACTTTGCTTCTTTTTTTCTGTGTTACTACTGTTTCTACAGAGAATCTAACCTAGAAAAGTATATTTCTCTCATTATTCACCGTAGAAATCTGTATCAAATTTATTTTTATTAATTTCAAAGCCTTTTTATTGGTCAGTGTCATAATGGTGAAGACAGCCTTTTTTGTTTCAAACTAGAGGTTATGCTCTATTTCTATTTTGGGCACGTTAACAGTAGAATCTGAAACTGCAGTTTGATGTAAAATCAGATGGATAACAATATGTTGCTACTTAAGTAACGACTCTAGATGTTGGAAAAACAAACTTGGCCTGTCCAAGATGCATGTTTTCAGCCTGCTATGCTTAAACTACTCCACTTAAGGAAACATAAGAACATAAGAAGAGCCTGCTGGATCAGGCCAGTGGCCCATCTAGTCCAGCATCCTGTTCTCACAGTGGCCAACCAGGTGCCTGGGGGAAGCCCGCAAGCAGGACCCGAGTGCAAGAACACTCTCCCCTCCTGAGGCTTCCGGCAACTAGTTTTCAGAAGCATGCTGCCTCTGACTAGGGTGGCACAGCACAGCCATCATGGCTAGTAGCTATTGATAGCCCTGTCCTCCATGAATTTGTCTAATCTTCTTTTAAACCCATTCAAGCTAGTGGCCATTACCGCATCTTGTGGGACCAACAAACTACTTAATCTGTATTTATTTGTATCTGTATTAAGAATCAAAGGTTAGTTACAGACTTGCAAATTATCTTAAATGTATGCATCCGGACCTCTTTTTTGACATAAGACCTTAACATAAGAATGCAGAAATGGCCTGCTGGGTCAGGCCAGTAGCCCATCTAGTCCAATATCTTGTCGCAGTGGCCAACCAGATGCACTCTCCCCTCCTGTGGCTTCCACAGCTCAATGCACAGAAATGACCATATTATTCTCAGCGCCATCTACCTATTGACACATTTGCCAGTATTTCCATGGTGAACTCCTGGCTCAAAGCATATTCTGAACTTCCCTGTTTGGTACTCGGGCAGGGGGGTAGCTTCTGTTTGTTTGCCCAGTTACTCTTTCAAGAGCCCCTAATTAGTCAGGGGCTTTCACCTCTTTCACCTTCCTCTAACCCAGGAGAAGAGAACCTGTGGCCCTCCAGATGTTGTTTGATTATAACTTCCATCATCCCTCACCGTTGGCCCCGCTAACTATGGCTGATATGAGTTGGAGCCCATCATCATCTGAAGGGCCACAGGTTCTCCAATCCTGCTCTAGCCTCTGATTGGCCCCTCAAATGTGGAAGCCAACTGAGTTAAGGAGTCACCATCTGCTGGTAACCAATAGTGTCATCAGACCACCAGAGGATGGAGTCTCGGGCGCCAGATGCAAAGGATTTCCATGACTCGGCCAAATCCTCTGAGATAATTTCCTGTCATCTGAATCCTTGTGCAGGCTGTTTACACTTTTCTGAACCATCTGGGCGAAGGGTAGACACCTGGTCTCGCCAAGGATGAGACTGGTTTTGCCCTTTCTCACATTTGTCCTACCATGAGCAGGGGCTGGCTGTAAGGTTAGATGGCTTGTTAAAAGAAGCTGAAGCATCATCTCTGCCAGGTAATGGAAATGTCACACTGAGCTGGGGACCTTTGGACTGATCCAAGAGGGCTCTTCTTACATTAAAGCAGAACCTTTAATACCTATGCAGAAGAAAAGTCCAGCTGTTTTCATCCTTGCATAACATAGGAACAGAGGAGGCTGCCTTGTACAGGGTCCAATAATTGCTCCAGCTAGCTCAGTATTGTCTGCACTGACTGGCAGCAGCTCTCCAGGATTTCAGGTAGAGAATCTCTCGCAGCCCTACCTAGAGAGATGCTGAGAATTGAACCTTAGGCCTTCTGCATGCAAGGCAGAGGCTCTGCCACTGAGCTATGGGTCCTTCCCTCCCCAAATTCCTGCACTCCTCTCCTCACCTATTAGAATCCTACTTTGCATTGGGATAATGTACACCAGCCTCCCTCAGCCTGGTGCCCTGCAGATGTTTTGGATTACAACTCCCATCAGCTCTAGCCAGCATGGTCAGGGACGCTGGGAGATGTCGTCCAAAACATCTGGAGGGCCTCAGGTTGCGGAAAGCTGCCCTACACCCATCGAAGACGAGGGGGGGTGTCTCCATCTCCGGTGATGTCTGGCGTTGACGCTTTCCACCTTTTTGATTTTGCACCTGCTGAAAATTAATGTTCAGCTGTCACCATAGTAACTATTTGTTGTCTGCATGCTGTTGTTCTCAGTTGGAAGGTTATCAGAGGAGAGGGATGAATCCTTCCCCATTAGGAGAATGACCTTGAGGCAGAGGCTGCAGTGAGCTGTCGAATGTGTGGATAAAAAATAACTCCCACTGGAAACTCAGAGTTGTCACCATAACGACCGACCCTAAGCAGGGGCATTTCGAACCCTAGATCTCGGGGGGGGGGTTGGCCTCCTCCAGCAAGAGAAGATGCAGCAGAAAATATACATTTCCCCTTTTTGATCTCATCACAGTACAATTTCTGTGCGTACTTTAATGGGCAAGGCAGTGAAGCAATGATTCTCCTACCCAACCCCATTCCTGTGCATAATTTTCTATTAGGGTTAGGGTCCCTAGCCCCCACCTTTACCAGAATGCAATCTTCAGGATGCCCACAGGGGAAGGACCATATCCCAGTCTGCATCTGTATTGGAATTGTTTTTAAGATGCTTTTAAACATGCTTTTTATTTTTAAACAACCTGTTTTTAAAATGTTTTATAGGTGTTTTGTTTTTAAGATTTTTTTAAAAGATATGTTTTGGTTTTTATTTATTTATTTATTGATTGATTTATTTATATCCCGCCCTTCCAAGCAGGAGCCCAGGGTGGCAAACAGAAATGCTAAAAACACTTTAAAACATCGTAAAAAGACCTTAAAATACATTAAAATAAAACAACGTTAAAAACATTTTTTAAAAAGCTTTAAAAACATCTTTTTTAAAAAGAAGGGTTAAAAACACATTAAAAGCAATTCTAACACAGATGCAGACTGGGATAGGTCTCAACTTAATGCTTTTGAAGATGTTATTCATGTTTTATTGCTTGTTGTTTGCTACCCTGGGATATAAATTTAATAAAGGAATAAATACTCCTGTAGTGGAGCACCTATTTTGCTTGCTGAACGTTCCGTATCTTATCCTTGGCATCTCCAGTGAAAAGGAGTAGGGACCAAGTGAGGGGGAAATCATCTGACTCAGCCCTTGAAGAGCTGCTGCCAGTCAGAGTAGACAGTGGGTTAGATCAGGGTGGGGAATCTCTGGTCTGTGGGCCAAATTTGGCCCAGCATGGGTCACAGTTTGGCCCGCAAGGCCTTTTTCCCCAAACCATGCCCACTTGTCCCACACACCTGATATCATACGTGATGTTAGGTACAAGGCAGATAGAGATGTGACTGCATCAGCTGCATGACTAAATTCCCTGTGGGGAACTCTGTCCCACAGCTGATCCCTTCTTGAAGTCGCTGAAGTCACTGTCCATCAGCTAATAGGCAGTGAATTCCAGCCTGCCAATTAGAAGTGCTTCAAAGTACCGCACAGGGCTCTTTGCAAATACTGGGTGTTGCTTTGACGTCCCAATGATCATCACCTGATGCCATTGTGAAGTCAGGTGATTGACAGGTGGGTGGGGGTTGGCCCCCTGTCAGTTTTGAATTAAGGGGGATAGAGAAATAAGGACCTGGCCCACTGGCCAGACCAAGCCACCACCACCCCAGTTAGAGAGAGAATCTGCCCTGCTAAAAAGCAACTGTGTTCCTATCCGGGAATGACAATTTATGTCTGGGTTAAAGAGACATGTCCTTAATCAGGATGGCCAACTGATCAGGAAAAACAACATCCCTGAACAATTTTTGTGGCTTTAACAGCGGCTTGGTCTGCAGAAACCAGCAAATGAAGTTTTTAACAGTAGGAAATAAGCATTACCACCTGCTCATGACTGCAAGTAAAAACTGCTGCTAAAGGCACAAGAGCAAGGCCTACTTACATAACTTGGCAACTTTTAACCTGATGGCCGCTTTGCACTTGATATGGCTCTCCTGGTGGCCTCACAGTATTCTGAATTCTGGTGGATGTATAAAACATATTCCCAAGACATTCAGAGACCACCATTGGCTAGAAACACAAATGGCTGTGATTCCCTGGAGCATATCCATTGCATTTTGAGAACAGTGTCTCCCCTTTGCACTTTTATTGTGGTGAAGCCAGGCTGCTGTTTATATGCATGAAAGGAGATCTCAATATGTTACAGTTTAAACATCCTGCTAATAGATCATCTTTCACCCTCCTTGAGTTCCCCAAACACGTGGCGCCATCTTAGGGCTGGGCAAGAATTTCTATTCAGTTTGCATTTCAAGCCAAATTTATTAAATTTGCACTTTCTGAAACAATATGAGAACTGAAACACAGCCATCTTTCTAAATCTGCACTAATTCGAATTTTGCAATGCAATTCACCAATCAATGTTTGCAAAAATGCATACATCAGGGCAAAGTGTGCATAGAAATGAATCTATGAGTGAAATAACATGCAAAAATGATACATATGACAAGAAACAGTTTTTAAAAATTGTACCTTAGTTAAAATCACAAAAATGTGATTATTAGGAGAGATTCACAGTATAATGCTGTAGAATTTTCATGAGGATTTTTTATTTTAAAAATCACAAATTGATGTGGAAATGTGGAGATCAGAATTTAAGATTGGAAAAAGGAGAAACAAACAGAACTGAAATGGACAGATCCACCCATCCCTGCCACACCTGCAACATGAATTGTTGCAAATCAGAGGCTGCCCCTTGGCAGATGGAATTTTTACTGGAGCTGCCAAGGAAATCTTAGTCAATTTATCATGCGAGTTTTAGTTGATTCACTAACTAATTAACCCCATTCTGAAGGGTTAAAAAGAACCATGTTATTCTTTGGTCTTTAGCTGAAGCATGCGTCACAGCAGGCACTGCTGTGCTTTGCATGCATGCACACAGCCCCAAGTTAAACCCTCTGCATCTCCAGTTTGAAAAGATCTCAGGTAAGTAGTGTTGGGGAAAAGGCCTCTCTCTGCCAGAGAACCTGAAGACCTTCTGCCCATCAGAAGAGAGTGCAATGGTAAAACCTGTCGTCAGGTTTCTCATAAGTTATCTTCTCCTGCAAAAGAGGCCCCTGGTTTTTCTCCTTCTTCTTCAGGATGCTTTTGATTTCTTTAGAATTTCTTTCAAATTTTCCTGGGCACAGAGTTGAGCTTACTTTATCACGACCAAAGGGCCAAGGCTAGCTTGTGTGTGTTTTCCTTTCCGCTAAACATTTCTCCAGCACCTTGTGGCCTCCCCAATTGCCCATGCTTGCTGCTTTGAAAAAAACCCTCCTGAAATCTTCCCCTGGGCTTTACCTGAATCAAAGGAGGCCGGCTACCAGGTGCCTGAGTTTGGTGGGTTTACTGGTTTTGTTTTTAAAGGAAGCCCACCCTTTCCCCTTTAAAAAATCTTTCTGCACTAAATTATTTAAGAGTAAAAATACTTTGCTTTAAAGAATAACAATGAACAACAGCCAGGCACGGTAAGCCATGTCCCCCTGCTTACTGTGCTTGCAGGAAAGCCCAGCCCATAATATCATGGGGTTTGCAGGAAGAGTGGGCTCCCAGGAAGGCTATAGAATGCAGACCAATAGAAGGGTGATTTGTAGAATGGAAGAAAAAATGGATGCTCCCCAAAACCTTCAGCCATCTCAAAAGTTCAGTAAGTGCAAAAAAAAGCCCCCATGAGAATTTCATCTATTTTTTTTCTCGCCTCTGATAATTTTCAAATGAAATTTCTTTTTCCATCAAAGGATGGAGAGCGGCTGGAAAAAAGATGGAAGAAATGTTCACCATAGCACTGGAGTCCTGGGCCAAATGCTGAGCGTTATAATACAGCTTCATGTGTTCATGGAAGAAGGGATTCCCTGTTGTGTGAGGAAGAAGGAAGCCTCTCCTGGTGCTAAAGATGGATCCATGTCCATGTGTTTGTAACTACCTTTGTTCAGTGGTGGCTCCGAGCTCAATGGAGCAGTGCATCCACTCCGGGTTTTCATCTGAACTTTCAAGGTGCTGTCCAAGGTGCTTCAGCGGATTTACTGACATTGGAGCCACCAGTCTCCACTATAATTTGTTATTTAAAAAAAATTCAGAGAGATCCTTTTAAATTGACCAAAAGAGTTTTCATCAATTAGTCTAACAAATTAACTAAACTTTTCAGCCTTCTCTCTAACATGCCTTCCTAATCCCAAAGAGAAAAACCTCATTATTGCTGAGCCAGTCGAGAACTGATGCTTCATATAGAATTGGATTGGAGCCTTATTAATCTATAAAACAAACTCTCTTGTTCTATTCCATTGCTCTTCACGCTTATCTCTCCCGCTCCCCCCCCCCCGAAGATCAATGCACTTAACAAACTGTGTTATATCTCTTAGTTCTTGCAGCTGGGGAACAAAGATGACTCATGGGGGGAGGGGGGAGGGAGGTTAAGTGGCTTGCTCAGGTTCTTGTGGGGTGAACCTCATTCCCATGGAGATGGCTCAAGGGGATGAAAGGCCCTGCATAGGCCAGACTCCCCACCCCCACCCTTTTATTTTCTTTGCAAAGAGTGAATTTTACATCCAGTGAGTCAATGGCAAGCCTAGGGATAGAGACAGGAGACTGGCTTCCCAGCCAGTTCCACGCACTACTCATGTCCAGTCTCGTTCCAACAGTTTATTCTTTTAGCTTGCTAGAACAGGATGGCATCCCCTTTCAAAGGGAAGGATTTCTAGGAGTCTTCGGAATATCGGAACCTGCTCTGCACTGAGCCAGATCCCTATGTCGTCTACACTGGCTGGCAGCAGCTCTCAAACAGGGAGTCTTTTCCCAGCCCTAACTGGAGATGCTGGGGATTGAACCTGGGACCTTCTGCACGGAAAGCAGTTGCTCTGCCGCTGAACTGTGATCCTTCCTGGAGGGACTCCAGTCTTCCTTTGGTGAGGCCGGCTGGCAGCTTGTCATGAGGTTTTAGACCCTCTGGTTATTATTTATTTTATTTTAATTTAGAATATTTCTATCCCGCCCTTCTGCCCTATCATAGGGCACTCAGGGTGGCTTACAAAAATAAAATCAAACACATACATAATAAAATTGTCAACAGTAAAATCACAAAAACATTAAAAAAATTAAAATACATAAAATACAATGTATATATATACACACACACACACATATACATATAGATAGGGAGTGGTACTAAAGGGACTACAAAGGTAAAATTTAACGTAGAAGGCATAAAATCAGTGTCAGGCTCTACTATTACAAATCCTTTCTCTAGTCCCTTAAAAACAAAACAAACTTGAAATATAGCACCTGTACACAGGTGACCAAATAGCTCCTGGGAGTAGCTCCAGGAGCTATGACATCCTGGCAAGGAGGATTTCACTACACGTCCGCTGCAGATAGTATGCTAAAGTGTCTGTGAGGATATCCTCATCTCCCACCCAAATAATCTTGTATATAAGGGAAGGGCCTAAGAAAGACTGTACCTGAGCAGATGGAGATTCCTATATCAAGTGAGAGGCCCTTGGTCCAATTGGCTCAGTATTGTCTACTCTGACTGACAGCAGCAGCACCCCTCCAGGCTGTGAGCTTGGAAAAGTTACTTTTTTTGAACTACAACTCCCATCAGCCCAATCCAGTGGCCATGCTGGCTGAGGCTGATGGGAGTTGTAGTTCAAAAAAGTAACTTTTCCAAGCTCTGGTTAAGTCACAGGAACAGGTAGTGAAGTCAGCACCTACCTACCTACTTACCTTTCTTCCCTCCCATTGCTAGTCGTCTCTTCCTCCTTCAAATTCACGGTGATGTGCATTGTTCCTCCCCACACACTCATCCATTTTATCCCCACAACAACCCTGTGAGGTAGGTTAGAGTGAGAGACAGAGACTGGCCCAAGGTCACCCAGTGAGCTTCATAGCTGACTGGAGGGATTTGAATCTGGTTCTCCCAAGGGCTTAGTCTGACATGCTAACCACTACACAACACAATCTCATCTCACACAGTGAGTTTCATTGCAGGGGAGGCTAGTCCTCATTTAAAGAGGTACAAACGTCCCCAAATGATTACTCATGATGTCAGGAACCAGGCACGTTGCTCCACAGGCAAGGAGACTTTCACAGTCTGCCCCTTGACACAGCTTGAAAAAGCAGGCTGGGGCACCTACCTACTTTTGGAGGTGACTGTCAATTGCATGCAGTGGAGAGGGATGCTTCTCTAATGGCTTTTTTCCCCTCCATAAAAATGAAATTGACTAGTTAAGAAGCAGAAAGGAGAGGTTACAAAGAAGGGAGGGTCAAGGGCAAGCTGGAATGCCTACCTGCTGCTGGCAAATACACTTTTATGAATCAGAAGCAGCAAATGAGTCAGCCCTGTACTGTACCACCTCATGCTGCAGAGGGGGGAGGATTGCATGGTTGAATGTTTCCCATATAAAACTGGCGTATTGGAATAAGCTATGCTAGAAGGCTTCTACCTGACATCCAGTATCCTGTGTGTAAGGGGAGGGGGTGCCACTCTGGGCTCCTCCTGGGAGGAATGGTGGGATGGACGGATGGACGGATGGATGGGGGAGGATGAAATTATGTTTTTAAAGCCTGCACATACACATGTCTGCAATCTGAAATGGTACAATCCAATGACAGTTTAACAGAGCTTGGAAAAGTTACTTTTTAAAACTACAACTCCCATCAGCCCCAGCCAGCATGACCACTGGATTGGGCTGATGGGAATTGTAGATCAAAAAAGTAACTTTTCCAAGCTCTGCCCCACCTCTGCAGCCGGTATGAAGTAGGACTTCATGTCCCATGCATGACGTGGCAGGGTCAGTGCTTACGTAAACAAAATTCCTATGTTGCACTTTGCAGCTGCAATCCTGGTTCATTTCAGCAATGCAAGCAGTGGAGGCTAATCCATTAGGGCAATCACCAATGTCAGGCTGCCTTCAGCCAGCCTCCACCTGCCTGCCTTTCATGTTTACAAGCGGACCAGAAGACAACCCGGTCAGCTTCTTCCTTCTCCTTAATTTCAGTGTTGCCCTATACAGAACTCAGCAGGGAGGCGGTTGGGGGCAAAACTAGAATGAGTTGGCTCTGCCTGTCATTGCCGCTGGCTCCACCTACTGTTGGTCACCCCGCCTTCCACCCTACCAGTCGCAATGGGTACCAGCCACTATAAGGGCCATTCCCCCGGGGTGGCGAGCTCTAGAATTTGCTGAGGAAACAGCAATGGATCTAGGGTTGCCAGGTTCAGGGCCTGAGACTGATCCTGTATCTTTAGGAGAAGAGAAAGTCAGCCAAGTGCAGGTGTTATTCCAACTCTATAATGGGAAAAACCACAAGGTGGAATTCTCCCTTCCCCCTGCACAACTTTTAAAGATACAGAAGACCTCTTGGTTGCCAGGCCCAGCCTCCAAAAGGTCTTCTGTATCTTTAAAAGTTGTGCAGCGGGAAGGGATAATTCCACCTTGTGGTTTTTCCCATTACAGAGTTGCAAGAACACCTGCACTTGGCTGACTTTCTCTTCTCCTAAAGATACAGGATCAGTCTCAGGCCATGGACCTGGCAACCCTAAATGGATCAGCCATGCACACACTTTGCATGGAGCATCTAAGAAGGTAAGAGGCAAAGTCAGAGAATTCTTAATTTGCCTTGTACAAGTTCATAGAGTGCCTTGTATGAGTTCCTCCACATCTTGGAGCCAACAAGGCTGATTCTCACCACCCTAAGAACATAAAGACAGAGTGCTAGATCAGGCCAGTGGCCCAGCATCTTGTTCTTCCAATGGCCAGCCAGGTGCTTATGGGAAGCTCGCAATCCTCACCATCATGTAGGAGTACTTGGTTCACTTTCAACAGACACACAACAGATCTTGCAAGGTGACTGACAAATTTTCTTTTTATTTATCATAGAGAAGGAGAACAAGAGGATAAATCAACCTGGTTGCTGGGCACGCCAAATGTTTTATTGATTCTTGAAAGCTTGAGAGGAAAAATATCCCAAACTGAGTCCAAAACAACCACTACACATAAGAGCAGCACACAGGACAAGGAGAGAGTTTGGGAGTGGGCAGTGCTGAGCCAAAGAGTGCGTTGTCCAAAATCTCATCATCACCACATGCAGCAATAGGGTTAAAGCTCCTTTCAAATTCCCCCATTTGGCCCATCCCAGATCTATCTTGCAGAAAATCTGAGTCATTCTTTTCCCCCAGAGATCAAAATTGTTTCAAGATTCCCAGTAATGGATGCCGTTGGATTTAATGATCTTATTTTTTTTAAAAAAGTAGCAAAGTGATTGCTTATGTTATTGTCTTAGAATGAATCAACAACAACTAGAAATCCAGACTTTTATAAAGTCCCCACAGAGACAGAATTTCAAATGTGAAATTTGAAAAATATTTGACATTTGAAATGTGAATCCTGTCATCTTGCTGAATGTGTCATGTTTGTGTGAATTTTTGTTTTAGCTGTAAAAATGTTCTTCAGTATCTCTTCCCTTTCAAGAGAGAATAATTCAGGTTTCCCAACCAAGCTAGCATAAGAAAATATTACTTTATTGTACACACAATTCATTTACGGACTTGAGGTGCAATGGTGGACCTTAGCTGAGAGCTGACTTTTTAAAAGGATTAGGCATATGTATTGCAGGGAGATGGAGATTTGTTAACAGCTAGCAGCCAGGATATCAAACTGGAGTCTCCATGTTAGGGGCACTGTACTTCTGAATACCACCACTTAGGGATAAAGAAGAGGGGAAGAGTTTTCCCCAGCAGAGGCCATTGAGGCAAATGGGGTACAGCTTCACCATCCACAATCTGCTTTCACCAGCCCCAGCCTGCCTGCCTTCTTACTAACATACTAGCAAGGGGTGGTCCTGGCTGTCACCTTCCTCCTCCTTGCCTGAGTGTTGCCCTCGTGGAACTCAGCAGTGAGGAGAAAAACTGGGGGCAAAACTAGAATTCGTTGGCTCCACCCATCATTGGCTATGCAGCTTGGGACCAGGATACCTGAAAGGCCGTCTTACCCCTTATATATGCAGAGCACAGGTGAGGGCCTCCTGCAGATACCATCTTATCAGGAGGTCCATCCTGCACAACATAGGAAACAGACCTTTAGTTTAGTGGCACCTACCCTGTGGAATTCCCTCCCCTTAAATATTAGACAGGCACCATCTCTGTTACCTTTTCGGCGCCTACTGAAGACCTTCCTCTTTCAACAAGCCTTTTAAGCAGAGATCTTATCCCAGTCTGCGTCTGTGTTAGAATTTCTTTTTTAGATGTTTTTCATGCTTTTTTTAAAAAAAAGATATTTTTAAAGATGCTTTGTTGTGATATGTCTTAAAATCTTTTGTTTTTAAGATGTTTGAAAGTGTTTTTAGTGCTTTTGTTTGTTGCCCTGGGCTCCTTCTAGGAGGAAGGGCGGGATATAAATTAAGTAAATAAATAAATATGACTCCACCAGCCATTGACTCAGGCACTGCCTGCTGTTGGCCTTCTACCTCACCAGTCCCAATGGGCACCAGCCACCACTGGTTTCCTCCCTCTAAGAAGCAGCCAGATGTTGCTGCCTCAGGCAAAGGACAAGAGCCATACGACAATGGAACCAATGACCTAGAGAGGTAGTGGGCTCTCCGACACTGGAGGCATTCAAGAGGCAGCTGGACAGCCATCTGTCGGGAATGCTTTGATTTGGATTCCTGCATTGCACAGGGGGTTGGACTTGATGGCCTTATAGGCCCCTTCCAACTCTACTATTCTATGATTCTATGATTCTATAAGATACACATGCAGAATCTTACTTCAGCATTGGCAATGGGATATCATCCCCTGCCACACCTGAGGACAAAAGGCTAGCTTAAGGGAAATAGGGCAAGCCAGATGGGCCTCACACAGCTCTGTTCTCCAACACCACATTGCTGCCCCCTGTCCACAGCATCTACTGCCATGGGTAGCCTTCTCATTCTGGCTAAGGGTAGGAATGGGTCTTGAACCTCAGCGGTTGTCAGTCCTGATCCAAAGTCAATGGTAAAGTTTCAATAGGATTGCTGGTGCTGCCTGGAGCTCAGAGCCTATGCAACAACTGAGAATGAAGGAGCCAGCTGATTTGCATAAGGTCACAGATGGACCAGTTGGCTGGAAATGTAGGAGGCAAATTCATTGAAACTATGGTGATCAATAGGGTCTTTTGGGGCTCATGGCCTTCAGCTGCTCTGGTACTACATGCTAGAAGGATCTTAGGATTATTGTTGATCACAAGCTGAATATGAGCCAACATTGTGATGTGGCTGCAAAAAAGGCAAATGCTATTTTAGGCTGCATTAACAGAAGTATAGTTTCCAGATGGTATGAAATATTGGTTCCCCTGTATTCAGTACTGGTTAGGCCTCATCTTGAGTACTGCATCCAGTTCTGGACACCACACTTTAAGAAGGATGCAGACAAATTGGAACAGGTTCAGAGGAGGGCAACGGGTGATCAGAAGACTGGAAACAAATCCCTATGAGGAGAGACTGAAAGAACTGGGCATTAGCCTTGAGAAGAGAAGGCTGAGGAGAGATGTGATAGCACTGTTCAAGTACTTGAAAGGTTGCCAGACAGAGGAAGGCCAGGATCTCTCCTCGATTTTTCCAGAGTGCAGGACACTGAATAATGGGCTCAAGATACAAGAAGCCAGATTTCAACTGAACATCGGGAAAAACTGTTAGAATGGTACAACAATGGAACCAATGACCTAGGGAGGTGGTGGGCTCTCCAACACTGGAGGCGTTCAAGAGGCAGCTGGACAGCCCCCTATGCTTTAAACTGGATTCCTGCACTGAGCAGGGGGTTGGACTTGATGGCCTTATAGGATCCTTCCAACTCTATGATTCTATGATTCTAAGTCGACGTTGTGGGCATCACGGAGACCTTTGGACAATGGGTGATGAACTGGAAGACGGGCACATTTCAGAGAATGTACAACAGCTGGGATGTTGTTGGATCAGTATCTGTTCAGTAGCTAGTGTCCACAGACAGCAACAGAGAGGGACCTGGAGGAGGCCTGGCTCCTAGTTCAAGCAAGGCTTCCTATGCCCAACAGTGCAAGCTGTGAGCAATGCTTAGTAAATCTTCTAAGCTGATGCTAGAGCTGGACCTGATTTAGGATTTTGCTTCTCCTTAAACTTGAACTTGTTTGCAGAAAGAGTTTCTATTCACTAGGATTTGACTTCCAGGTGAATAGAAATTCAACATGCATGATGTTGAATTTAGAAAAACCATTCGGTTTATCAAATTACTTAAAGATTACAAACAAGACTTAATTGATTTGGGGGGTTTCATGTCCATCGAACGACATTTCAAAGCCAAATGTTCAGCTCAGGCAATTTTATTTATTTATTTATTATTTGATTTATATCCCACCCTTCCTCCCAGCAGGAGCGCATATCTGAATGCTTGTGAGTTCTGGATTTGGTGGACATTCAGGTTGGGATCGGTACAGGTGGGCATGACTGTGGACCAGGTTAAGACTGCTCAACTTTGACAAGCAGTATCTCAGATCATTCTCTGGGCACACAATATAAAAGTTTAATCTGTAGACATTTACACATGATGCTCATTCACACATGCAAGTCATCAGCTGATGCTACTGTCAAGAACTGATGACATACGTGTGTGAACTGAGCCTCAGCCTTGCTGCCAATTTCTTTTTCACCTAGAATACTGCATGTGCAATATTGTGCTGAATCAGAATGTTGGTCAGCGGAGGCTGGCCCACTGGGGCCAATGGGACACAGGCCCACCAGTCTCAGTCTGGCCTCAGCCAGCTCCCACCTGCCTGCCTTCCCACTTACACCCAGTCCAAAGACTGGCCCTGCCTCAGCTTTCTCCTCCATAATCCCAGTGTTGCCCTGGTAGGACTCAGCAGGGAAGCGTTTGGAGATGAAACTAGGAGTTGGCTCCGCCTGTCATTGGCTGTGGTTGCACCTACTGTTCTGCCCCACCGCCGCCTTCCACCCAGTCACAAAGTGCACCGGCCACCTCTGTTCTCCGCCTAGCTCTGTCCTAAGGAATATGTGTGCATGTTAACGCACATCTGCAAGCACAAGTTTGACCCCACTTGCTCACACTGTGCATTTTCATGCACACACTTAAAAATCGTTGGTGTACCCCTGGGGGTGGGGGAAGGGTGTGTAGAATATTAAGATTCCAAGGAGTTGAGGGTGGAGAAGCCATTTTTAACAATAATTTGCATACGCATAAACAAAAAAAAAGGTAAGGACATAATTTGGGGGGCGGAGGAAGGAAGTGTGTTGGTATTACAAGTATACAAGCTGTGGAGCCACACCAGATTTTTTTATCCGGCTGTATGCAAAGACTGCTTATCATTGGCAATATATAGGGCAAAGAAGCATCCACAGGTACCTTTCATCATATCAGATGGTGGGCAACCTAATAAGATGATCTTCCTGACGAGGTGCGCCTGACGCCAACACTTGTTATCTTTTTGGCACCAGGTCAAGACTTTCCTCTTCTCCAAGGCATTTTAGCATGTGTTTTTAAATGGCTTTTTTAAAATGTGTTTTTAAATTTGTATATTTGTTTTTAATGTTTTTAATTGTTGTAAACCGCCCAGAGAGCTTCGACTATGGGGCGGTATACAAATGTAATAAATAAATAAGAAAGCCATGGGCCCTTAAAACATGCATATCTTTCACCGGTGGAGATGGATAGCTCTGATGTCAGTGGGGATGTGAACTGGCTCTGGGTTTCAGTCAGAGCTTTCAAGAAACTGTCCAAGACACAGATATTTGAAAGGACAAACTAAAACCTGGAGCGGATTCACTGCCCTTCCGACATCAGAGCCACTAGCCTCCGCTACCCCTCACACCTGAAGAGAGAGGATTGAACCGCACGTGCAAATGTTAGAGTGGAATATCAAAGCCCAAGTGTCTGCTTAGCTGACAAATTGCAGGCTGCCTCAAGATCACTTCAGCAGCGGAGTGAAATTTCATTTCTCTACTCTGTTAATGTGCCTTATTTTCCTCATTGCAAAAGGTCAGATATACAATTTAGCTTGAATAGAAGCAAGCTGTGTCTGAGGCTCTCCTGGGAGGCACCTCATTATGGTGGGTGAATAAAAGCCCTAACTCAGGGGGGCAGCCAATAGGTGGCTGCGGAATAACAATGGGGAAAGCGTCATGAATAGGAAAGAGCCGGGAGATGGTACTTCCCTTTGTCTGCATTTGTATCTTAGGAAAAATGCACTTGGGTGGCTGATGAGCGTGAACTCCATACAAGGGATGCTGCTTCTGCTAAAATGGCACATTTCCCCTGGAAATGAGAAACTGGGAAAGCAAAGTACAAGAGGTATCAAACCTCTCCCCAGATCAGGTTCATGTCACACCACGATCCATTGAGAGACAGCCCCTCAAATGAAGCTTCCATACTGGCTCAGTCAATGCAGATCTGCCATGCAGTGCTCATCCAGGACACTTTGAACTGGCTGCTGGGTAATGTCTCCTTTGATGTAGAGAGACCCTCCCCATTTAGGGCTGTGAGTGGCACTGGGCAAGTTGCACTGGGGCCATTTTCTCTGTTCTGATGCTTCAGTTGTGGGGTGTAGAAGACCATAAGGTTGTGGCCTGGTGCTTTTTCCAATTGTGTGTGTGTGTTTTAAAAAGTGTGCTGGCAACCTACCCTTTGGAATGCCCTCCTGTTACATATCAGATAGGCACCATCTCTATTGTCTTTCCGGCACCAATTGAAGACCTTCCTTTTCCAACAAGCCTTTCAAGTGGGGATCTTTCTCCCACTACGTATCTGTACAGTAGAACCCCGCATTTCGGCCTTCCGCTAATACGGCGGTTTTCAATTAGAGTAAGGCCCCACTCATACGGCGCTTGTTCCGCTTTTACGGCATTTTTCGGCATGACACGCTCAGCAGCTGAGTATCGGGCACCATTTTATTCAGGGTTCCACTTTTTGGTGATTTCTGCTTTTCGATGAGGGTCTGGAACATAACCCGCCGTATGAGTGGGGCCCTACTGTATTAGATTTGAAATCGTTTTTACTTACAAAGCTGTCTTTCATTTATTTTACATATGCAACTGTTTTTTCATTGTTGTACCTTAGTGTTTTTAGATATAAAGTTGTGTGATTGTTATTATTGCTCATGCTTTTGTTGTGAAATCATTCTGAGGTGTTTTATGGGAAGTGGCTCATAAATGGAAATAAATAAGTTTTATTTGTGTTGTTGTTTTTATTGTTGTTTTTAAAGTTTTTTTAAGTGTACCCTGCCCTGGGTGCCTTTCGCTGAAAGGCAGCTGATTCATTTGCCAAATAAAATAAGAGACTGCCAGGTTTTTTCTTTCATTCTTTCTTTCTTTCTGAAAAAACAGCAAAGGGGGATAGGAGGAGATCAGCCAAAGATCCTTCTAGTTGACTATTATAATAGCATTGGCCAATGAACTCTGTAACAGAAAACAGAAGACAGAGATTGATTTGCCAAATGTCTATACATTACATACCTTCCAAGGATTCCTGTTAGAATGGCTGAGTCTTTAGACTGAAGAGGGAAGTGAGGAAATGGGGGCTGTGGATGGGTGTGAGAAAGGGGGGAGGATGGTTCCAGCTCCACCCACTTTTTTTAGCCCCACCCTCTTCTTTCTCTGGCCCCACTGCTGGTATGCGGCACCCAACAAATTACCTCTGAGCAGGGGAGTAGACATCCAGGGTCTCAAGAGGGTTTAGACTCTTTACTTTTTGGGAGCCAGGTCCCTATGTCTCCAGCATCCTCCGTGCCAATCGGCATGAAAGGAGAGTGTGTTAGCCACTGAGAAGAGTCTTCTAACTTGCTTCCTTCTCCTTTACTGCTGATTGGAGTGAATCAGAGAGAAAAGAGTTTTTATTAGCTCCTACTTCAAAAAGCCAAGTTGTGGAGAGTGAGAATTCTGTAATTGAAGAAGAGGCAGTGAATCCAAATGATAGCATCCCATCTACATCATCAAGCAGTTTGGTAGCAGCAGGAGATAAATGTGTAGACACAGAATTCACTAATTCAAGCAATATCTCTGAACTGTCCCCCTCTAGGATGCACACCTTAACATGGTGAGGGGGTTTGAGAGTGTTGAAGAAGCTGAGAGCAATGCCATTAGGAGTCTAGACCAAGAGGCTAGACTCCTAGCAGGGGCACTCAAGACGGAATGGTCAAAGCTGAGACACCAGACTAAGATGCATCCAGACTCAGAGGAAGGCAATGGTTAAACCACCTCTAAATAGCTCTTACCACGAAAAATCTATGAACAGAGTATCCAAAATGCAACACGAAATAGTGCTGGAAGATGAGACCCCCAGGTCAGATGGCACTCAGCGAGCTACTGGGGAAGAACAAAGGACAAGTAGCGCTGTGACTAATGATGCAGCTGGGTCAAAGCCGAAAGGAAGCCCAGAGGCTGATGCGCACAGATGTGACAGGAGAAACCGGAGTCGTATGACGCACACAATAGGAACATGGAATGTGAGAAGCATGAACCAGGGAAAGTTAGAAATTGTCAAGCAAGAAATGGAGCATATCAACATTACAATACTTGGCGTGAGTGAATTAAAATGGATGGGAATGGGACATTTTCAATCAGGCAACTACAAAATATTTTATGCAGGAAATCAGAAATTAAGAAATGGAGTTGGTTTAATAGTGAGAAGTGA
Organism: Rhineura floridana; assembly: GCF_030035675.1. Lineage (NCBI taxonomy): Eukaryota > Metazoa > Chordata > Lepidosauria > Squamata > Rhineuridae > Rhineura > Rhineura floridana. The sequence continues at coordinate 8,111,240 of NC_084485.1, forward strand.
TGTAGCAAAAACAATTAAGAGCTATAATGCAAGGTCTGAGTGAGTTATATCAATGAGATTAAACAGGAAACCTATTAACCTAACCATCATCCAAGTCTACGCTCCAATGGCAAATGCAGAAGAAGAGGAATTGGGAGAGATTTTCGCAGAAGTACAGGAAGAACTTGATCACACACCAAAACAGGATGTGCTGATAATCATGGGGGACTGGAATGCAAACATTCATTCAGAACAGGGAAGAACTAGGAATTGTGGGGAAATGGGGCTTAGGAGACAGAAATGGAGCAGGAGAAAGACTTATCAAATTCTGTGGAGCCAATAATTTGTTTCTTGCAAACACATTTTTTGAGCAACCAAAGAGACGACTGTATACATGGACATCACCAAATGGTCAATATAGGAATCAAATTGATTGTATAATTGGTAGCAGAAGATGGAGAAGTTACATACTTTCTGCGAAAACAAGACCAGGAGCAGACTGTGGTACAGATCGTGAACTGGTAATATCAAAAATCAGAGTAAAGATAAAAAACAACAAAGTAATCATAATGCCAAAATACAATTTAAATAAGATCCCAAAAGAATATAAAGATCAAATAAGGAACAGGTTTGAGGCTTTAAACTTAGTGTACAGAGAACCAGAAGAATTATGGAGTGAAGTCAGAGACATTATCAGGGAAGAATGGAAAAAGGCAATACCTCTAGTTTAAAAGAGAGAAACACCTCAATGGATTACTGAAGAAACTCTTAAAATAGTTAAAGAGAGAAGGAAAGCAAAAGCAAAAGGAGATAGAAACATGGTTAGAACCCTAAATGCAACAATACAGTGACTGGTAAGTAGGGACAAAAAAACTATTACAATAGTTATTGTGTAGAAATAGAAGAGGACAACAAAAAAGGAAGAACAAGAGCCCTATTCCAAAAGATTAGAGAAATGAAAGGGAATATTAAACCAAGAGTAGGGATGTTGAATAATCAACAGGGGAACAAACTGATTGACCAAGATGAAATACAAGGAAGATGGAAGCAATACACTGAAGAACGCTATAAAAGAGATGCAAGGATGACAGATTCATTCACAGAGCAACCATATGATGAAGAACCAGAAATTTTAGAATGTGAGGTGAAAGCTACTCTTAAAATACTTGGAAGAAACAAATCACCAGGAACAGATGGCATACCAATAGGGTTGCTACAAGTTACTGAGACTTAATCTGTCCAAATTTTGACAAAAATTTGTCAAGAAATATGGAAAACTAAACAATGGCTCACAGACTGGAAGCGTTCAAAATACATCCCAATTCCAAAGAAAGGGGATCCCAGGGAATGCAGTAATTATCAAACTATTGCCTTAATATCCCATGCAAGTAAAGTAATGCTCAAGGTTCTACAACAAAGGCTCTTACCATATATTGAGTGAGAAGTGCCAATTGTCCAAGCTGAATTTAGAAAGGGAAGAGGTACCAGAGATCATATCGCAAACACACGTTGGATCATGGAACAGACCAAGGAATTTCAGAAGGAAATCACCCTGTGCTTTATAGATTACAGCAAAGCCTTTGACTGTGTAGATCAGCGATTCCCAACGTGGGCAGTAGCGCCCCCCTGGGGGGTGTTACAGTCTTTCAGGGGGGTGTTGGTGTGACTACAAACTTTAGGGGGGCATTTGGGTTCATTAGGGTGGTGTTGACATCTGGCGGTCTGATGCAACAGTTGAAGCATTTAAGTTTAATTTTATTTAATACACAAATCATTAATTTTTAAACTGTTTTGTCCGCAGTTAGAATGTATTTAATCATCTCAAATCATGGAAATAACACTATAAATAGTGTGTGCTCTTTAGTAAAGAAATTCTGAATAGTGGCCAGTGTCATATCAAGGAATGGGGATATTAGCCACGCCCCGGCACTAGGTAATGTTCCGATGCTGTCTTGAGGGATGTTGGAACCAATCACGAGAGAGTGTTTGATAAGCTGGGTGTATTGGTGGAGGGCGCATTCTTCCAACGGATAAGTACCGTGTGCAAACAGGTGACGCGGACAGTCAGTTATTCGCTGGTTTTCTTCAGGAATGGGACACACTCGCTACCAGTTGTTTCTGTGATGTTTAAATGAACTTGTTTAACGAAACAATGCTGGTAAACTGAATGAGTTTGTTGTTAAGTAACACAGTGTATTCTATTGGTTCATACTGTGTGGACTTAATTAGTTTTTGCTTATGTATGTATATTAATAAATCATACTACGAATTCAATGTGTAATCTAAGTGCAATAAAAAGACATGATAAAAACAATCAGTAATAATAATTGAAAATACCTTTTATGCATTACTCATATTTTAAGGGAAGAATAGGAAGCACTGGCATATACTTAATCTGAGGGGGGCGTTGGGCACAAAAAGATTTTGTAAAGCGGCGTTGAGTCAAAAAAAGTTGGGTAACGCTGCTGTAGATCATGAAAAAGTATGGAATGCTTTAAAAGAAATGGGGGTGCCACAGCATCTGATTGTCCTAATGTTCAACCTATACTCTGGACAAGAGGCTACTGTAAGGAGAGAATATAGAGAAACCGATTGGTTCCCCATCGGATAGGGCGTGAGACAAGAGTGCATTTTACCACTCTATTTATTTAATCCATATGCTGAACATATCATACGGAAAGCAGGATTGGACCAAGATGAAGGAGGTGTGAAAATTGGAGGGGAAAATATCAATAATTTAAGATATGCAGACAATATCATACTCTTAGCATGATTTGAAATGAATGCTGATGAAAGTTAAAGAGGAAAGCACAAAAGCAGGACTACAGCTAAACGTCAAGAAGACTAAAGTAATGACAACAGAAGACTTATGTAACTTTAAAGTTGACAACGAGGACATTGAACTTGTCAAGGATTATCAATACCTTGGCACAGTCCTTAACCAAAAGGGAGACAATAGTCAAGAAATCAGAAGAAGGCGAGGACTGGGGAGGACAGCTATGACAGAACTAGAAAAGGTCCTCAAATGCAAAGATGTATCACTGAACACCAAAGTCAGGATCATTCAGACCATGGTATTCCTGATCTCTGTGTATGGATGTGAAAGTTGGACAGTGAAAAAAGCAAATAAGAGAAAAATCAACTCATTTGAAATGTGGTGTTGGAGGAGAGCTTTGCGCATACCACAAACTGCGAAAAAGACAAATAATTGGGTGTTAGAACAAAGTATCGTTAGAAGCTAAAATGATGAAACTGAGGTTATCATACTTTGGACACATCATGAGAAGACGAGATTCACTAGAAAAGACAATAACGCTGGGAAAAACAGAAGGGAGTAGGAAAAGAGGAAGGCCAAACAAGAGATGGATTGATTCCATAAAGGAAGCCACAGACCTGACCTTACAAGATCTGAACAGGGTGGTTCACGACAGATGCTCTTGGAGGTCACTGATTCATAGGGTCGTCATAAGTCGTACTGGATTTCAACACACATAACAACAACTCTTGACACTGAGAAAGGACAGTTAAATGGTGACAGCAATAGAGGAGTAGAAATCAGCATTCAAGCCTGATTGGGTTATTCTATAATCTTAAAAGGTTGTATAATTTTAGAAAGAAGAATGGCTGTGCATTTCTCAATTTGCCACTACTCTACTGCCTCTGTGAGGATGTGGCCCTAATGGGAGGGAGAACATAAGGTTCCCCACCTGTGTTTGAGGACATGGGCCAGGTGACCAGCAGCCTCCCACTGTGAACTGCAATCGGCAAAAGCTGGGCTCCTGAGCTGTTGTCTGTGGAACCCTTAGGCTACGATTCTATGCACATTTACCTGGGAGTAAGCCCCACTCAGCACCATCAGACCACCCTTTCCTTTCTGTGCCTTTCTCAGCTGCATGGCAGGGATCAACGTCAGCAGGTAAGGCTCCCCCTCCCCCAACTGCATGCCGACAACGTTGGCCTGTTGCTTCTGAGTGCAGCCCATGTGGATACTTCACCCTCTAGCAAATTGCCACTTGCTTTAGAGCAATTTTCAAATCTGGTTGCTCCTGGCTTGAACAAATGGCAACCTGCTACTCAATACAAGATCTGCATGGCCTTCAAAACTCAGTAGCAGAAAGCCAGGGCTGCAAGCCATACTCCCCATTGAGCAGTGCCAACATGCCAAAGGCCAACTGCGAGGGGTTGGTGCTTGGAAGAAAGGTGGGTCTGAATTGGGCTGGACACAGATCCCCCCCCAATATTAAAGATGGAGGAATTCTTGTGTGGATTGCAACCTCATCCTGCTATTGCCTCTGGGAAACATGTATTTTTATAGCATTTGGAAAACCAGTTTGAGCAGAAACTGAGAAAAGAAAGATGTGCACCCCAAAGGCACTGATGCCTCTATCATGCCACTTTTGGCTCAGTTAGGCTGCAGACAGATGGCATAAGTAAAACAAGTTTTTACTTACTGAAGATACAAATACCATTTCATGTGGCACACACACACTTTTCTTTTTGCCACACTGTCATCTCTGGCCAAAAAGGTCTTTCAGGTTTCTGAAACAGGGCAGGAACCTGCAAATCCTATGAACTGAGGGTGATTTCATACATTACACAACAAGGAGAGAAGAGACTGAAAGAACTGGGTATGTTTAACCTTGAGAAGAGGGGAGATATTATAGCCCTCTTCAAGTACTTGAAAGGTTGCCACACAGAAGAGGACCAGGATCTTTTCTCAATTGTCCCAGGGTGCAAGATATGGAATAATGGGCTCAAGTTACAGAAAGCCAGATTTCAGCTGGATATCAGGAAAAACATCTAACTGTCTGAGCAATACGACAATGGGACGAATGACCTAGGGAGGTGGTGGGCTCTGCAACACTGGAGGCATTCAAGAGGCAGCTGGACAGCCCTTGTCGGGTATATTTTAAGTTGGATTCCTGCATTGAGCAAGGCGTTGGACTCAATGGCCTTATAGGCCCCTTCCAACTCTACTATTCTGTGGTTCTATGGACTAACGAGTTTGCCAATCATGACTCAAGGGTGAGCTTGAGCATATGCTACATGTGTTTTAAAACCCCTCCTTGTCACATTGCACACCTAAAATAAATCCTGTGTGTACAACATAAAAACAGAGGACTGGATGCAGAATCTGACTTTGTCATACTTGGACCCATTGGTCTGCTCTAAGCATGCCTAAATTTGGATCCAGCCCAGAATGTGTGAAAAGGCCCAGAAATTATAGTAAGATGAATGTATACGCCATGGGCAATGAATGTATCTATCATGCCCTTTTCAACATTCTAAAACAGGTGTAAGGAACCTTTGGCTCTCCAGATGTTGCTGAACTAAAACTCCCATCATATCTGGCCATTTGCCATGCTGTCTGGGGTTGATGGAAGTTGTAGCTCAGCAACATTTGTAGGGCCAAAGATTCCCCATACCTGTTCTTAAAAAACTGTTTTATTTCACCTTTCTCCAATCTGGTGCCTTCCAGCTGTTTTGAACCACAACTCCTCTCAGCCCAAGACAGAACAGACATACTAGTTGGGGCTGATGTAGTCCAAAACATCTGGAGAGCACTAAGTTGGAGAAAGCTGCTTTATTGAGTCAAGATTTGGACTGTGATTGCTTTATACCAGCAGGTTTTTCCAGGTTATTGCTCCTAAATGAGATTTGATTGGTGCTTTTTTTTTTACGGTTTATACTCTGCACTCCTAAGGACACTTACTAGGAAATCAAAGGGATTTACTTCCAAGCAAACAGGCTTAGGTTTGCACTTTTGGTATATTTTGTTGATGTTGTTTTATGGACTAATTAGATTTGTTAGCTAGGATGGATTTTTTGTGCAAAGGAAAAAATACTGAAGATAAATAAGACATAAAGCTTTGAAGAAACGAGACACCCAACCTCTCTATCTATCCATCCATCCATCGGCAGCTGGTGGCTCCATGTCAGTGGAACAGTGGAATCCACTCCATTTTTTGTCTGAACTTTCAAGGAGCTCCCCAAGATGCTTTCAGCTCCTTGCAAGCTCAGTCTAAAACCCCGAGCAGATTCCACTGCCCCACTGACATGCAGCCACCAGCCATTACTGCATCCATACATCTGTTTCTAAACTGAGCAAAGCTCCAGAAAAGTGCACCTCAGGTCCTAAACCCTAAAACCATGGCTTCCCCCAGCCCCAACTCCTTGGTAAGAAACCCCATTACGTCAACCGATTCCTTCTTTATCAGGTCTGCAGGTGGCCCCTGCACTGCTTGGCTGAGCACTGGGATTAGCGGTTGGGTGATCCACACAGTCCCGATTTGGAAGTATTTTGGCCGGAGGATGCCTTGGTTTCTGCAGAAAGTGGCCTCTATAGGTCAGAGACTTCCTCTGAGTAGGCGTTGGGCTCTTCCTCTGACCTTGTGGTCACCTTGAACTGGCGCCGCAGGAACCCTCCATAGCGCTTCTGATTGTCCCATTTCAGCTTCGGACGGATCCTGCGCATGAAGCCTCCGTAGCGTTTGTGCAGATCCTCCTGCTCTTCCCCATCATCCTCAACAGTTGCCTCTTCGGAACCTCGCTTGGGGTACTTGCGGAGGAAGCCTCCATAGCGTTTCATCTCATCCTTGAGTGACCCCATGTCTGATTCTTCCCTGTTGTAGCCCAGATCCACTGGATAATCCTCCTCAGCCCCTGTCTCAGAGGCTGCCCTCTCCCCCATCTTCCGGAAGAATCCGCCATACTTTTTATCCACGCCCCCCTTGGCAAGGGCATTCTCGCGGAGCAGAGAAAAGATCTTGTTCTTATCCAGCTTCTTCATGAAACCACCATAGCGTTTGGCTAGCCCAGTATACAGCTCCCGGGGGCTGGGGTTCCCTTCCTGTTCTGCTCTGTCCTCTTTGTCCACCTGGGATAGCCTCTTGGTCGCCCCCTCCATCAGGAAACGGGTGAGGACAGACAGTGCTTTCTTGCACTTATCCCACTCTGTTCGGGACAGCAAGGAGCCTTGGCACTCCAGAGAACATATCTGTAAGACAAAGGGGCACTCTTCAATCTGACCAGCATTCTTCAGTTGCCCCCAGTGCAATTCCCTAGTTACTTTCTAGCAGTATTTTTTTTGGGGGGGGGACAATTTTGCATGTACTGTTGGTATCAGTTGGTACTGGTATATATCGAGCACCTACAGTCAGTGGTGACTAAGTACCTTGAATGAGATGCATGTTGAAAGCTCCCACAGGAGACAGTGATGGGCACCAGCTTGGATGGCTTAAAATTCATGGAGGGTAAGGCTACCAAGGCTAGTATCCATGATGTCTATGCTCTGACCCCAGCATCAGTGGCGTCACTAGGGTTGGTGTCACCTGGTGCGGTAACTCCTGGTGTCACCCGGTGCGGTAACTCCTGGTGTCACCCCCATGGACCTCCTCCCGTATCAGACCATACAGAATCCTTAGTAATGTTTTTTGTACTAATGTTACTCGTAAATCGTAATTCCCATATATCACTGAATGTAATGGCAATAGTAGTGACATAAACAACTAGCAAAATTAAAATTACACCTTTAAATTACAATATTATACGCATAGCTCAAATTCTTGCTCTTATTACTAATGGGAGTTAATTATCTTGCATATGCCCATAGTAAATTTTCAGATACTTTCAGACCCTCAGCAATTTTCAAGTGGTCTATGTAGAAGAAAGGTTTGGGAACCCCTGGAATAAGACACCTGCTTATGTCCCTGTGCTGCTCTCTCCCCTCATTTAGGTGCCTGGGATGCATGCGTGTGGACACACCTCCTTACAATTATGGAAAGTGATTCTTAATAATAAGTCTCCAGACACAAAGTTACATAGGTATTTATCAGTTGTTTAGTAGAAAATTCAGAGCTCCAGGGTCCCTTCATGATAGTTACAGCCACATACACCCTTTTTTGCTCATTTTGCTCTAAGAATGAGATCTTTGTTAATGCATTCTCTCACAACAACAAACATCTCTAGGAGCCAATCAGCATGAAAGTGGAGAGCGTTAGCAACTGAGAAGAGTCTTCTCAGTGGCTGACTCACCTCCTTTCACTCTGATTGGCTCCAATCTGCAGAAAAGGCAAGGAAGCATATTAGAAGACTCTTTTCAGTGACTAACACACTCCCTTTTCATGCTGACTGTAGGATGCTTGGAGACATAGGGACCCTGCTCCTAAAAAAGCAGAGGGACTAAGATCCCCTGGGCGACTACCCTCCTGGTGCTTATGGACATGACCGTAATATATTTTGTGACGTGTAAGTTCGATATTATTTATTAAGTGTGTTTAGGATTACACTGATGGCATTCCCAAATATGTACTTTCTTTCACACAGACTTTGGTTTTCCATAACACAATGTTTGTCCAAGCCTCCACACTTGGGGGGGCACTATTTGCACACCCCTTCCATAAGCACATCAAAGTTGGATACACACCTGAACCAAGACCCAGACAAAAGGGCACTCAAAACAAAAAGGTAATTACAGTGGCTGAGTAGATCTTGTACAGTGGTTATACTGACTGGGCAGCCACTGTCCTTCATATTTTACAAAATACTTTTTCCTATACAAAGATTAAATTTCTGTGTATGAAAAAGTAATATATGAAGTGGTCTCAATAGTGAGAAAAGTAAACAAGTGAATGGTGATCCAAATGTTTTTCATTCTCACGTTATGAAGCTAGCTGCCAGATGATGTATCACCTTCGCTACGCATGCAGCGTAGACTGAAAAAACAGCACCCAAGCCACCATTCAATACGTGCACATGTTCTTTCCGACATGAATCTACAGATCTCAAAAAGTAATGTGTGACAAAGTCCTCAAACACCTTATAACATGCCTCAAACATGGTCTCTTGTTCTACCAGCATGCCTTGACACCATCACTTTGCCAAAACATAAGGATAGGTAAATTGCTTTTAGGGAGGTTCACAATTATGATTTCCTATTTATTTAATCTAAAAAATATTTAAAATACATAAAAACAGCCAGGGGAAGATATTGGAGAAATATAAAATAAATACAAATAAAAAAGGGGGGGAGGTGAAGAGACCTTAAATGTGCTACTCACCATCTCTCAGCCTATCCTCCCCTCAGGATGAAAACAACAGAGAACCATGACCACCCCCAGGAAGAAGGGCACACTTAAAATGTAGAGGAAAAAATCATCTACAACCATAGTGTGAAATCAAATACTTATTGGGACACAGTATGAAGAAATATTTATATAAACATGACTCTCAAATATGTTTATGAATTACACAATCTGTAAATATATTTATAGTGCAATCCGATGTTTGTTTACTGAGAAGCAAGCCCCAATGCAATGGAGCTTACTCAAACTGGGAAGTGTGCAGAGAACTACAGCCTCAAGTGATAAGGAACTTGTTCTTTCAACTTGTTCTTTTAAGTTGAGACCTTATCCCAGTCTGAGTCTGTGTTGGAATTGCTTTTTAATATCTTTTTAAGCCTTTTCTTTTTTTTAAAAAAAATGTTTTTTAAAGCTTTAAAAAAAATTTTCAAAGATGTTTTAATATATTTTAAAGTCTGTTTTTATGATGTTTTAAAGTGCTTTTAGTGCTTTTGTTTGCCACCCTGGGCTCCTACTGGGAGGAAGGGCGGGATATAAATCAAATAATAAATAAATAAACTTCATTCACCCAACCCAAAATTCAGAATCATGCTGTTTTAGGCTGTTTTCCAACTGTTTACTCTTGCTTTATGATTATTGGATTTTAAATGGCTTTATTTCTTGTTGTGAGCTGCCCTGGTTTCCAACCCTACCTCACAGGGTCATTGGAAAGACTACACACAAACACTGCAGATGTATAAATACATACAGCCCATATAATAGTTTATTGTCAAACCAGTTGGTCATTGCAGAAAAATCAGTATTAGTTTTTAAAAAATCAGTATTACTTTCCTACAGAATAAAAACTGTAATACTAAGTAAGCCCTGCCTACTTGCTTTAAAATAGGATTGGAGGAGGGGGAGACAGAAAGACAACACAAACACAATTCTTTTTTACATTCACTCCAAAGTCCCATTGATTTTCAGCACATTCATAACCATGTCTACTCAAAAGTAAATCCTATTGAATTCAATGGGATTTACTCTGGAGATATGGGATTAGCAATGCTTTTACCCCCACAAAAACAAGTATTGGGAAGGTTTTGAAAACACTGCCCAGGATCTGACTCCTACAGACAAGAGGGGAAAAAACTGAAATGTATATACTTATCCAATTTATGAGATTTTCAGATAAATGGGGGGGGGACCACCATTTTCTGGCCTTGCAATGAGGTTTACTAGACACTGCCACAGGTCAAACACTTCACTGTTTAGCGGCAATCTTGAACGGGCGGGGTTAAAGCTACAAAGTGCTATACAGTAGTTTAAAAAAAGATTTAACGGGGGCGGCTGACGTTTTTATGTATATCTCGAGAACCGGACCACCTAGAAACTTAATTTTTTTAAAAATTAAAGCTGAGAATCACCCCCTTCTGATGGTGTCACCTGGTGTGGTCCGCACCCCGCACACACCCCTAGTGATGCCACTGGGGGCGGCTGACGTTTTTATATATATATCGAGAACCGGACCACCTAGAAACTTAATTTTTTTTTAATTTAAGCTGAGAGTCACCCCCCTCTGGTGGTGTCACCTGGTGTGGTCCGCACCCCCTGCACCCCCCTAGTGATGCCATTGCCCAGCATGCTTCCAAATACCAGTTGCTGGAAACTGCAGGAGGGGAGAGTGCTCTTGCGCTCAGGTCCTGCTTGCAGGCTTCCCATGGGCATCTGGTTGGTCACTGTGAGGACTAGATGGGCCCCCTGTGGTCTGATCCAGCAGCCAGGCTCTTCTTATGTTCTGAAGGCAGGTACACTGATGGAAAGTCCAAATCTAGCGCACATAATCCCTGACCAACCAATGAATACCAATGAATGAATAAAGTCCAGCTCTCAATAAACATAATTATACATGCACAGAAGTGTGTGCATCTATAGCTGAAGTAAAAAAAGGGGGGGGTCCATCATGTTAAACTGAAATTACCCTCCCCATGCCATTATGGTGGTTTGCATCAACATAATTGACAATGGAAACGCACAAACCTTAAACTGTTGGACCCAGAAACACTTCCTTAACAAGCCTGCCAGTTTTCATGGTGATATTAAAAAACTTAGGGGGAATCCACAGGTTAAAGTAAAAAAATAAGAACAGTATAAAGAAACCTGAAATGGTTTGCACTTTTTCCCGAGAAGTTCTCATAATTTTAATTGTTAATTGTTGTAAACCACCCAGATAGCTTCGGCTATGGGGCAGTATATAAATGCAATAAATAAATAATAAATAAATAATTTTTTGCCCTCAAATTTTAAAACAGAAATGGAACTACAGCACTTGTAGTCCTATTAATTTGATTGCCCCATCATGCGAGGTGTTCCTTTTGGTGTTTTCCAGTTTAAAAACCCAATGGTTGCATTCTAATAAATTTATGAAAATTAATATGGCAGTCAATCACTGCGCACTGAAGCTACAATCAAAATGGCCACTGGGAGTAAAAGGGCTACAAACAAGATGGATGCTGCAAAAAGCCTTTTTGGAAGGAACAGAGGATTCCTTGCCAAATGTGTAATGCAGGAGTGCAGAACCTTTTCCAGGTAAAGGGCCTCATTCTGTTGTGGGTAAACCTTTGGGTAAACCACTGGTGAGCAGCAGAAAAGGGAAAAGTGGGTATTCCAAAATATGTGACTTTTTTCTTTATACAGTATGATGTATTGCAACCACTGTGTAGTATCTAGAGATTTCTGCATCATGATTCTCCGCCTCTGTACTTTATTCTCTGAACAAATGTTTGCATATAATGTAAAAAAAATTAACAATAGTGAAATGTAAAGGTGGAATTGTAAGCATGATTATACGGGAGTAAATCCTATTGAACTCTGCAAAGTTTCAAAGTACTCCTCTGTTATAAAAAGGAGGGAGATTCTATAATAAAAAAACCTAAGGTTTAAGAACATATGTAAAGCTCCAGATATTTCTACCAAACTCGAAAAAGCAGGGAAATTGGCCAGCTGTATTGAATGCGTCAGAGGAGCAGGAGACCAGTGTCATGGCCCCATCAGAGGACTCCTCAGATGAGGACGACTCGGGAGTAACAGCAGCAGACCCAGGAGCAGCAGACTCAGAAGGAGACATGGAGGAGCCTCCTGAGAATCCAGCTCCTTCTCCCCCTCAGCTGCAGAGCACCCCAGATACAGCAGAGTCCCTGCAGCCAGACACAGACAGTGAACAGGATACTCCCCCCTCACCTGCAGAACGGAGACAGCAGAAGGTCAGGCAGAAGAGAGGCAGGCCTGTCTCCTTAAGGCCCAAACGCTGAGGACTCACACCTGCTGTCAACCCTGCTCTTGATAAGGCACACCTTGGCTGCAGCTTGTTGCTGACTGCAACGTCAGGCGTGGCTTGTGTGTTCCTAGTTTCCTGGCACCCTCTTTCGGACTGACCCCTTGGCACTTGATCCCGGACCTCTACTGACCTCACTTCTGGACTCCTGACTCGGCAAGTATGCTTCGGACAAGCCTGGCCCTTATCAGCTCCCCTCCTCCTAGACCTGGCAGATTTATGACCAGACTGCCGGCTAAGGACTTTGCTTCCCTGCCAACCACCCAGGAATTTCCAGCCCCCCACCGGCACTGCTGATGCAGTGTAGAGCTGACAACCAGTCTTCCTCTCTGAGATATTGTACTGGCCTATAAATTTGTAAAAATGCAAACACAATTTGGGTTCGTCTTTCACTGTCCAATCCACTTCCTGTGTAGATTGGAAGAATTTGGAAGCATGTGCCTCTGAGCATATGGTGAGTGCTGGCAACACCTACAAGCAGGCCAAATAAAAGAAATAAGACATGTGGCACAGGACGTCAATTGGACTGTGAAAGACCAACCCAAACTGTGTTTGCAATTTAAAAAAAAAAAAGTGTAAACCAGCCCAAGGAGTGCATTGAGCGGCAAGATGATGTCTAGCCCTCTCGCAAAGAAGATGATGTTGGGGGAGTAGGGTTGCCAGGTTCATGGCCTGAGACTGATCCTGTATCTTTAGGAGAAGAGAAAGTCAGCCAAGTGCAGGAGTTCTTCCAACCCTGTAATGAGAAAAACCACAAGGTGGAATTCTTCCTTCCCCCTGCACAACTTTTAAAGATACAGTTGCCAGGCCCAGCCTCCCAGAGGTCTTCTGTATCTTTAAAAGTTGTGCAGGGAAGGGACAATTCCACCTTGTGGTTTTTCCCATTACAGGGTTGCAAGAACACCTCCACTTGGCTGACTTTCTCTTCTCCTAAAGATACAGGATCAGTCTCAGGCCATGAACCTGGCAACCCTATGGGGTAGTCATTTGTAAGAGATGCCTAACATGTGCAGGGAGGAAGCAGTGGACAGGGTGAGTACTCTGAAGGGGGGGTTGGGGCTGGAAACTTAGAAGGTGGGTAGGAAGTTGAGTAAGACGCTGGGTAGTTGAGAGGGATGGGGCTGCAGACTTAGTGGGTGGGGTAGGAACTGGGGTAAGGACTGGAGTAAGGACAGGGGGATTAGTGTTGGGCTGTAAGTGGATGGGGTAAGAAGTGGAATAAGAAACAGAGTAGTTGTTGATTGGGAATGGGACTGGAAAGCAGGTGGGTCGGGTGAAAAGTGGTGTAAGAAACATGGTAAAATGGAAATGGACTGCCTTCAAGTCGATCCCAACTCATGGCAACCCTATGAATAGGTTTTTCATGGTAAGCGGTATTCAAAGGGGGTTTACCATTGCCTCCCTCAGAGGCTGAGAGGCAGTGACTGGCCCAAGGTCACCCAGTGAGCTTCATGGCTGTGTGGGGATTCGAACTCTGGTCTCCCAGTAGTTTGATGGAAATTGGGGCTGGCAACAAAGTGGGAGGTAAGAAGCTTGATAGTTGCTGACAAGGTGCTGGAGTTGAGAAGCAAGTAAGTGGCTGGGTGAGAAGCAAGATAAGAAATGGAGGAGCTGAGGAGGGTTTATATCAACTGTCTTTATATCACTGCTCACTCCTTGGTAAGACAAACAACCACAGCACATGTGCAAATGCAAACACAATTTAGGTTGGACTTTCACAGTCCAATCCACTTCCTGTGTCACATGTCTTGTTTCGGTTATTTGGCCTGTCTACAGGTGTTGCCAGCACTCACCATATGCTCAGAGGCACATGCTACCAAATTCTTCCAAGCTACACAGGAAGTGGATTGGACTGTGAAACCCAAATTGTGTTTGCATTTTTACAAATTTGTAGGCCTGTACAATATCTCAGAGAGGAGGTCTGGTCTCCTGCTCCCTTGGGGCATTTAGGATTTTTTTTATTATAGAATATATTTCTATCACATACAAAAATTGTAAAACCTTAGCAAAATTAGGTCTATGGCTGATAGCCAATTAAACACACAGTATTTATTGAATAAAGCTCTGGGACTTTACAACATAATACTGCAAACCTAGTGTGTAATATGTTCTGAAATATCTGGCTATGCTGACTAAAATGTCTTACAAATATTGATTATACCACAGCAAATGTGTGATAGCCCGAAACCTTGAAATTCAGAAGACTGCTACAAGATGCTCCTGGCATCTACTTGAAGGGCATCTCCTTGTGCGTGGGCTCAGGTAGCGAATTCTTAAGTCATTCTCAAATCATATGGTGCTTGCTACCAAAGATGGGCCTGTCTCAGGGAACAATCCAAGCCCCAGATCCACCAGGATGAGTGAAGTTTGGAATAGGTAGATCTGCGGCAGACCCTGAAGCCCTCATCATGGCTCAGCCAAAAATATACCAAGGTTAATCCTCCATGCCGGCTCAGCCATGGCTCAACTGGCTCACCAGAGGCAGAAAAAAAGGGGGTTCAGGTCAGTGGAGCATTCCAGGGGCAGGAAAGTGGGATTAACCCCTATTCCAATCTCTGTTCAGCTCAGTCACATGACCTACCAGCAGAAGTTACACTGGAAAAAAAGGTGGTGTAAGTCAAACCCTTATTTTAAAGGCTTGTTTTCCCTCTGCTAGGCTCGGTGTGGTTCCTGAATGGAGTGTGGAATAGGCATAAATTACACCAGCATAATTTACCCTGGCGCAAATTACGCTGGCTTCCTATAGTTTGGATTGCTCTGCCCGCTTCTAAATGGTAATCATCCGGGACATTTGATCAAGTTAACTATTGTTAATTGTAGGCATCATCTCTATACAGACAGATGAGATTTGTTAGATGGGTTACAATTTGCTTTGATCAAGAAGCACCTGAAATCTGATTAGGATTCAAGTTGCATCCCTCATCTGCAGGATTCCATTCAGGCGGGCAGGGATACCAAACCCTGGACCGGTGCTGTGACTTACCAAGGGGCTGACAAGCTTCTCCGCATCCTGGCCATGAGGAACACATGCAGAACACTGCATGGTGCAATCCGCCAAAGCCGTGGGAATCAAACTGAGACAAAGGGCCAGTCCCCAAAGATGCCACACCATTCTTCCCAGCAGGCTCCTGAAGGAATGGGAAAGGAAGGGAACAAGAGATAGCAATTAGTCATCAGATACGCAGGGAGGAAGTCCCAACACTGTTGTGAGCTGACCCCCAGACCTTTGGGGAGTGGGGGGTGCAATCAAAGTTCAGTGGTAGAGTGCATGCTTTGCATGCAGAAGGTCCCAAATTCAATCCCGGCATCGCTAGTGAAAATATTAAAAATGTTTGGTCAAGACCCCAGAAAGCTATTGCCAGACAATATTTAGCTAGATGGACCATGATTTAAGAATCTGGCAGTTTCTTATATTCCTATGAACTCGGCCAAGAGGTTCCACAGCCCCCCCCCCACAGATCTTCCAGAAGTAAACTTTGAAGGGAAAGTCCCCAAAGAAGCAGAGGCATTGCTATGCTCTGAAAGTGGGATTGGCAACTCATCAATTTCAACCAAAGAGTCTGAATTAGCCCACCAACCACCAATTAGCCCACCGACTGATTGTTGCTCCTGAGGTCCACGGTGAAGAAAGCAAAAGTCATAGCTTGAGATCATTCAGCTGAGCCTTAGTGCCAACCTGTCATGTCCCGAACTGGACTCAGTAACCAGACCAGGTTGTGAAAGCAATTCAGTCTTTATTAACGTAATATCCAAACAAAGGCTGCGCCTTCTCATGAAGGAATACCATACACGTGTTCAGCAACATGCAAGAGAGTTGACAGAACAAAGGAATTCCCGCCCCCCTTATCCTTATTAAGGGGGCTTTCTGGCGCGAATTCTCTCACTCCGCCTTAGGGTGCTTTCTTCTCCGCCCCTCCCCTCTCTTCCCCTGGCTCGCTTTTGTTTTCTCCGGGTTCTTGGTGATGGGGGAAGTTCTGCCTCCTCCCCTTCTGAGGATTCTATCTCAGGTATTGGAGACAGAGGGGGGTGAACGTCATGCCCATCAGGCGGGCTTTTCTCTGGCTGAGGAGGGAGTTGAACTCCCCCTCCTTCCTGGCCTAACTGCTCTGGCTCGATGAAGGGGGTGAGCGTGGGAAATTCCTGAGAAGTGTCTGTTGGAGTTTCAAGGCCTCTGCGGCTGCTGGGCAACACTATCTCTGAGAGTTCTCCCTCCCCCTCTTCACTCAGCTCTGGGAAAGTGATCTCCTCATCTTCTGAAGTGCTAGGGTCCCAATCCTGCATCCTGACACCATCCCCTCTCTCATGCTGTGCCCCCCCACCTGTCGGCTTAGGGCGATGGGGAAACTGTTTATGGAATTCTTCCACTAAATGTGGGGCATGCACGTCCCTCTCATTTTCCCACGATCTGTCAGCTGGCCCATACCCCTTCCAGTGAATTAAGTACTGCAGTTGATTACGCCTCCTTCTGGAATCAAGAATCTGTTCCACTTCAAACTCTGGTTGTCCCCCTACTAGAATGGGTGCCCCCGGGATTTCCAGTGGTCGTAAATCGCTGGGGAGGGGGCTGCTTTCGTTAGCAAGGAGCGATGAAACACAGGATGTATTTTGAAGGTAGCTGGCAATTTCAGTCTATAAGCCACGGGATTGATTTGTGCCTCCACTTCGAAAGGCCCCAGTCTCCTGTCTTGCAGCTTCCTACACTTGCCCGGCATCTGAAGGAAGCAAGTGGACAACCACACCTGGTCTCCTGGTTGGAGGGAGGCCCCCTCTCTTCGATGTTGATCAGCAATTCATTTATACTCCAGTTTGGCCTCGTTCAATTGCTGTTTAAGCACCTGCTGCACGGCCTGTAATTCCTGCAGAAATTCCCCTGCTGCAGGCACCAGCACACTTGCTGCACTACTAGGGAAGGCTTTGGGATGGAACCCATAATTAGCAAAGAAGGGTGTCTGTCCAGTGCTAGTATGCAAGGAGTTATTATAGGCAAACTCTGCGAAATGCAAATAGGAAACCCAGTCATTTTGTTGATACGAAACATAACAACGTAAATACCTCTCTAACACGGCGTTCAGTCTCTCCGTCTGCCCGTCCGTCTGGGGATGATGAGCAGATGAAAGTTTTAGCTCCGTCTGCAACTGCTTCCAAACTGCTCTCCAAAACTTAGCTGTGAACTGGGTTCCCCGATCTGAGACTAAACTGTTTGGCAACCCATGTAACCTGTAAATTTCCTTTATGAACAGCTTGGCTGTTTCTTTAGCCTCTAAGGCCCCTGAGCAAGGGAGGAAATGCGCCATTTTTGTAAGGGAATCCACGATGACTAGTATGGCTGTCATTCCTTGGGACTTCGGCAAATCAGTTATAAAATCCATGGATAGATCTTTCCAGGGTTCGTTCGGAGTAGGGAGTGGCTCCAGCAATCCTGAAGGTCTTCCCGTCTCTGTTTTTGCTTGCATACAGACAGCACAGGATTTTACATAGTTCTCAATGTCTCTGCGCATTTGAGGCCACCAAAAGTCCTTGGCTACATTCTGGATGGTCTTAAAGATGCCAAAGTGTCCCGCTGTGATGGAGTCATGACATTGACGCAGGATCCTGAGTCTTAGATCACCCTTCGGCACATATCTGGCGGTTTTACGCCACAACAGCCCATCTTTCCAATGGAAGTTTACTTCTGGGCCCTGGCTCTGTTCCATCTCCTGGATATACCGTTGCATGCATGGATCCTCCTTTTGGGCCTTTCTGAGCTCCTCTTCCCAAGAAGGTTGACATGATCCCAACACCAGCTTCTCTGGCGGAACTACGTACTGGGGTTGGTTGTCAATCTCACCTCCTTGGTATTGTGGCTGCCTGGACAGGGCATCTGCTCTCTGGTTTTTTGCATGGGCATGGTAAGTAATCTTGAAGTTAAACCTGGTAAAAAACTGCGACCAACGTATCTGCCTCTGGTTCAACTTCCGGGCCGTCTGTAGACTCTCCAGGTTCTTGTGGTCTGAACATACTTCTATCTGATGTTGAGCCCCCTCTAAGTATTGTCTCCAATTTTGAAAAGAATCCTTAATGGCTAGTAACTCTTTTTCCTATACTGTATAATTTCTCTCAGCATCCCTTAGTTTTCTGGAGAAGTACGTGCAAGGGTGTAGCTCCGTTCCCTCCCCATTCATCTGTAAGAGAACCCCCCCGATGGCAAAATCTGAAGCATCTGCCTCCACAACAAAAGGGCGGGTAGGGCCAGCAAAACACAAGATGGGCTCGGAGGAAAACTTTCTCTTCAGCTCCTCGAAGGCTATTGCAGCGTCCTCTGTCCATTGAAATTTCTTTTTCCCTCTTAAACAGTCAGTGAGAGGGGCTGTCAACTTGGAAAAGCCTGGAATAAACTTTCTGTAGTAGTTGGCAAATCCCAAAAAAGTTGTACATCCTTTTTAGTGGCCGGTTGCCCCCAATCCGGTATACAACTCACTTTTTCTGGATCCATTTCTACTCCTTCTGCTGAGATGCGATATCCAAGAAAGTCCAAAGACTTTAGATCAAACCCACATTTCTCTAACTTAGCATACAGATGATTCTCTCTCAGTCTTCCCAACACAGTTTTTACATGCTGATCATGATCTTCTTGGTTCTTTGAAAACACCAGGATATAATCTAAATAACAGATTACGTACTTATCCAAAAGGTCTCTAAACACGTCATTCATGAACTTTTGAAACACTCCTGAACTTCCACAAAGTCCAAATGGCATGACCAGATATTCAAACTGTCCATAAGAGGTCAAAAACCCTGTTTTCCATTCATCTCCCTCCTTCATCCTGATCAGATTGTATGCCCCTCTTAAATCCAGTTTCGTGAAGATTTTTGCAGAGCGCAGTCGGTCTAACAGCTTTGAGATCAGGGGCAGCGGATAGCTGTTAGGGATGGTGATTTGATTCAATGCACGGTAATCATTACAAGGCCTGAGCTCCCCCCCCTTCTTCTTCACGAACAACAGGGGCGCTCCAGCGGGGGACTGCGAGGGACGTATGAATCCTCGCTTCAGGTTTTTTCCCAGAAATTCCTTCAGGGCCCCTCTCTCTTTCTCTGTGAGAGAGTAAATTCTTCCCAATGGGATGCTGGCTCCTGGCACGAGATCAATCACACAGTCATAAGGGCGGTGGGGAGGTAACGTCTCTGCCTCTTTTTCATCGAACACATCTCTAAATTCTCCATACTTCGAGGGAAGGGTTACTTGCTTGGCTTCCTGCACTGCTCCAGCCAACGTGTCGGGTTTTTCTTCTGCCTGACAGTTTTCCTGGCAATACTGAGAAGTGAACCACACCACAGCGTCCTTCCACTTTATCTGTGGGTCGTGCTTGACTAACCAGGGCATTCCTAGAATCACATCAAAGGTCGAAAGGTCTGTTACATACAGCGAAATGAACTCTTCGTGCCCCGGGATTTGCAGTTTCAATTCCTCTGTTGCTCGCGTTACCCCCCCTCCTTTCAGGGGCCTCCCATCTATGGTCTCCACCGGCAAGGGGGTGTCTAATTTCCATTGGGAAATTCCATAATGCTTTGCTAGCTCTGCATCAATGAAATTTGTGGTTGCTCCACTATCAATTAACGCGGTGGAGTTAAACATTACTCCTTTGGAAGTTATAATCCGAATTGGCAGTACCAAGACTCCTCTTGAAGGAGGTGTTGCCACCGGAGGCCCCTTGTCCAATGTAGCCCCCAGTCCACAGGCCTGTACATGGACTGGGTTCGCTAGTTTCCCGCCGGCTCTGTTTTTCCCCCCTTCAGTCCACAATCTCTAGCCACGTGGCCCGGTTTTGAACAATAGAAGCATAAACGTTCTTTACGATGTCTCTCCTTTTCTTCTTCCGACAGCTTTGGCCTAGCCCCCCCCCCCCGTCCTTCTGTCACGTTGCCTGATGTTCCTGGGGTTGGAAGGGTCTTGCTGCGAGATGCTGAAACTGAGTATCTCTGGACCTCCTGTTTCTTTTCCAAGCACCTTCCTTCCAACCGATGATCGGTCTGTAGGCATAGCCGAATCAGTCCAGGCAAATTATTTGTGGGGGAGGTTCTAGCCAAGTCATCCAGGACTTCAGAACTCAGTCCACTCCTATACATGAACATCAAGGCTGCATCATTATAACCAGTTTCCTGGGACAAAATTTTAAAAGCGTTAGTGTACTCTGACACCGTTCCTTTCCCTTGTTTCAAGGCCCCCAACTGTCTGGCCACCGTCTCTGCCCTTTGAGGGTCCTGGAACATCTCAGTCATGGCTCACATAAAGTCTCTATACCTTCCCAGAAGGCCGTCCTTTCTGACCAGGTACGGAGTCACCCACTTGGCAGCTTCTCCTTCCAAGAGACTGATCACGAAGGCCACCTTCGCCACATCACTGGGAAATTCTGCATTTCTGATGTCCAAATACAATTCACACTGAGCCACGAAAGTAGAGGGCTGCTCACTCTGTCCCGCATATTTTGGTGGTAATCCTATAGGAATCTTCACCACAGTGGCCGAAGGGGCTGCTCGCATCTGATCTACCGTGGTTCTCAAGGTCTGATTGTCAGTTTTCAGAGTCCTGACAGCCGCTAACAAGGTTTGAACATCTGCCTGTAAGTCTGCCACATTAGTCCTCAGCCGTCTTACTTCTTCCGTCTCAGAAGTGGGATTTGTTCCCCCTGCTCCCTTCTCCATCTTGTCACGTTCAAGCGGTGGGAGCGTTGAGGGTGAAGTAGGTGGTTCTGTCAATCTGTCGTGTCCCGAACTGGACTCAGTAACCAGACCAGGTTGTGAAAGCAATTCAGTCTTTATTAACGTAATATCCAAACAAAGGCTGCACCTTCTCATGAAGGAACACCATACACGTGTTCAGCGACATGCAAGAGAGTTGACAGAACAAAGGAATTCCCGGCCCCCCTTATCCTTATTAAGGGGGCTTTCTGGCGCGAATTCTCTCACTCCGTCTTAGGGTGCTTTCTTCCCGCCCCTCCCCTCTCTTCCCCTGGCTCGCTTTTGTTTTCTCCGGGTTCTTGGTGATGGGGGAAGTTCTGCCTCCTCCCCTTCTGAGGATTCTATCTCAGGTATTGGAGACAGAGGGGGGTGAACGTCATGCCCATCAGGCGGGCTTTTCTCTGGCTGAGGAGGGAGTTGAACTCCCCCTCCTTCCTGGCCTAACTGCTCTGGCTCGATGAGGGGGGTGAGCGTGGGAAATTCCTGAGAAGTGTCTGTTGGAGTTTCAAGGCCTCTGCGGCTGCTGGGCAACACTATCTCTGAGAGTTCTCCCTCCCCCTCTTCACTCAGCTCTGGGAAAGTGATCTCCTCATCTTCTGAAGTGCTAGGGTCCCAATCCTGCATCCTGACACAACCCCACGCTGCATGTCATCCCTTTAAAGTTCCTTACCACTTCACCTGGCTGTCTTCAGGCTTCTTCACTGGAGCAACAACTGCAGCCTTAGGGAGCTCTCCAAGGTCCTGTAGAGCCTGCCTCCAGCCTACTATCCGGAAATCTGCTTCCTATATACCTGCTCTGTGCTGCTTACAGTCCACTATCCTGCCACAGATCATTTTCCTTCTAACTTTGCCTGGCACTCTGTGGCACTCTGGTTGTATGAAAAACAAGGATACTGTACTGCTGAGGTGGGGGACCTCTGGCTCGTGGGCCAAACTTCCCCATTTGGCCCATGAAGCCATTTGGGGCAAGCCATACCCACCCACCCTACAGGTATGGGGCAGGTTAGGGCATGGCTTGGCTGAAAGGGGCTTTGCAGTGCTTCTGAATGATAGCGCCTGCTAAGCCCCCTTGCAGAGCTTCCAAAGTGCCTGACAAACAGCTGCAGGGAACTCTCTCACACACCTGAACCTGCTCAGTTTGGCTGTGTTTTGAAGTCCCAAAGTCAAGACTTCAAAGCACCTTGCAGGCAACAAGGCACTGCTAAAAGGAAGAGTTTTCCCCCCTTCGTTTCAGTAGCTGTTTCAGTGCAAACCACTTCATTTGCATTGAAACAGCTACTGAAACAAAGGGGGAAAACTTCATTTTAGTAGCACTTTGGTGCTTGCAAGGTGCTTTGAAGTCCCAACTTTGAAGCTTCAAAGCACCAAATCCCACCTGTCAAATGTGGTCCATGAGGCAGATTTTGATCATGATGTGGCTTGTGGAGCCAAAACGATTCCCCACCCCTACTTTACTGGATTTCTACCATTCTTGTATCAACTGGCAGTTTCTAGTTCTGATGTTCATAAGCACTCTATCCCTCCTTCCCAAAACTAGTCCCAAATGCATGACGCAAACAACAGCCCACCAGCAAAATCTACCACAACCAATTATCCCAGAAGGCATCTGACAGAACTGGCAACCCAGCCCCTATCACACTAGGGAGCATCTGTTGCCCCTCTGTCTTGCACCCAGTTACAGACCCTCACTCTGAAGATGTCAATAAAATATTTCTTTGGTTCAGAAAAACAGATACAGCTCAGTGATAGAGCATCTGCTTTGCATGCAGAAGGTCCCAGGTGCAATCCCTTACCTCTCCAGATAGGGCTGGGAGAGACTTCTGTGTGGAACCTGGAGAGCCACTGCCAGTCAGTGTAGACAATATTGAGCCAGATAGCCCATTGGTCTGTCTCAGTACAAGACAGGTTCCTGGGACATGGGTAGAGAATTGGCTTATGTGAAAAAGTATGAGTTCATCCTTGCACCTGGTCTGAGCTATATTTCAAGGCTAATATGGTGGTCTGCTAATTGGATTAAATGTCTCTGTGGTGAGATCTCCTGTGCACCCCAAGTTCTGGAAGTAGCCCTCTGACTGGCTGAGAGAGTTGGTATGTTATTCCTAGGCCTTGTTCTGTAAAAGTGATTCGATTCCTTTTTCCTCACATCTTGTTTCTGACATCCGTGGACAGCTCTTGCTGCTTTCCTGTGGGGTCATTTGCTCTATTCGGTTTGTATTGGAGTCAGGCAAGTTACCTATCTTGTTTTATTTCTTGTTTTATCGTTTCCTAAATGTACCTATTCTTATTGTTTTTATTCTATGATCCTTACTGGTATACTGGTTCTTCTTTCAAAGAATGGATAATAAACCTACCTCTTGTAAATCTGGAGTGGTTTCTTGGATGAGAGTTTGGTACTAAACTGGTCAAACTGCTAATGAGTAACTTCGTGACTTTGAGGTTCAAGGAGCAGAGAGTCTGCCTTTTAGCTCTTAGAATCATAGAATAGTAGAGTTGGAAGGAGCCTATAAGGCCATACAGTCCAACCCCCTGCTCAGTGCGGGAATCCAACTTAAAGCATAGGTGGCTGTCCAGCTGCCTCTTGAATGCTTCCAGTGTTAGAGAGCCCATCACCTCCTGAAGTAATTGGTTCCACTGTTGTGCTGCTCTAACAGTTAAGAGGTTTTTCCTGATGTTCAGTCAAAATCTGGCTTCCTGTAACTTGAGCCCATTATTCTGTGTTCTGCACTGAGAAGATCGAAAAGAGATCCCAGCCCTCCTCTGTGTGGCAACCTTTCAGGTACTTGAAGAGTGCTATCACATCTCCCCTCAGTCTTCTCTTCTCAAGGCTAAACAAGCCCAGTTCTTTCAGCCTCTCCTCACAGGGCTCAAGATGAGGCCTAACCAGTGCCAAGGGGAACCAATAATTCATGTGATTTGGAAACTATATTTCTGTTAATGCAGCCTAAAATAGCTAGCATTTGTTCCATGGAATCTCAAGAGACCACTGGTGTACAGCTTCAGGGGCTCCTAACCCCAGCTGGAATGGATTTAAGGAATGATGGCAGCATTCTACCTTGCAGGGTTGGTTTTACCTTGGTCATATGGCAACTACTACACAAACAAGACAATATACCTCGACTTCAGCAAAGCTTTTAACAAAGTGCTCCATGATATTCTGATTAGCAAGCTAGCTAAATATGGGCTAGATGAGTAACAACTATCAGGTGGATCCACGGTTGGCTACAGAATCGTACTCAAAAAGTGCTTATCAATGGTTCATTCTCTAACTGGGGGGAGGTAATGAATGGGGTGCCGCAGGGCTTGGGCCTGGGCCCAGTGCTCTTCAACATTTTTATTAACGACTTGGATGAGGAAGTGTAGGGAATGCTTATCAGATCTACAGATACTACAAAACTGGCAGGGACAGCTAGTACATTGGAAGACAGAAACAAAATTCAAAGGGATCTTGATAGGCTGGAAACAACAGAATGAAATTTAACAGGGATAAGTGCAAATGTCTACACCTAGGAAAAAGAAACCAAATCCACAGTTATAAGATGGGGGATACTTGGCTCAGCAATACGACATGCGAGAAGGATCTTGGGACTGATGTTGATTACAAGCTGAATATGAGCCAACAGTGTGATGTGGGTGCAAAAAAGGCCAATGCTCTTTTTGGCTGCAATAACAGAAATATAGTTTCCAAATCACATGAAGTATTAGTTCCCCTCTATTTGGCACTGGTTAGGTCTCATCTTGAGTACTGTGTCCAGTTGTGGACACCACACTTTAAGAAGGATGCAGACAAACTGGAACAGGTTCAGAGGAAGACAATGAGGATGATCGGGGATTGGAAACAAAACCCTAGGAGGAGAGATTGAAAGAACTGGAATGGGGAAATGACCAGGGTGGTGGACACAATTGCTCCTGAGCGTCCCCTCTTACGGAGTGGAGCCAAACCAGCTCCCTGGTTTACCAGGGAGCTGGTGGCAATGAAACGAATAAGATGGGGACTTGAGCGATGTTGGCGGAAGACTCGGTGTGAGTCTGACCGAACACGGGCTAGAGCCTATCTGAAGGCCTACTCCGTGGCAGTGCGGGCTAAGAAGAAACTTTTCTTTTCTGCCACCATTGCGTCTGCTGGGAGCCGTCCAGCGGAGCTGTTTTGAGTGGTCAGGGGTCTTTTAAACTCTGGCCCCCAGGAGGGTAATATAGACCACTCAACACCCCGCTGTCAAGAATTTGCACGGCACTTTGCAGATAAAGTCGCTCAGATTTGCTCCAACTTGGATGCTAAAATTGATACAGTCTCAGGGGATGTAACTTTGGCCCCTGCTTGTCCAATAATAATGGATTCCTTTCAATTTGTACAGCCCAAGGATGTGGACAAGATCCTTGGAGAGGCGAGAGCCACCACATGTCTGCTGGATCCTTGCCCTTCCTGGCTTATCAAAAGTGCCAGAGGGGGACTGGCAAAGTGGGTGAGGGGAGTAGTTAATGCCTCTTTACAACAAGGCAGAATTCCATCGCGCCTAAAAGAGGCAGTTGTATGGCCTTTGTTGAAAAAGCCCTCCCTGGATCCCTCTATAATGGGAAATTATCGGCCAGTCTCCAACATTCCATTTTTGGGCAAGGTAATAGAGCGTGTGGTGGCCGCCCAGCTCCAGAGATTCTTGGATGAAACGGATTATCTGGATCCATTTCAGTCTGGTTTCAGGCCTGGTTACGGAACAGAGACAGCTTTGGTCGCCTTGGTGGATGACCTTCGCAGAGAGCTGGACAGGGGGAGTGTGTCCCTGTTAGTTCTACTGGACCTCTCAGCGGCTTTCAATACCATCGACCATGGTATCCTTCTGGGCCGCCTTGCTGGGATGGGACTTGGGGGCACCGTGTTACGATGGCTCCATTCCTTTCTGTAGGGACGAACTCAGAAGGTGGTGCTGGGGGACTTCTGTTCGACTCCTTGGCCGTTGACCTATGGGGTCCCTCAGGGTTCAGTTTTGTCCCTCATGTTATTCAACATCTATATGAAACCACTGGGAGAGGTTGTCCGGGGGTTTGGGGTTCGGTGCCATCAGTATGCGGATGACACCCAACTCTATTTCTCCTTTCCACCTAAAGCCAAGGAAGCTGTCCTGGTCCTGAACCAGTGCCTGGCATCAGTGATGGACTGGATGAGGGCGAACAAATTGAAACTAAATCCAGACAAGACAGAGGTGCTCCTGGTCAGTCAAAGGGGAGATCAGGGAATAGGGATTCAACCTGTGCTGGATGGGGTTACACTCCCTCTGAAGACACAGGTTCGCAGTTTGGGTGTGCTCCTGGACTCAGCTCTGAACTTGGAGGCCCAGGTCTCAGCCGTGGCCAGGAGTGCCTTTGCCCATTTAAGACTGGTGCGCCAGCTGCGCCCGTTCCTGGAAATGCCTGATTTGACTATGGTGATGCATGACTTAGTTACATCCCGTTTAGACTACTGTAACGCGCTCTACGTGGGGCTGCCTTTGAAAACTGTTTGGAAACTTAAACTGGTACAAAGAGCTGCAGCCAGAGTGTTAACAGGGGCTGGTTACAGGGACCATACAACTCCCTTGTTACAACAGCTCCACTGGCTGCCAGTTTGTTTCCGGTCACAATTCAAAGTGCTGGTTTTGACTTTTAAAGCCCTATACGGCCCAGGTCCAGGCTATTTGTCAGACCGTATCTCTCTGTATAAGCCTGCCCGGGCCCTGAGATCTTCAGGAGAGGCCCTTCTCTCAGTCCCAACACTCTCGCAAGTGCGATTGGTGGGGATGCAAGATAGGGCCTTCTCGGTGGCTGCTCCTAGGTTCTGGAACTCCCTTCCTAGGGAGGCACGAATGGCCCCCTCCTTGCCATCCTTCCGTCGGCAAGTAAAGACTTTTTTATTCCGACAGGCTTTTGGGATAGAAGGTGTTTAGGATTGGGCTTTACAAGGCTTGTTTTATTGTTTTATATTATTATTTGTATTATTTTAAATTGTTTTTAGATTTTTAAGTGCCTTTTAAGGTTTTAAGGTTGTGCATTGTTTAATTGTATTTTAATTGTATGTTTTTCTATGTTTTTAACTACATGTAGTTTTATTTGTAAGCCGCCCTGAGTTCCAGTTTGGAAAAAGGGTGGGGTAAAAATAAAGTTTCATTCATTCATTCATTCATTCATTCATGATTCTAAGACTCTGGCCCCAGGGTTTTGAACCAGCAGTCCTTGTCAGAAAACATCTGGTGACTTTTTCTGCCATACAATTCACTGCACAGACTCTCAGCCTGTGCAGGAAACCACACATGCATCTCCCCACTATCCAGCCTCCTCTAGGTTGGAACCAAAGTAGAAGGAGTAGTGCCCTCATCCTTAGGAATGTTCCTTGGGGATGGTTCCCTTTGATGTCTTCCCTTTGGTGATGACTCTTACTGCCGACAGACCCACCGCCCAAGTGCTGCTGGCTTTTTATGCTCCCTAACCCAGATAGGAGCTGATACAAGAGGCTGCAAGATTGAGTGCAGCCTCAGTCTAGACTCTGAGTCAGGCAGGGGCCCCTAGTCCTCACCGCCCTCACCAGGGACCTCAGCTGTTTCAAGAAACAGCAACCCAGGGAGGCAAGCAAAGCACTCAGATGCTCAAGAGCTCACTCTCAGGGTTGATCTTCTCCAATTTTCCAGAGCTGCCCTTCTTCAGGCAGGCGCTGTCTCTATTGTCTTTTCAGCGCCTATTGAAGAACTTCCTTCTTCAACAAGCCTTTTAAAGTGGAGATTATTATTTTTTATCCCAGTCTGTATCTGACTGGATTTGGAATCGTTTTTATACATGACATTTTTCTAATTCTTTTTTATTTATGGAATTATTTTAATTGTTTTTACGTATGAAATTGTTTTATATATGTTTTTGTTTCCGATGTCTTCATTGTTCCATAGGAAGCAATTAATAAATGAATGGACATTTTAAAACAATAATGGCAGGAAAGGGTTAAGCAGCCTGACCCAGCATTTCTTTGCACAAACTGGTAGTTTTCTGGAACTCTGGGGAAGGGCTCAGTGGTAGAACATCTGCTTTTCCTACAGAAAGTACCAGGTTCAATTCCTGGTGTCTCCAGGTAGGGCCAGGAATTCCCCTGTCTGAAAACGTCAGCTGGAGATACCATGCTTGCATGTTAGTGGACCTAACTTGGTAACTATACCAGCCTAGATTAGTCTTCCCTTCCTGCCTCATGACTCTTATGAAGCCAGCCAGCCAGCACCATCAGGCTAAGACATACAGGCCTTTCAATTACCTTGTTCCCTTCTATCACGGGTCCCTACTTCCCTTGTTGGACCATCTTAGCAAAACTTGTTTATCATATTTTTGCTGTCTGAGGATCAGTTTACACTGTGATCTTCCGTCCTGCAAAGACTGGAATTTTGTTTCAGCCGGGAATGAAACACCCTCAAAAGTACAGAAACTTCCAAGAATTTGCAAGCGAAATCCTCCTCTTTTGTGGCTTCCTGTCTCCAGCTGCTCAGCCCAAGAGGGTCCATGTTATGAATCCCTGAGGATCACTTGTGGTTCAATCTTTCCTCCATGCTAAAGCTGACTCTCCATGTAATGCCCTTTAATTGGGGCTGATGGGGAAATATGCTAATGCTCCCATATTCATTTGTGCTAAATTAAGCTGTAATTTGAATGATATGCATTATCATATGTCGAATTATCGACGTTAGCAGAACATAAATTCCACTGAGCTGCCGGCTGCAGCGCACAGGCATGATTCACTATCAGATAACAATACTTTGTGATCACTTGGCACCTTTCATCTGCTGATCTCAAATTGCCTTAAGAACGTTAATTAATGAAGCCTCCCAAAATGACTGAAAATCTGAGCACTGCTTTAGGGGAAAGGGAGCTGAAAGAGATATTTTCCAGGGGGGAAAAAAACATGTGCAAAAAGGTGGCCCTTGCTTTGAAAACCCAAAGACTGCCCAAGAGTCCAGGTGTTGCACTCAAGTCAGCACCGCCTGACAGAATTCTCTCTCTTGTAACTATGACATAACTTAGGACAGGAATTAGAAAAGCAAAGTGTTGATGCACACAGATTTTCTTTGTGCCTCGGGGGGGCGGAAAGGACGGGTCCAGGGGAGGGAGAGAGAAATGACCAGAGGTATTGGCGCTCCTGGCACTTGCTCAAAAATCCACATGTGCCCACAAGCCTAAAAAGGTTGTCAACCTCTGACTTAGACATTATATTGTCCTTTGGGAGTGTGTAGGAGGGGAGGGGATTTGCGCAAATTATCCCCTTAACAAGTAGCAGGTAATTGCTATGTTGGCCCATGCAAGATGAAAAATCCCCAAACTACAGTTCTATATTACAACCAATGAAAATGTCATAAAGTCATGAGCTGGCTTTCTAATTCTCCAGCACTCTTCTTTGGGCCAGGAAGCTGTGGCCCTCCAGATGTTGCTGGACTACAGCTCCCATCATTACTGACCATTTAGTTGGCTAATGCTAGCGGGATTTGAGTCCCAGCAACATCTGGAAGGCCACCAGTTCCGTATCTCTGGGCAAGATGCTCAGTTTAAGAGGGGCAGGAGGGAAAAGATATTTAACAGCATCATGGGAAAGCCATGAACTCTGCGGCATGCAACCATGTTCTGCTACGGGTGGGAAACCTCAGGCTCGGGGGCTCAATACAGCCCTCCAGATCTCTCTGTCTGGCCCTCAGGACTCTCCCCAAGCCACGCCTCTTCTCTTCAGGCCACACTCCTCACCTGCCCTGCTCTGGATGCTTCTCAAGTGCTTTTGTCTGGCTGCCTAGAGTATGAGAATGCCCCTTGCTTGCCCAAATGGAAGATGGAGAGGTGGCCGGGCCGGGAGTGGATGGATGGAGTGAGTCTGTCCAACTCCACCCACTTTTCCTTGTGGCCCCACCCACCATTGACATGCAATCCCTGAACATTGTCTGTGATGGAATGTAACCCTCAGGCTGAAAAAGGCTTCTCACTCGTGTTATTCAGAGGCGACTCAGGGCCTGTTTACATGCGAGAAAAATCTGCATCTGATCCTTTTTGCAGATCCTTTTAATTTGGACCGTTTACTTGACGTTTTACCCAACGCACGTGCATTCTACTGCTTTTGCCTTTAACTCCAGATTAAATGGATGTGACAAAAATCAGCATTTGCTTTTAAAATCCGCACCTGCTTCTACCGTGTATTACCTTTTAAGCGCCTTTTCTGGCTGCCCAGTTTCTTCACCATTAGATCCTCCCTTTTCTCTGCCCCTTTAACTGTCTCTGGGCGTCATTTTACTTCTGCGGTTGACGAAGCAACTTCCGGTTGCTCTCACCTTCCTTTCTCCCGTTTACTCCCGCTTCCCCCCCCAATGCATTTTCTCCCCCGCTCCTTTAAACAAAATCACATTCCCCACCCCTTCATTGATGGTAGCAGGGCTGGAGCTCGTAAAATTCCTTCCTTGGAGCTGTGGTTTTGGCACTGTTGTTTACATCTACCATGTGTGAGTGCGAGAGAGCGTGTGAGAAAGTGTATGTGTGGAGGACCTCTTCTGCCTCGTAGCATCCCTCCACTCCCTCCCCAAGCTGGATCTCTCCCCCCCTTCGGGCTGATGCATGCGCCCTTTTTGCAGCCACATCGAGAGGAAGCTGGCGAAGGCGTCGCTGGGGTAATTTATAAGCACTCAAAAGCGCAGGGGAAAGAGGAGCTGCCTTGGCGTCTCATCCCAGCATCTGCTCCACTCACGGAGAGTGATAATATTAAACAGCCAATGCTTCCTTTAGTAGTTGCTTTTAATGTCTCTCTAAAGATAATTGTTTGGGGTTTTTTTTATGTTTCCCAGAACTCATGCTGAGGCTTGTCCCGGGGTGCCAAAGGCACACCAATCTCACGCAGGGACAGCCTAACAGCCACGGGTGGGAGCGATTTCTTTCAAGCGCCTATTCCTTCATTTAAGGAAACACTGCCCCTTCCCCGCCTCCGCAGTTAACATGCTAATGTGCAGGCGCAGCAACATGGAAATGCTGATAGCAATAAATGCACACGTGTGTGAATGCTACAAAGAAAAACAGCCAATTTATTTGTAGCAAGGGCGGAAGTATGTGAACTGTCAAAATCAATCGCGATGGGAAAAGCAGCATTTTTGATGTGGATCTGGGGTCCCATATAAACAAGCCCTCAGCTAACCCTACAGTTTAAGTGGCTTGAGTAGATTGTAGATGGGGGAGTTTGGAATTGCCCTTTTAAGCTTTGGGGTTTTTTAATTTTTCCTGGCTGTTTTTTGTTAGATGCATTTGTTAGTATTAAATTGTGTTGAGTGAGGGTTACTCACACTTTTTTAGACCACTCTCAAATCGTTTGATGAAGGGTGCTTCAGAAATCTTTTAAATAAACAAAATGAAATAAACCAAGCTGGCTGCAAACAAATTTCAAGTTGCACCAGGTGTGGACAGGACAGAGAAGTGTAGATGTTCTCCCTTTGAATATTTCTTTTAAAAACAGCTGTCATTCAGACCCACCTCTGACACTGATGTTTGTGATTTTAAGTTGTTTTTAGTTGCTTTTAATGATGCATTAGGTGTTGGATTACAACCTGGGAGACCAGGGTTCAAATCCCCACATAGCCATAAAGCTCACTGGGTGACCTTGGGCCAGTCACTGCCTCTCAGCCTCATAGGGTCGCTGTAAGTCGGAATCTACTTGAAGGCAGTCCGTTTGCATTTTATTTAAATTGTTGCAACCTGCCCTGGGACCTTAGAGTGAAGAGCAGGTAATTTGTTGTTGTTATTCAGAACACACCAGTATCTTTCCAGGTAAAGACCAGAAGTCAAGCAGGACGTGGGAGTCCTTATCTCCTTACACCTCCTCCTAGGACATGCTTTTGTTCATTTCAATGAGGTTTGCACAGGGGAACTTCCCACTCAAATTATTCTCCATGTTAATTTACAGGAGGGGAAAGCTGCCATTTGGAATTTTCCATCTCGGGCCCTGAAATGTTTTGAATAATCCTACGCTGGATTTGCCCTGCTGAGATCCAGAGGCAGCAAGTTCCGCTCTGAAGGATGCACTCCAAACATGCAGAATCCAAGGTTTTCCAAGCAAAAGGTTTCCTCTGGACAGCAGAGCAGAGCAAAGAGGAGGGAAAGAGGGCTATTCCACCTCTGCCTTGGCTTTTTCCCCCAACTGTCACCTAGCGGCAGCTAGGGATGGGGCAGAAATTCGATGCAATTTGCATTTGCATTTGAAGCCATATCTATCAAATTTTCACTTCCCAAAACAACATAAGAACCGGCACATAGCCATCCTCTGAAATTCGTACTTATCCAGATTCCGCAATGCAGTTCTCCAAGCAAACAATGACTATAAAATGCATACATTAGAGGAAAGTGTTCTTTAAAATGACTCTGTTAGTGAAAGTATCATACAAAATGCATTATACAACGAGAAAGCACTTGCAAAATTGTGTACATTAGTCACACCTGCAGGCAAAAAATGTGTTTATTAGGAGAAATTAATCATAAATTCTGCTGAAGGATTTTCATGACGATTTTTTTTTAAAGAAAAAATCACTCATGGCAGAACACCTGTCACTTCAAAATTGGTTCACTAGATTCTGGCAAATCACCCTTGATGAAAACTAACTCAAAAATGAAGGAAAGTGTGGGGGGAAATATCTACTGATAAATTTGATCTGCTGCCCCTTTATATGTTGTGCTGTTGAAGAAGTGGCAGGCGCAAGGCCACCTTCCTCATCTCTTTCCTTTGGGAGGGATGGGTCCTTTGCTTTTTGGATTCTCCTGCACTGATTTTCCCTTTGTTTCCATGCAACTCGTTTGGCTTTGAAAGTAGAATCATAGAGTTGGAAGGGGCCTTGTAGGCCATCGAGTCCAACCCCCTGCTCACAGCAGGAAATCCACAGCTTCTTTGTACAGAGCGACAGGATTTGTTGTATAGATGCCATTGCTTTTGTTGTTTTATGTACTGAAAATCTCAATAAAAAATCATTTTACCAAAAAGAAAATACAAAGGGCTGCAGAAATGTGGAGAACCCAATTTAAGACTGAAAAAACTGAGAAACTTGAGAGTACAGAAATGGACATATCCTTCCACCCCTAGGTGGCAGCTGCTCCATCGGGCTGCTGTTGTAAGAGAGCAGTGATGTAGTGGCAAATTCAGAAGTGCAAGGTCCCTTCATGATAGCCACACCATGCCCCCTTTCCCCCTTTCCCTCATCTCCCTTGCTCACCCTGTCATCTTGCAAGTTCACACTCCGCTACAACAGACATCCCTAGGAGACAATCAGCATGAAAAGGGAGGCAGTGTGTTAACTACTGAGAAGAATCTTCTCGATGGCTGACTCCCCTCCTGTCACTCTGATTGGCTCCAACCAGCATGAAAGGGAAAGGGCTTGTCTTAGCGGCTAACACGCTTCCTTTTCATGCTGATTAGCTCCTACGTAGGGACCTGGCTGGGACCCTGCTCCCCAAAAAATAATGGGTCTATGACCCTCTGCAACTCCAGACAACTACACTCCTGAAAGGGCCACTCCCAACAGCTCTGCTGAGAGACCAGCTGCCTCTGGGCTCTCTCAACTTAGTGGCAGCCACTCCTTCAGGCTATCTAAGCTGTTCCATTCTTGTTGGTACTACAAAAATTACAAGTTTAAGGATTGGTGCCTCAACTTCCTTCACTCCCGCCTTCCTTCTCCCGCACCTTTTCGTTTTGTGTCATATCCTTTAGATTGTAAGGCTGTGTACACACCATACCTTTAAAGTACCTTCAAAGGACATCCCTCACCCAAAAAAAGAATCCTGGGAACTGTCGTTTGTTATGGGTGCTGGGAACAGCAGAGATTGGTGGCTCCGATGTCAGTGGGGCAATGAATCCACCCCAGGCTTTAGTCAAAAATTTCTAGGAGCTCCTTGGATGTACACCTGGAGAGGATTCACTGCCTCACTGATATTGGAGCCATTAGTCTCCAATGCCTGCAAGGGGAAACTACAGTTCACAGGATTCTTTGGGGAAAATATTGTGCTTTCAATGTGATTTAAAGGTATGGCGTGCACATAACCTAAGCCTGAGGGCCGGTAAGCACCTAGAAGCCTTGTTGGCTAAGGGGGAAGGGTGTTAAGATGCCTTCACATACATAAACAAACAAATTTCCAATTGGTCACTTTTGTCGCAGAGCGTTCCATGGATTTGCCAGCCCACAAATAGATGGCCAGCAGTGAGGGATGTGGAATCAGATAGGTTCTTATATCATCCCTGCCATTCCTCTGAATCAGCTTGCTTCTATCGATTTCTCTCGGGATGATTTAAACTCTCTTATTAAAGCAGGACGGCAGTGAATTAAATTCCTCATTTTGCTGCTGCCTGGCTGCAGAGCGCAGAAGCGTCCTCTAAGAATTTGCCAAGGGCCGGTTCAGATGCACAAAGAATGGTACATAAACAGACCCACACGGTGCAATTAAATGTACTACACTCAGAGAAGATAATGGCTTTTTATAAAACCTCATGTAACAGATCAAAGGAACTTTTGCACATAACTGCAAACATGCATGCCCACACCAAAAAACAGGATCTGTGTATGCATGTTGCCAATTCACGGTTTTAAGCCTAACTGGACTTTCTTTCTTTCTTTCTTTTATATACTGTTTAATCATTTGTATTTCTAAGCGATGTACATAAACAAGATGGGGGGGCAGCAGGACCCAGTCAGCCCCATGAAAAACCATATTTTTAGGGGTGGGGGCCTGCCTGCGTAGCGGACAAGGAGGGGGGCATGTGTAGACCGGAGGGGGATGCCGTGGGGAGGGTGGGGAGCCATGATATTAAACGGCTGGGCGGCAGATCCTGGTGAGGTGCTGGTGGCAGGTCACGCCGGTTTGGGGGAACAAAGGATAGATGTATAATATCCATCCCCTGTTCTGGGCCTGCCCATAACCGGAAGATAACTGGGGGAGGCAGGACTCCATCCGACCTTCGACTGCTGTTATGTAATGCCAGGTCTGTGGCACAAAAAACGATCATCCACGATATGATCCTGGATAAGAACGCAGACCTGGTATGTATTACGGAGACCTGGCTGGACGAAGCCTCAGCTCCTATACTTGGGGCCATGTGTCCAGCTGGTTTCCAATGCGCACAGCAGCCAAGGGTTGGTAGGAGGGGAGGGGGAGTGGCAGTCATCTATCGAGAGTCCTTGGTCTTCGCTAGACCCCCTCTCCATGAGACCAAGTTTGTTGACTGCATGTACTGGAGGTTGGGCCCAAAGGGTAGTTTGGGGATTCTACTTGTGTACTGCCCACCCCGCTGCACGGCAGATTCCCTGGCCGAGGTGCTCGAGGTGGTCTCGGGTGTCCGGTTGCTTTCCCCCAACCTATTGGTTTTGGGGGACTTCAACGTGCATGCCGAGGCCGTCCTCATTGGAGCTCCTCTGGATTTCATGGAAACCATGACTTCCTGGGAACTGCACCTTAGTAATACAGGGCCCACCCATGTAGCCAGTCATGCTCTTGACCTTGTGTTTGTCTCGGGAGGGGAGGGAAGTGTTCTGAAAATGGGGGCTAATTCTTCTAAACCCGTGTCATGGTCAGATCACTATCTGGTGAATATAGGCCTCTCAATGCCACACACCCTCCGCAGGGGAAAAGGACCTATTAGGATGGTCCGCCCCAGACGCCTGATGGATCCTAGAGGATTCCTGAATGCGCTGGGAGATTTGGAGCCGGCTGAAGGACGCCCGGTCGAAACCTTGGTGATGGAGTGGAATAGGGAGATCACTAGGGCAGTAGACCAGGTGGCTCCGAAACGCCCTCTCCCCCTGAATAGAGCTCAGATAGCACCCTGGTACACACCATGGCTGCAGGGTCTGAGACTGGAGGTGAGACGACTAGAGCGCCGATGGCGGAAATCGTGCTCTGAAAACGATCGGACACTGGTTAGAGCAGCAATAGCTGCCTACCAAGTGGCAACAAGGGCAACAAAGAGGGAATTCTTTGCTGCCTCTATTGCGTCCGCAGAGTGTTGTGCCAGGAGGTTGTTGCAAGTGGTCCGAAGCCTGGTCGGTCCAGTTGCTCAGGAACCCATGGAGCACTCTAAAGCCTCCTGTGACATGTTTGCTATACACTTTGCTGATAAAATCGAACGTCTGAAGAGCATGATTCCGTACGTCGTGGACACAGGAAGTGAGCCAGAGTTGACCAGTTGCATTCCGATCATGTGGGATCAGTTTCAGCCTCTTCCCTCTGAGGAAGTGGACAAGGTGCTCTCTACTGTGAAGCCAACCACCTGCTTGTTAGACCCTTGCCCCTCGTGGCTCATTATGAGCTGCAAAGAAAGACTGAGCGAAGGGATAAAGGCAGTGGTAAATGCATCCTTAGAGGAGGGTGCAATGCCACTAGCCCTCAAGGAGGCGGTAATAAAACCCATCTTGAAAAAGCCCTCCTTGGACCCCCAAGAGTTGAACAATTTCCGCCCAGTCTCCAATTTACCATTCTTGGGCAAGGTGATTGAGCGAGTGGTGGCCAAACAGTTACAGACACACTTGGATAAAGCAGATTATTTAGATCCATTCCAATCGGGCTTCAGGACTGGACATGGAACTGAAACAGCCTTGGTCGCCCTGGTGGATGATATGAGGAGGGCGTTGGATAGGGGAGAATATACCCTCCTTGTCCTCCTGGACCTTTCAGCGGCTTTTGATACCGTTGACCACGGTATCCTCTTAGATCGCCTGGAGGGATTAGGTATAGGGGGCACTGTTTTACGGTGGCTCCGCTCCTATCTCTCAGACAGGCATCAGCGATTGGCGTTGGGGGATGAGTTTTCAGACCCTTGGCCTCTCACTTGTGGAGTGCCACAGGGTTCTATTCTCTCCCCCATGCTATTCAACATCTATGTAAAGCCGCTGGGGACCATCATCAGGAGATTTGGGCTGCAGTGCCACTATCTCTCATTTAAGTCCTCACCAGAGTTGGCTGTGGATACCATGTCCAAGTGCCTGGAATCCGTAAGTGGATGGATGGGAAGGAATAGGCTGAAGCTGAACCCCGATAAGACCGAGGTGTTGCTCGTGGGAGACAAGAGAAGATTAGGAGATATATACCCTTGAAAGACCAGGTCCGCAGCCTTGGGGTCATTTTAGACTCCCAGCTGTCCATGGAGGCTCAGATTTCGGCAGTGAGCCGGGCGGCTTGGTACCAATTACATCTGATACGAAGGCTGCAACCCTACCTTCCTGTTCATCTGCTCCCATGGGTGATACATGCCCTGGTCTCCTCTCGCTTAGACTACTGTAATGCGCTCTACGTGGGGCTACCCTTGAAAACGGTCCGGAAATTACAACTGGTACAAAATGCGGCGGCACGGCTGATTAAGAACAGCCGTCGTCGTGATCACATCACTCCGGTGTTAGTAGATCTACACTGGTTGCCAATTGTTTACCGGGCCCAATTCAAGGTGTTGGTGTTGACCTATAAAGCCCTATACGGTTTCGGCCCAGTTTATCTGAAGGAGCGCCTCCAGCATCACCAATTATGCCGCCTGACGAGATCAGCCACACAGGACCTCCTCTCGGTTCCACCAACTAAAACAGCAGGGTTGGTACGGACCAGACAGAGGGCATTTTCAATTGTGGCCCCCACCCTCTGGAATTCCCTCCCGTTTGATCTTCGTCATGCCCCCTCCTTAATTGGTTTCCGCCGAGCCTTGAAGACCTGGCTATTCAGGCAGGCCTATGGGATTTCTGGGATGGGTTAGTTGTTAACGTGTTATTAACTGGAAGAGTGGGTTAGATGATTGATGGTCTTATCTATTTTATATTGTATCTTAGTGTATTAATGTACGTCGCCTAGAGTGGCCGTTAATTCGGCCAGATAGGCGACTCAGAAATAAAAATTTATTATTATTATTATTATTATTATTATTATTATTATTATTATTATTATTATTATTATTATTATTATTATTATTATTATATACAGAGATGGTGTGCATTTGGTAACTCCAGGATCCTCTTGGTGCAGGGAACCTGTGGCCCTCCAGATATTGCTAACTACAATTCCCCTCATCCCTGACCATTGGCCATGCTGTCTGTGGTGGATGGGATCTGGAGGGCCACAGGCTCCCTACCTCTGCCTTACTGTGCCAAGCAGCTATGCGGAGTCAGTGCTGATGGAAACCTCATGCAGATCTACACAGAGGCATATGCGATGTAAAGGCTGTGCAGTGGAGAGTGGTGGCTCCGATATCAGTGGGGCAGTAAATCCACTCCAGGTTTTAGTCCGAACTTTCAAAAAGCTGATTCACTGCCCCACTGACATTGGAGCTACCAGTCTCTACTGAGGTTGTGTACACACTAGAGCATTAATGTACACATGGGTTGCACAGACCCAATTTTTGTGTGTGTGTTTCTGTACACTTTTCTCCACATGTGTGCACCTGCATGCAATTTAAATCTATCTCAATGTTTCCTGTCCACAGCAGTGGCAGGAGCTTGATGGGATGGATTTGCATTGTGTGTGGTTGTCCCCTCCCCTCAATGAGTAATTCCCCACCCTCCCTGCGTTCCAGAAACCTGAGGCCCATTGTGGAGGGGGTTTTTTTCCCTGTGTGTGCAGCCAATTTTAATTACTTTACAGATACAAGTTTTGCGATAGAGCAGATTTGCACAAAATGGTGGCTTAATTTTTTTAAAAAGTGTGTGTTTTCGCACATGTGTTGCACCTGGCCACATCAACAACCCACCAAAGAGCATTTAGGGACATAGAAAGCTGCCTTATACTGAGTCAGACCATTGGTCCATTGTAGCTCAATATTGTCTACACTGGCCGGCAGTGGCTCTCCAAAATTTCAGGCAGGAGTCTCTCCCAGCCCTACCTGGAGATGTTAGTGATTGAACTTGGGACCTTCTGCATGCAGTGCAGATGCTCTGCCACTGAGCTATGGCACATTATCAACAGAAGTAGGGAGTGTGGTGATAGATGGCACCCAGCAAAACATTACCATGCATGAAGAAAAGAAAGGAATGCCCGTACAATGTGCTTCAGAACATCCACAACTGGGTAACATGAAATTTTATGTTGGATTTATTTTTTCGTTATTGCATTATCTCCGGATCAGACGGATCTTAATGAAATGGAGGGAAAGTGTGGGGGCAGTGACTTGTATGAGGACAACATTGTATGGACAACATGGAAAACATGCACACATGAGATGCATTGAATCTACTGTAAGCAGCCGTGTGTGCCCAGCCAAAAACAGGCAAATGCCCCCTTCTCTCCCTTGGATTGGGCTTAAAGAATGTTAGAGCACCTTCAATGCTATGAAAGGCTAAAACAAGGGTAGTACCCTCCAGATGTTACTTAGACTACAAATCCCGCCACAGTGGACAGTTGGGCATGCTGGCTGCAGCTGATGGGAATTGTAGTCCCAAGCATCTGGAAAGCTCCACAGTGACTATTCCTGGGCTAAAGCATTGGGATCTTTCTATGTGTGTGTTTTAAATAAATCACTGACAATGCACACCTAAGCATGTTTACTCAGAAGTAAGCCCCGTTGTAGCGCTTTACTCCCAGGTGCAGATGGAGAGGTATAAGATATCATTTGGCTTGCAGAAACTGGAGATAGTTTTTCTCTCTGTCGTAGTACTAGGGTGTAGTTACCTAATTGGCTGGCGATAGATTCAGGTCAGAAAAATGGGGGGGGAGTCTTTTTTCATACAATGCATAATCAATGTATGGAATTCACTGCCACAGGGTGCTAGTGATCATCATGAGCATAGATGGCTTTAAAAGCAGATTTGACAAATTCATGATGGAAAAGAGCAATCAGTGGCTAATCCCAATTAGCCTAATAGCTTACAGAAGCCTCCAGGTGTAGTTGCAGTGTACCACTAAATGCCAATTACTAAGGGCCAAATAGTGAAGACAGGCTGTTGCCTTAATGTCCCACAGACGCTTCTTCACAGGGATAATTCCTTGGCCACTGATGAAAG
The DNA here is from genome assembly GCF_030035675.1 of Rhineura floridana. Classification (NCBI taxonomy): domain Eukaryota; kingdom Metazoa; phylum Chordata; class Lepidosauria; order Squamata; family Rhineuridae; genus Rhineura; species Rhineura floridana. Next base: position 8,151,295 of record NC_084485.1, read on the forward strand.
CCAGTTGCTGGACTAGATGCTTTTTTCTTTTCTTTTCTGCCTGATTCAGAAGGGCTTTTCTTAGGCTGCTATCTTGTCAGAGCTCTGCCTTGCCCAGACATGAAATCTGGGGTCTCCTTGGAGGTGGAACAGGATGCCCTGGGTTCCTGGCAGGTTCTTGGACCCCACCCACCCCCAATCACCCCCAGGGTTGCAGAAGCAAAGGAGACAGAGAGCCAATGAGAAGCTTCAAGAGGACTGGCAGAGTCTTCGGCTAGCTGCACATGAGGCTACTCTGGAGGAGAGGAAAGCACGTGTAAGCACCTCCCTAGAGTGGGGCCTGGCTGAGACCCAGGAAAGGGTGGAGCCTCCAGCTCCTATATAAACTCTCGGTCTTTCAGGGCTGCCAGGCTGTCGCTATTTTAGGGTGGGATTCAAACACATACAGCTAAGTTCAGGTTACATAATGAAAATTCATTTGGAGTGCTTGCCCAACAAGCTGGTTTCCCCCAAAGAGTCAGACCTCTTGCTATAAGCAAAGTGACAGGGAAATGCGGTGAAAAGTGCGGGATAATGCTTCCTTTGATGCAATGGTCATCTAACCTCTCCACAAATAAATCCGACTTACGGCAACCCTATGAATAGGGTTTTCATGAGGCTGAGAGGCAGTGACTGGCCCAAGGTCACCCAGCGAGCTTCATGACTGTGTGGGGATTCAAACCCTAGTCTCCCAGGTCGTACTCCAACACCTTAACCACTACACCACACAAACCCCCTCTGAATGCCGCTTACCATGAAAACCCTATTCATAGGGTAGCCATAAGTCGGGATTGACTTGAAGGCAGTCCATTTCCATTTTCAAAATTGGAAGGGGAAGATACTTCACTCCTCTAATTTATTAGCGTTTCCTTGTCCCATTTCCTGCAGGTGATCCTTATTTGCCACGTGTTATTTTATGTTATTATTTTATGTGCTGTGACCAGGTGCTTGGTTTTTTATGGTGCAAGAAAACAGATCCGAAGTTGCAAAGACTATACTGTTTCTGCTATTCAGAAAGAGCTGCAACAGAATTTAAGTTACTTCTCTGTATGGAAATATGAGTACAACACACCGCATCTTGTACACAAAAAGAGCCTGCTGGATTAGACCAAGGACTCATCTAGCCCAGCCAGATGCTTCCAGAAGATCTGCCACCATTGCTGGGCCTGCACCATCTACTGAGGTGTGTACACATGACCAACTTAAAATGCAGCTAATTTGTTCTTTTTCTCAATTGAAAATGGTTTGGGGGGAAATGCATCAAGACACAGTATTTCAGAAGAAAAAACAGGACCAATATTGATTGTAGCTTATGTCATGTATACACCAGTTCCCAAAGCATAATGGGAGCACAATGAATACAGAGGAAACAGGAGTGTCTTTGCAGCCTTAATCAGAGGTACACCGCTCTTGGATATGGAAGTTCCACTTAGCTAACTTGAAAGATTTGCCCTCCATGAATTTGTCTAATCCTTTTTTAAAAAATCAACTATTCCGGGAAGATGAAACTTGAGTAAATATCATAAATTGCCTGCCTGTGCAAAAGGAGTTTTTTTCAGACTGAAATCCCACTTGCCAACTCTGTCTCCAATATGCTGAAGTCATTAGTAAGGTTCATTTTGTGATAATTGCTGTCCGTGTGTGTGTGTGTGTGTGTGTGTCTGTCTAGCTACAGATACAGCAGTGAATATATAACTACTGACAAAAATGAAAAATGAGAAATGAATCTGCTGGGAATACCATTGCTTTAGGTGGGGGCAGGGGGATGTGGATAGCTTTGTTCTTTAGGGATTTCCAAATGCCGTCTGATGGAAGGTGTCACAAACATAGAAGGCATCAATCACTGGGAAGTTCTCCTGTATAAGCCTTGTGCAGAAGAATGTCCCAATGGATTCTGCCCCAAGATGATAGTTATCGTAGAAACAGTCTTGTGAATGTACTGCAAAGTTTTGCAATCGGTGCAGAAAGTGGTTTACATTTTTTGCCCCCTAGAATTCACCCACTTTTATTTGCCTCAGTAATAAGTGTGAGTGCAACGCTCAGCTGTTAGCATGACCTGCCCTTTTCAACAAGCCACTTCTGCTAGGGATTATTTTACAGGTGCCCCCAAATGATTCAAAGAGCACCCCCCCAAAAAAACACCTTTTCTTTTGTTTCATCCCTCTCTCCTTCTGATGAATCCACAGCAATCTTCACCAACCTGGTGCCCTCCAGACATTTTGGACTACAACTCCCATCAGCCTCAGCCGGCAAGGCACCAGCTTGAAGACTGATCAACAGTAAGGGGAAAATTCCTGCCCATTTCAATGGGGCTTGTGCAGGCGAACTTCCTCGTGGAGTGCACAACACAATCCTTTCTCATTACATTATTCTTGTTCTTTTATACACTTCTAATAATCAGCCTCTGGACTGCCCTATCAAATTCTGTGCACTTGGAAATGATACCCCAGCAGGACTACAAATCCATCCAGAGTTACAGGTTAAGGCACAGCCTTAGATGTGTCTACTCGGGAGTAAATCCCATTGAGTTCAGTGGGGCTTGTAAGTCGGCACAGGACTGCACCCATAAGCACTTCTGGCTGCAATTCTAACCCCACTTATCTGGAAGTAAGCCCCACTGAATTCTAGAGGTCTTATTTCTGCATAGATATGATGAGGGTTGTGCTGTTCAGCTGCAGTGCTAAAGAAACTTACCTGAGAGTATGTTCTATTGCACTCAGTGGACTTACTTCTGAGTAGCTATGCACAGCACCTACACTGTTTAAAATCCTATTGATTTCAGGCACATGCTTACTGACGCACTGAGGTCAATGGAACTTTAAATGCTTATTCTGGCTGGACTGTGCTTACTGTTTCTACTGGTGAGGAAATGCACACCAACGCACACAGGACCTACAGCGTATCCACAGATTTCCTCTCTATATCCACAAATTTCCTCCCAGCAATAGAGAAAACTCCAATCAAAAAGTGTCCACAGTTTAAAAGGAGACATTGTAATAATCAAGTGATCCAGGAAAGGAGTGTTTACGGTATGAGGAAAAGCCACACCCTTTAAAAAAAAAAACTTCCTCAGGATGGATAATTTTATCTCCTTTCCAGTAGCCTGAAATACATGACAACAAGGTTGATCTTAGCCCTTCGGCGGTATTTTCTTTGCTAATAAACTCGAGTTGCAACTGATAGCAGCTTTGAAGTGACATAAATATATATCTGCAGCGGGAGCTTTGAGTAAGAAACCTGTTGCTAAGAAATCAGGATGAATGGGGTAGACACTCATCTATCTGTCTGTCTATATACACTTTCTCGGTTTCTGCTTTCTCGGTTCATACTTTTCGCAGTGCAGTCTCATACGCCTCTACTCAGAAGCAAGCCCATGGAAAAGCCTTACAAGTAAGCGTGTGTGCCGGATCAAAGCCCTGCGTGTATTACCGAAAGCAAAGCCTGAGAAAGAGCGTCTTCTTGCTGTCATGACAGAAGCGGGCAAGGCAGGGGACGAGGAGGAACAGGCATAAATCCACACCAAGGCAGGAGACAAATGGCCCAGAGAAAGAGTGAAGCGCTTACCCTGCAGGGAGGATTCCCGGCTCTTCTTCGCGGAGTTGGCCGCAGGTGGCTTCCCTGGACAGTCTCGGAAAGTTGCGCGTCCCTCTTGCGCCCTCTCCACACGCGCGCCGCCTCCTGCGCTTGGCTTTATTTCACCCTCTGGAATGGTGCGACCTCTTCTCCCTTTGCTTCGTGGCTCCGATTCTCCCCCTTTGGAAGGGATGTCTCCTCTTGCCCCTCTTTTTATTCCCGCCTCGCGTCCTCCTCCTCCTCCTCCCGCTGTCACTGAGCCCCACCTCAGCAAGAACTCTCCAGAGCCAATAGGGGAAGACGGAAGCTCTGAATAACGAAAAGCATCACTCAGGCTCTTCCAGACCTCCATGGGGAGAGGAAGGGCACCCACATGCCGCAGATCTTTGCAAGAGAGACTCTGCTTTCTAGCAGGAGAACAAGGGGAATGAACGACACAAAGAGCCTGCCAGGCACAAACTTAGTGATCCAAGCCAACCACAACAACAGAGTTCCTGAGCAATTCACGCCTCATGCACATGTCTATTGTAGTCAGGCCCCCTTCACATGTTACATGTCTTGGGTGACTATACCTATGGAGTTTAAATATACAGCTAAACACTGGAATTGGATGGACTGATTCCATCAAGGAAGCCGCAGACTTGAACTTACAAGATCTGAACAGGGTGGTTCATGACAGGTGCTCTTGGAGGTCATTGATTCATAGGGTCACCATAAGTCATGATCGACTTGAAGGCACATAACAGCACCACTGGAATGGGAAACGGAACAAAGGCATAAATGTTGCAAGTCGCTTTGAGTTTCAATTTGGGGGGGGAAGAGCGACTAGCAAATATAATAAATAAGTAAATAATAAAATGCTTGCAAACACAGGCAGTGTGCAGGCATCCTCGGCCCAAGATTGGCTCCACTCCCGATTAAAAGCACACTCCACGGCAAACTCAGGTCTGTGCGCAATGTGTGAAATGTCCCTGAATGTGAAAAACAAAAGGCATGCCCCTAAACATTTGGGAAAGCACAGTGGACTTACGCTAGGGAGTTTGGGAGCATGCTGTTGTACTCAGGTTACACTTGTGAGCATCCCAGAGGCATTTCGTTGGCCGCTGTGAGAACAGGATGCTGGATTAGATGGGCCTTTGGCCTGGTCAGCAGAGCTCTTCTTATGTTCTGATGAACACATGGAGCTGACTCAGGTTATTGGTTCATGTATCCCAGTATTTTCAACTCTGACTGGCAGCAACCATCCAGGATCTAAAGCAGAGAGTCCTTCCCATCCCCTGCTACCTCACCCTTTCAACCGGTGATGTCAGGGTCCTTTTGCATGCAAAGTGTGGCCTCTGTTACTGAGTTATGACTTTTCCCTTGGCGTTTTAAATTATAAGAACGTAAGAGAAAAAGAGCCCTACTGGATCAGGCCAGTGGCCCATCTAGTCCAGCATCCTGTTCTCACAGTGGCCAACCAGATGCCCATTGTGGGAAGCCCACAAGCAGGACCTAGGCACAAAAGCATTGTCCCCTCCTGCAGTTTCCAACAGCTGGTACTCAGAAGCAAACTGCCCCCCGACTATGGAGACAGAGCACAGACGTGGCTAGTAGCCATTGATAGCCTTATCCCCAATGAATTTCTCTAATCTTTTAAAGCCACCGAAGTTGGTGGCTGTGATGTTCCTATATTAATGTATATATGGTAAGTGTTGTTGTTTTAGAAGATACATGGTAAGTGGAGTGAAAGAGGGGGAGTGACTGGGCAGTAGAATGCGAGATGATTGGCTGAGTGTTTAAAATGGCTGAATGTATAAAAGGAAGAGTGAGAGTGGAATAGGGGGGAGAAGAGAAAGAGTGGATTGCTTGGTGGGGTTTGAGAGAGTTGTTTGCCAGGAGAGAGTGAAGAAGGAGGGAGGTGGAGTTCGGATTAGTATTGAGTAAAACCATATGCTTATGTGCCTTAAGAAGAAATCTTGTTAATCTTGTTAGCTTTGTTATCTGTAATAAATACTTAATTTGGTTTACCAAAGGCCTGATCCTTGGCTGGGGTTTCACAGACCAGAAGGGAGGGTAAGGTAATGATCAAGGCTGAAGGGGAACTGTAACAAATGGTGGCAGCGGTGAAGAGAATAACAATACCAGTATTCAGAGTCTCTGGGAATACTAGTATTGGGACGTTACTGGTGGTTGCCTAGCAGGGGGATCTGTTGAGATCTGTGCTAGAGCGGATAGGTAAACCATAAGAGAGTGCGGTCCGGACTGGTGGAGTCCCTGGTGGTGCCTAGAGACAGGCAGTAACCACGAGCAGGTAGGAACCTGACAGGGAGAGCCAGGGAAGGACGCATCACATGTGGTGTCAGTAGCGGTGGGATACGAACAACAGAGAATCCAGATACGAACCAAAGAGAGTCCCAAAGACACGTAGTGACAAAGGAGACTACGTCACAGGTGTTGGCTGTAGCAGTGAGATACGAATACTAGACAATCCCTAATAGTTGTGTGGCAAACAGAAATAACAAAACAAGATTTCTTGTGAGAGTGACTGGCAAAGAGTGTGTGGCAAAGAGTGAGTGAACTCAAACACCATGGCTGAATACATAAAAATGAAAAGAGAGGAGCTGGTGGAGAAGTGCATAACATTCAATTTACCTCACGAGGGTAAAGGGGTAGATGAATTGAGGGTAGCACTTATAGGATTTGCAACTGCCCAGCAAAAACAACCTGTCAGGGAAGAGACCCCAGAAGGATATTTAAGCAATCCCGCTTATATAGAGTACTTGAGAGAGGCTGAGGAAAAAGACAAGCAGAGGGAGATGGAAGCTGAGAGATTGAAGATGGAAGCTGAGAGATTGAGGATGGAAGGTGCAGAGAAGGAAAAACAGAGGGAGTTGGAAATTGAGAGAATGAGATTGGGGTTTGAGGAGAGGGAGAAGCAACGAGCATTGGATGCTGAATTACAAGTAGAAAAGTTAAAATTTGATAGAGAGAAATTTCACTCTGAGGAGACAAGGAAAGACAGAGATGGAGCAAAAATAAAATTACTCCAAAGGACTTTGCTGTCTATGAGCCTGGTCAAGATCCTCAAATTTACCTCAGCACCTTTGAAAAAGCAGCTCAGTTGTGGGGGCTACCTGAAGATAAATACATGCAGTATTTATCAAACCTGATTAAAGGGGAATTGGCTGAGGTATACCAATATTTCCCCTCAGACAGCCCCGTCACCTATGCAGAATTCAAAGAAGCAGTGTTTAAAAGATTCAGACTGGGGCCTGATTATTTTAGAAAGCTTTTCAGAAACTGCCAGATACAGACAGGGAGGTCTTTTGTGGAACTGGGAGCAAAGTTGATGGATATATTTGGAAAGTGGATGAGTAGTGCCAAAGCTCAGTCAGTGGAAGAGGTGAAAAGCCTCATGATACTGGATCAATTATACCATCAGTTACCACCAGAAATAAGGCTCCTGGTCAAAGACCGTTCCCCTACATCTGTGCAGGAGGCCGCAGAGATGGCGGATCACTTCGCCTCCAATAGAACTGGCTGGGTGGGGAAAACATCAAGAGAGTTTAAACCCAGACCATATAGTGCTGGCAGAAGGGATGTGGTACCACAGCGAGTGAGTCCTCCATTAAAATCTGAAGGGCACAGGACACCCCAGAGTGGATCTGTGTACCCTAAAAGTGAGGAGAAATTATGCTACAAATGTGGTAGACCGGGGCACCTACGTTTTCAATGTGAGGTTGCCAACCCCATTAGTAATCCTGCTCAGACAAGGGCAGTGAAAACAGAGTCCAAGGCTTTAGAAGCAGCGAAAAAGTTTCAGTTTTGCCAGATAAACTGGACAGAAGTAACAGACCTTGATTCAAGTCTGAGAGAGGAAGTGAGTGTACAAGGGGCAAATTATTGGGCATTGCTTGACACTGGTGCCGCTCAGACGTTACTGAGGCCAGATTTAATAAAATCTGAAGAAATATTACCTCAGGAAACAGTGACTATCCAAGGAGTGAGGGGTCAACCAGAGAGTTTGCCTGTGGCCCTAGTGAAAATGGAATGGAGAGGCCGAAAGGGCCAATATAAAGTTGGTATTAATGCCCAGCAACAAGAACCAGTAATACTGGGAAGAGATGTTATGGGGGCACAGGGGAAAATATATGTAGTGACCAGACAGCAAATTGGCAGAGAAAAAGAAGCCATATTAAGGGGGGCTGAAACAAACAGGGTGGAATCTGTTAACCAGCCTCAGGTCACCATAGCAACCACTAGCAGGCTTGCTGAAGAAGACAAACTATCAAGTGGTCTCTGGGGAAGAAGCAGATCAATTCAGGGAAGAGCTGCATAAAGATATAAGTCTGAAGCAGATAAAGGAACAAGCGCTGACCCAACAGATTCCTTTCACTGACAAACTGAGGAATCAAGTTGTGTGTGAGAATGGGATTTTATATAGATTGTGGATGCCTGCTGAGAGAAAGGATGAATGTGAACCAGTGAAGCAATTGATAGTACCTAGCAAATACAGAACCAGATTGCTAGAGGTAGCCCACGATGTCCCATGTGCAGGACATCTGGGAATAAAAAAGACCAAGAGGAGATTGGCTGCACATTATTATTGGTCAAATATCTCCAAGGATGTAAAACAACATTGTCTATCTTGTGGAATATGCCAAAAGGTGGGAAAGAGTGGAGTAAATACCAAGGCACCCTTAAAGCCCCTTCCTATAATTGGACAACCCTTTTATAGAGTGGGAATAGATTTGGTGGGCCCTTTTTCCAAACCCACAAGGCATGGCAAGAAATATCTAGTGGTGGTGGTGGATTTTGCCACCAGGTACCCAGACGCAGAAGCACTGAGATCTGTAGAAGCCCCTGTAGTGGCAGAGGCTTTATTAAAAATCTTTATGAGGCTGGGTTTCCCTCATGAAGTGCTGACAGATCAAGGCAGTGTATTCATGGGAGAAGTGATGCAATGTATGTGGAAATGTTGTGGTCTAAAACATCTAAAGACCACTACTTACCATCCCGCCACTAATGGGCTAACTGAGAGATTTAATGGAGTTTTGAAGGGCATGATCAGAAGCTATGTTCAAGATCACCCACAAGACTGGGATGAACGGTTGGGATGCTTCTTATTTGCATACAGAGAAGTCCCTCAGGAGTCAACAGGCTTCTCACCCTTTGAACTCATGGTCACTAGAAAAGTGAGGGGACCTTTGGAACTGCTAAAAAATTCATGGGAAGGAACTCTAGGAGAGTACAAAACTTCTGTAGTAGATTTTGTATTGGAATTCCGCAATAAATTAACATCAATGATGGAAGTAGTGAAAGAGAATTTGAGTCATGCACAGGAGAAGCAAAGTTACTGGTATGACAGAACAGCCAGGGAACGTGTGTATAATGTGGGAGATATGGTTATGGTGTTCATACCCAGGAAACATGACAAATTACAGGCTAACTGGGAAGGACCATATACCATCAGAGAAAGGCTTGGCACAGTGACATATGTAATCACCACAGACCAATTAAACAAAAGCAAAGTGGTTCATGTAAATATGTTGAAGCCTTACCATACCAGGGATGCAAAGGTGTTGCAAGTTACCTTATTCCCTGAGGGAAGTGGGCCTGAACTTCCAGATTTGGTACAGGAAAGCAAAGACAAAGGAGGGGTAGATCAAGTGGAATGGTCAGAGGAGGTGAAGGAGGAAGTAAAAGAAGAGATTCTGAGAGTTTTGAAAACCTATAGGAATCTCTTTAGCAACAAACCTGGCCGAACCAGTATAGTTATACATTCCATTGATACTGGAGATCATGCCCCAATCAGATCTGTTCCGTACCATGTGAATGGGAAAGTTTTGAATGAGATCAAAAAGGAGGTGGAAGAGATGCTGGAATTAGGAGTGATCATGGAATCCATCAGTCCCTGGGCCTCAAGTATTGTCCTGGTTCCGAAAAAAGATGGAACGACAAGGTTTTGCATTGATTATCAGCTAATCAATAAAATTACTGTCCCAGATGCGTATCCTATGCCTAGGGTAGACGCTATGTTAGAGTTATTGGGGGCAGCAACCATTATCTCTACACTAGATCTCTGTAAAGGATTTTGGCAAATGGAACTAGACGAACAATCCAGAGCCAAAACTGCCTTCAGTACACCAGATGGGTTATATGAGTTTGTGACCTTACCCATGGGACTAAGGAACTCACCAAGTTCATTTCAGAGGCTAATCAATACTGTGTTGCGAGGCATGTCAGATTTTGCAGTGGCCTATATCGATGACGTGGCCATTTTTAGCAAGTCGGTGCCTGAGCATGTCCAACACCTGACAACAGTATTGGAGGCCTTAAGAAAAGCAGGCCTCACAATAAAAGCTAAGAAATGCCAGTTTGGACTAAAGGAAGTAATCTATTTAGGACATAAGGTGGGGAGTGGGAAAATCACCCCCTTATGGAACAAGGTGGAGGCAATACAAGCGTGGCCGATCCCCTTAACCAAAAAACAAGTAAGGGCATTTCTGGGTGTGGCTGGATTTTATAGGAAGTTTGTGAGAAATTTTGGGGAAATAGCAACCCCCTTGCATGAATCAACAAAGAAGAAGTGTTCTGAGCGTGTGGTATGGACGGATGAATGTCAGAAGGCTTTTGATCTACTGAAGCAAGCCTTGTGCCAAGGACCATATTAATAGCACCAGACTATGAGAAACCATTCATCGTGGCTACAGATGCGTCGGACCTCGCGGTGGGAGTCGTCTTGCTACAGGAGAGAGAAGGCACCAGACATCCAGTGGCGTACCTGAGTCGCAAGCTGACGCCGAGGGAGAAAAACTATTCGTCGGTCCAGAAGGAGTGCCTAGCGGTCGTGTGGGGACTGAACAAGTTGCGCCCATACGTGTGGGGACGAAGATTCACAGTGACTACGGATCATCGGGCCTTGTTATGGTTGCAGACTATGAAAAACCATAACACTATGCTGCAGAGGTGGTCCTGGGCCCTACAGGACTATCAAGTGGACTTCCAGTTCATAAAAGGCAAGGACAATGTACTGGCCGATGGACTTTCCAGGCAAGTGGCTGGGACTGCAGTGACGTGACCAGGCAGAGGAACAAAGAAAGACATTTTCCCCATAGAGACTTTTATTTGTTAACGCGACGTATAAATCCTGGAACAGGAATAATACTCTGCTGTTGTTTAAGGGGGGGGAAATGTGATGTTCCTATATTAATGTATATATGGTAAGTGTTGTTGTTTTAGAAGATACATGGTAAGTGGAGTGAAAGAGGGGGAGTGACTGGGCAGTAGAATGCGAGATGATTGGCTGAGTGTTTAAAATGGCTGAATGTATAAAAGGAAGAGTGAGAGTGGAATAGGGGGGAGAAGAGAAAGAGTGGATTGCTTGGTGGGGTTTGAGAGAGTTGTTTGCCAGGAGAGAGTGAAGAAGGAGGGAGGTGGAGTTCGGATTAGTATTGAGTAAAACCATATGCTTATGTGCCTTAAGAAGAAATCTTGTTAATCTTGTTAGCTTTGTTATCTGTAATAAATACTTAATTTGGTTTACCAAAGGCCTGATCCTTGGTTGGGGTTTCACAGACCAGAAGGGAGGGTAAGGTAATGACCAAGGCTGAAGGGGAACTGTAACAAATGGTGGCAGCGGTGAAGAGAATAACAATACCAGTATTCAGAGTCTCTGGGAATACTAGTATTGGGACGTTACTGGTGGTTGCCTAGCAGGGGGATCTGTTGAGATCTGTGCTAGAGCGGATAGGTAAACCATAAGAGAGTGCGGTCCGGACTGGTGAAGTCCCTGGTGGTGCCTAGAGACAGGCAGTAACCACGAGCAGGTAGGAACCTGACAGGGAGAGCCAGGGAAGGACGCACCACAGTGGCCTCTTGCAGGAGCAAATCCCATAGTTTAACTATGTGCTGTGTGATATGCATCTCTCCTTCCCACGTTTGCTGCAACAAGCACCTGACAAGCACAAGCGTTTCTGCAGTGCTGTGTGGTGTGTGACTGAGCTCTTAGACCAGCTTCACACATTGCAAAACTCCTACGTGGAAAGTATAGAAAAGCTGTGCATAGAACTCATGGCATCTGACAATAGACACTTTGGAAGCCAGAGCTCGACCAAGACTTAGAGATCTGGTAAATATTAAAACTAAACTAAACACTGCATTTACCCAGTCACAGATTCCTGCATACACATGGTGAAAGCCTATTGACAAGATTGCCAGATATTCCCAGATTCAAGCTCCTAAGTGGGCATTTAGCACTGGCAAAATTTCCCTTTAGCCCTGTCCACAGAAGTTACAAATTCAGACGAGTTTAACATTATAGAGTTAAACTAAGCAAACTGGCGTAAGGCCTGCATACGTCAGAGATTCCATCCTCCCCCTTGTGACATATGCCAGTCTTTCAGGACATGTTCCATTTCAGCCATTAAAATGCTCTTTGCAATTTCTATCATTCAAATAAATAAGTGGATGGGCCATAGTTCTTTGGCAGGACACATGTGAATCCACATCATACATTTAAAGCATAGTTAGGAGCCCCTTATCTGGCATTATCAGCTGCCCTGTATGGTGGTAAGCCACCAAGGCTACAACTGGAAGTGTCCCCCGGGTCATTAAAGGACTCCTAGATTCCAAGCTGTCTCCTCTTCACCTACCCAGGCTGAGTTTTGACACTTGGCTGACCCTGGGTACTACCCAGTTGGCGTTGACCCTGGACAGGTCCTTCTCAGTTCCTCATTTATGGAATGCCCTCCCTGCTGAGGTCTCTCTCTCATTACAAACTTTTTAAATTTAAATTTAAATTACAAAATTGAATTAAAATTAAAAACATTTCTGTTTACCCAAGAATTTGGTGGCTCAAAGATTCTGTTCCTGGCAACCTTGAAAATCATTAGCTGTGAGGGGCAGGTGATTGTTTTACATGTTTTAAATTGTTTTGAAATGTTTAGTTGTTTTTAAATGTGTTTTTATTTTATTTTTAATTGTATTGTTTTATCACAGATGCGTTTGCTGCCCTGGGCTCCTTTGAGAGGAAGGGTCAGGTATAAACTTAATTAATAAATGGAGGAGGAGGAGGTTGCAAGTTTATGCCTGCAGCTTTAGGGGAACAGATGGGGCATTGCAGATGAGCCCCTCCTATCTGGGCACTGGTCATCTGCCTCTACTTCCTAATTTTGCAGCTATAACTTAGGGCTGGGCAACCTCAGGGCCAGCTGGGGCCCACTAGGCTTCTCTATCTGATCCTTGATGGCTATGCTCTGCCTCCATAGGCTGAGGCAGAATGCTTGCAAATATCAGGTGCTGGAAACCGCAGGAGGGGAGAGTGCTCTTTGCACTCAAGTTTCCTGCTTGCATGTTTCCCATGGGCAACTGGTTGACCACTGTAAGAACAGATTGCTGAACTAGATAGGCCGTTGGCCTGATCCAACAGGCTTATCTTACGGTCTTCTGTTCTGATGTTCTTTCAGCACTTTGGACAGTTCTTTGACAGTTCCGACTAAAACCCAGAGCGGATTCCACTGCCCTACTGACATTGGAGCCACCAGTCTCCACTGCTGACACGAATGGCTTTCAAAAAGGGTTTAGACATGGCTGCTATTATGATGGCTGTGTCCTCTCTCCACAGTCAGAGGCAGTTTGCCACAAAATTGCAGGGGAACACAGCTGGGGGTCAGCCAGCTGCTCTGAGGCCCGGCTTGCGGGCTTCCTATTGGGGCATCTGGTTGGCCATTGCAAGAACAGGATGCTGGATGAGATGGGCCACTGCTCTGATCCAGCAAGGAAATGTAGTTAATTAGGAACCGACTGTGAAGCTAAACAGATGAAGCTATATACACACACACATACAAAGAAACACTTGGCTGTATGGGGGAAACGTCTCCTGCTTAATGTCTATGTGCCCTGCTGCTGTTAAAAGGCAGAGAAGCAGGGCCAATTTTTTTAAAAAAGTGGAAACCCTATAAGTGATGCGTGGAGAGAAGGAAAGAGGAGAATCATAGAATAGTAGAGTTGGAAGGAGTCCAACCCCCTGCTCAATGCAGGAATCCAAATCAAAGCATTCCCAACAGATGGCTGTCCAGCTGCCTCTTGAATGCCTCTAGTACCTCTCTAGGTCATTGGTTCCATTGTTGTATGACTCTAACAGGAAGTTCAGTTGAAATCTGGCTTCTTGCTACTTGAGCCCATTATTCCGTGTCCTGCACTCTGGGATGATTGAGAAGCGATCCCAGCCCTCCCCCCTGGCAACCTTTCATGTACTTGAAGAGCACGACTATATCTCCCCTCAGTCTACTCTTCTCCAGCCTAAACATGCCCATTTCTTTCAGTCTATCCTCATAGGGCTTTGCTTCCAGTCCCCTGATCATCCTTGCTGCCCTTCTCTGAACCTGTTCCAGTTTGTCTGCATCCTTCTTAAATTGTGGTGTCCAAAACTGGATGCAATACTCAAGATGAGGCCTAACCAGTGCCGAATAGAGGGGAACCAATACTTCATGAGCTTTTGAAACTATACTTCTATTAATGCAGCCTAAAATAGCATTTGCCTTTTTTGCAGCCACATTGCACTGTTGGCTCATATTCAGCTTGTGATCGACGATAATTCCAAGATCCTTCTCACATGTCGTATTGCTGAGCCAAGTATCCCCCATCTTATAACTGTGCATTTGGTTTCTTTTTCCTATTTCTGCTGCCATTCACTATGCTGTCACAGGGCAGTGTGCAAAATGTCAAAACACACCGATAGCCCATTTCTAAAACAAAATAAAACATCAGTACCAAACTAAACTCAGCATAAACTGAAACAATAGAGAACAGCATAGAAAAATAGCATAGAGAAAAGCAACAGGAGATAGCAAAGGGGGGGTGTTGTTCAGTATTTCTCTCCTTTGCTTTGTTCCCTCTGTGTGTATCTGTGTGTGCGTGCTTGCGCGCGCGCACACACACGTATGCATGCATGCATGAGGAGGGAGATCATTTACCTCTTCCTTGCGTTGACCTACTGAAGCAGCACGTGGGGCATTCATTCAAAACTTGCACCCTCTTCTGTTGAAAACACAGGTCTTCCATTATACATTGTCCTAGAAAGCCTGGTATGTGACCAGTGTTGCCCCCCTACCCACCCACCCCCACCCCCTGCCCACCCAAACTCCTGCTCAGTCGCTTCCTCTCCTCCCCCCCATCAACCTATTGATCATTCACCTTGAGAAAGAAACAATTAGATGGATGTTCAGCTTCTACAAAGGACATCTGTATGAGAGAGAGAGAGAGAGAGAGAGAGAGAGAGAGAGAGAGGCACCCTGCTTCTAATGCCCTTGAAACCCAACACGCCATGCGCCAGCAGTCATTCACACATGTAAGCCTTGATTAGAGCACAAACAATGGGGGAGGGAGGCAAGGGCAGCACTTGAAATGTCATAAATAAAAAGTCCTGGTGCTCTGGCTGGCCTAGAAGCAGGCATGGCTGGTGCCCATTGGGACTGGCAGGGCGGAAGGGCAGGGAGCCCAACCAGTAGGTGGCGCCAGAGCCAATGACAGGCAGAGCCAGCTCATTGCGGTTTTGTCCCCATCTTCCTCCTCCCAGCTGAGTTGTGCAAGGGCAATTCTGAGACTTAGGGAGGTGGAAGTGCCCCCCTTTGGACTGGTTGTAAGTGAGGAGGCAGGCTGGCAGGTGGGAGGTGGCTGAGGGCAGACTGAGGTTGGTGGGGCAGTGCCCCATTCACCCCAATGGATCAGCCCCCACTTCCAAGAAATTACACCTCCTAATGCCAGATATGTAGATGCTGAGATTAGGAAATGAACTCTGCATATGCTCAGAGATGCCTTCGTTCTTTGGTTTTGTGGTATGCATTTCTGGGTTTGCTCATGATCCAGTGTCCAAGGAAGTCAGTGCAGAGACACCTTTGCCTCTAATTTCTTTTACACAATGCTTTTTAACCTTTTTTTTTAAAAAAAAGTCTTCAAAGCTTTTAAAAAAATGTTTTTAAAGTTTTTTTTTTAATGTCTGTTTTTATGATGTTTTAAAGTGTTTTTAGTGCTTTTGTTTGCCACCCTGGGCTCCTGCTGGGAGGAAGGGCAGGTTGTAAATCAAATAATAAATAAAAATAAATAAATAATTTTAACATTTATTTAACCCCAGTGGAGTGCTAGGTATTGGACATAACTGAGGTCCATGTCACATATTACATGTGAGATGATTTCATGAGTGCACATAAAAGTGTAAAGTGTGAATGCAACAAACGAGTGTTTGCAAAACCACACATCAAGGTTATGGAACTCCCTCCCTATAGGTAGCTCACCTTGCAAGAAAGTGTTGGCCATCCTCAGTTGTTCATCTACAGTATCCAGTATTCGCAGCTATACTGCCATTGAACATGGAGGTTCCATTTCAGCATCATCAGGGCCAGGTTTAGGGGCAAACAATGCAAGCAACAGTCTGAGTCACAGGAAAGAAAGGAAGCCCCAACAATCTGTTCAACTATCCACTCAACTAAGCCCGAAAAGTTTGTCTTTGCATGTAAAACTGGCGATACTGGCCTGCATGAATGACTGTGGGTTATTCTGATCAGTTTGTTAAGGGTGCTAGGAACTGTAACTCTGTGTGGGGTAAACTGCAGTTCCCAGGATTCTTTGGGGGTGGCAGGGAATTTCTTTCAAAGTGCTTTCAGTGTATGGTGAGTATGCAGCCTGTTTCTCTTTTATTTTCTTTGTTTTAAAAGTGGATTTGTTGCACCAGGTGACAGAACACTTGAATCCACTTTTAACTGCACAAAGCTAAATTTACCAGTTTGCACTTGAATCCCTCCCACAAAATACTGACAGCCTGGAGGCACTTTCATTCTCACTTGCTCCAGAGAGCAGAACTAGAGCCAATGTGGGAAATTTCATGGAAGCATATTAGACATTAGTAAAAACATCCTAATACTGAGAGCTGTTCAACCACAGAGCCACTTGCTTCAGGAGGGGGTGGTTTCTCCTTTACTGAATGTATTTAAGCAGAGGCTGGAGATGCATCTGTCAGGGATGTTGCAGCTGCAAGATTCTGCATTGCAGAGCCTAGATTGAGCAGGGGTTAGACTAGATGTCCACCAAGTCCCCGTCCAGCTCTCCAATACTATGGGTTGTACTGAGTACAGTCCTATTCAGGGTAGACCCACTGAAATGAATGAATCTAATTTAGTCATGTCTATTAAACTTCAATAGGTCTTTACTTGAGTGGGGCTAGTATTCAATACCACGCTATGATTCTATGATAAATGTGCCTGTTCATCTCATTGTGCAGAGATCACACTCCTATAGCCCCTTCCATGATGCATCACACTACAGTGCCTCCAAATCTCTAATCATTTTTTCCCTACAAACTTCAAGCATCCCTGATTTTGAAACTTGTTTTCCGTGTTGAGTATCTGGTGTTGAAAAGGCACAAAAAAGATGCCTTCCCCCCCCCTTTTTGGTAGTTAACCTGCCTGATAAGGTTGCTATGTCTTTAAATGAGGGCATTCAGTTCAAATGCAATCCTCCCTCTTGAGCACTTCCTTCTTAGGCTGAGTCTTGAATAGGTCCTGAGTTGGGCCTTTGATTTTTTTTGTGTGCCTGCAATCATAGGAAGACGGAAGCACCACGGTGTTGAGCTACAGAGAGCTGATTGCTCTCACATCAGGCAATCATATAACAAAACGTGACATCCGATTATCTGCGCCCACCAACCTTTGAAGGAATCTGAAGGGAAGAGTTTTGAAAGTTCTCACTCGTAACGCTGTGACTTTGGTTGTAATAACCAAAGGAGCTCCATTTTGTATTCCTAAACCAGAAATCTGCCATCTTCTCTTACAACAACAGAAATGGATCAGTTCAAAGGTCTATTTAACCATGTGCTCAGTGCCCATCAACAGTCAGCCAGGTGCCTTTGGGAAGCTCATAACCTGGACATGAAGAAGTTAGGCATCGCCTGTTGTTTGCCTTCAGCGACATCTGGCTAGAAGTTTCTAGAAGAATGAGTACTAGCTAGCGCTTTCCCAGTCTGGTATCTTAATGTATTTGATTCTTAGGTTGCCACCTTTTTCGTTAGCTGTGCTCCTGTGCCTTTAATATCAACCTGAAGCACAAAGGATTTAGCAGATGGCATTTTGCTCCAATGCCAAGAGAAAGGCCATTTGCTGAACATATGCTATGTGTCAGTCTGCTACAAAGCAGTGAGACTGTGTTTTTTTTAAAGTTGACATCCCTATTTGCTGCTAAACTACCTTTCAGGTAGGGTTGCCAGGCTCAGGGCCTGAGAGCGATTCTGTATCTTTAAGAGAAGAGACAATTCAGCCAAGTGCAGGTTTTCTTGCAACAGGTGCTGTGGCATCGGCAGGATTCCTCCAGTAGCCATTTGGAGGTAGAAGGCAGGTGGGATCAGTGCATTCATTCCATATAGGTGAAAAGTCCCACATGTCAGACTTAAGAAGACAAGGCTTGCTGGATCTGACCTTGAGGGTTACTTAACCCATCATCCTGGTCCCATAGTGACCAACTGGAGAGCTCCGGGAAGCTGGGAAGCAGAGCTTTTAGGCCAGGGCTCTTCAAGCTTTTCAGGACTGTGGGCATATTAAGATTTTTGAGCCAGTGCCACAGGCATCAACCGCCCCTTCTGGTCACTTCTCCCTCCCCTCCCCTCCACCTGTCCCAAGAGACAGAAGGAGAGAAAGCACACACAGCACACTTTGTTTTTCCATGGGATCTGAGTAAAAGTCAGACCCAATAGAATTAATTTGGGCCTTGAAAAGTACATAGAGCTGAAAGAGGAAGTGGGAAAGGTTATTTCTCTTTCTGTTGGGAGTAAAGCATCCGTGCTTATAGCAAGTAACCTGAACCGGGGTGATAGACAGAAAGGCAACCCTTGTCGATAATGCAGATGGTTTTTCTCAGGCTTTATTTCCTTCCTCTTTCTTTCTGCTCGGTAGGGTTATTGTGTGTGAGTTCTAGTCTCATGATTCTATCATGGCCACAGCCAGTATGTCTCTACTCAAATTGTTGTATTTCCCAGTAGTGATAAACCTTAAGTTTCTTCCTTAGGAATATAGGAAGCTGCCTTATACTGAGTCAGACCATTGTTCCATCTAGTTCAGTATTGCCTACACTGACTGGCAGTGGCTCTCCAGGGTTTCAGGCCAGAAATCTATCCCAGCCTTACCTGGAGATGCCAGATATTGAACTGAGGGCCTCCTGTAGATACCATCTTATCAGGAGATCCGTTCCGCACAACATAGGAAACAGACCTTTAGTGTGGCGGCACTGTGGAATTCCTTCCCCTTAAATATTAGACAGGCGCCATCTCTGCTACATTTCGGCGCCTATTAAGACCTTCCTCTTTCAGCAAGCCTTTTAAGTTGAGACCTTATCCCAGTCTGCATCTGTGTTGGAATTGCTTTTTAATATGTTCTTAAAGTTTTTAAAAATGCTTTTAACCTTCAATGTTTTGAAAGCTTTTTTAAGTAATGTTTTTGAAGATGTTTTGTTTTAATGTGTTTTAAAGTTTGTTTTTATGATGTCTTAATGTTTTTGGTTGTTTTGTTTGCCATCCTGGGCTCCTGCTGGGAGGAAGGGCGGGATGATGATGGTGACGATGACGACGATGACAACAACAACAACAATAATAAAAACCTTGGCACCTTCTGCAGGCAAAGCGGATGCTCTGCCACTGAACTATGGGCCTTCCCAACCACTTGTTCTTCCAACCACTGGTCTTACCAGCACTCTGCTGCCATATGCACACCAAACTCCAACACTTTAAACTTTCTCCTTCATCTCTAGGTACTTTTCAAGGGAGAAAAAAGAAAGCTCCCTCACCCCCTCGCAACCAAGGGGGCAGTGAATAAGGGAGGCTCAGAGGTTTCATGGACACTAGGGGAAGACCACAGTGGTGCCACTGCACCAGTGGGCATCACATTGGCGACCTCGGTTGTAGACAGTAGGCCTCTTCTGCTGACCCATGCAACTGGCATTCCACGGCATATGGTAACCGCTCCTATTTCAACTTGTGCAGCTAATCCACAGAGGAACTGACTAGGTTGTCCCACTGCCCCAAAGGCAAAAAAGCTTTGCTTGCAACAAATGGTCACAACAGCAGTTTGATGAGAAAATGCAAAGAAATACATCTTCTTGGACATTTTACTCTGTCCTGGGTTTTGCTCTCTTTTGCAGTCGAATCTTAGCTGCCTTTACCCGTACTCCTGGTCTGTTGGGTGTAAGGGCTGACCTAGACCATGTGCGGGAGATTTGGGAGTTGCCTTTTGATAGATTTTTTTTAACCTGAAAAACCACCATCAGAGTCTGTCATTTTCAGTGGAAGAAGGGGGGGGGAGGACTGTGCTTAACCCTTCCTCTCCCACCATGCATTCCCTCAAAATCACTCTCCTTTCTCCAACAGGTCGGAAATTAAAGCTGGGAGGGATGGCAGTTTTGAGCAGACCTTGTGCTAGATAAAGTCAAGGAAGTTGTCATTAAAGGATACTGAAACCAGCCACAGGAAAAGTTCAGTGCAAAATGGGGAGGAGGAATCACACACACTCATTGGTTTGTTTAATTAATATTCATCCTAATGGAAGACTGTCTGTGATTCACTCTGACATTTCGCTGGGACAATGGCAATTAAGCACCAAGGCAAAAAGACAAGGAATGTGCAGTAATGGCAAAGTTAAGTTCTTAACTTGATCGCAGTTAAAAGCTTGGGGGAGGGGGAGTTTAAGAATTAGCATAGACTCTGGGCTGGTGAGAAAGGAAGTGGGCGTTAATTTAACATCATGTCACATAGTAACTCTTGTCATTTTTTTAAACCCCATCTTTTTTTTTCCAGTGCCAAATGGCAAACCCCAGAACTGTTGAGGCAGTTTTCAGAGACTTCCCAATTAGTTTTGATACTCTTGAGAGTATGGCTCTGAATACCAACTGTGGGATGTTAGGAGTGGGAGAAGGCAATTCTCCCCATGTCCTGCTTGTGAGTTTTCCAGGAACATGTGGTTGGCCACTGTGGGAAACAGGAAGATGGTCTAGACAGGCCTTTGCTCTGATCCAGCAGCCAGGCTCTTCTTGTGTTCTTGTGCTATGTTATTCATTCATTCATTCATTTATAAATGCATATCCCACCCTTCCTCCAAAAAGGAGCCGAAGGCAGCAAAGAACAAGTGATAAAACAAGAAAAAAAATCTTTAAAACATCTAAAGAACAGTCTCAATACAGGTGAAGACTCCTTTTGTGGCTTTTAAAAAAAAGCTGGGGAGAGATGGTCAGAAGCCTTGCTTGCTTGCTTGCTTGCTTGCTTCTTTGTTTGCCAGATTTATATACAACTTTTTAGCGTGCAATTGCCCCTTCAAAGCAGTGTACAAACATTTCATAAAATACAATATATCTAGCTGGTATAGCACCGTGGGGAGGAGAGCCTGGCTGGGAGTCCAGAGTCTGTGAGTTCAAATCCCCGCTCATGTCTCCTGGGGGTCAAGGGCCAGCTAAAGATCACCCCCCCAGTAAGTGGCTCAGGGGTTACGTGCTCTGTCACCTGTGCAGCCGTGGGCAAGCAGCATAGTCCCAAGGAGCCCGGTTGTCCCCCAGCTGGCAGCTGTGGACAAGGAAGGGACTGGCTTGTGCAGCCGTGGCAAGCTGAGCAGGCCCTAGCCAGCTGGGGAGGACTAGCCTTAGAGGGGGACAATGGACAAACCCCTCTGAATACCGCTTACCATGAAAACCCTATTCATAAGGTTGCCATAAGTCGGGATCAACTTGAAGGCAGCCCATTTCCATTTTCCACAATGTATCTAGTTGGCCACTTTGGAAAACAAAGGATGCTGGATTAGTTAGACCCACCTCTGGTCTCTTCAACAGTTCACAAAGGTCTGATAACTTGGGAGGGTGCCTCTTCCCTTCCTCCATTTTCCAACACAATCTTGAGGGGCTAGTGAATGTTGTTTCAGGACCATGGACAGCAGCAGTTGCAAAAGAGCCTTTTTCACAAAACGCAGACACATTACACTTCCACAGCCTCTTTCCAGGGCTCTTGGAGGGAAGCCCCGCACAGGAACATAGCAAGGTGCCTTATACAGAGTCAGATCATTAGGCCATCTACCCCAGCATTGTCAACACTGACTGGCAGTGTCTCTCCAGGGCCTCAGGCAGGAGTCCTTCCCATCCCTTAGTGGAGAAGCCGGAGACTGAACCTGGAACTTTTGCATGCAAAGCCTCTTCTCTCCTCCCCTTGCTAATATCATGCTTTTAAAAAGAATTAAACTGGCCATAGATATGGTGAAAGCTATCATGGAATCTGCCTCATCCACACAAGGGGGAAAGCAGTTACCAGAGTGATGTTTTGAAGCCTCCAAGAACCTGAGATAGAGAGGGACTTATGCGGAGGCAGAGGGTGGATTCTGAGCAAGAAGATTAAAAGTGTACATGATCTCTCTTTGCCAGCTAGAAAATAAATGTAATAATAAATCTGTGTGTTTATATAGCACAATGTAAGCATCCAAAACACTTCATAGACATTGTAAGAGCATAAGAACAGCCCTGCAGCCCTGCAGCCCCAAAGGCCAGTCTAGTCCAGCATCCTAGTCTCACCATGGCCAGCCAGATACCCCAAAGGGAAGCCCTCAAGCAGGGCGTGAGCACAACAGTGGCCACGCCACTTGTGATTCCAAGCAGTTGGTATTCAGAGGTGTATTCCCATCCAACAGCAGAGGGAAAACATAGCCATACTGGGATTATCTCAGCAATCCTTGCAACAGCTCTGGAAGGGGGGGGAATGGAAATGGACGGCCTTCAAGTCGATCCTGACTTATGGCGACCCTATGAATAGGATTTTCATGGTAAGCGCTATTCAGAGGGGGTTTACCATTGCCTCCCTCTGAGGCTAGTCCTCCCCAGCTGGCAAGGGCCTGCTCAGCTTGCCACAAGCCAGCCCCTTCCTTGCCTGCAACTGCCAGCTGGGGGGCAACTGGGCTCCTTGGGACTATGCAGCTTGCCCACGGCTGCACAGGTGGCAGGGCATATAACCCCTGAGCAGTCACTGTGGAGGTGATCTTTAGCTGGCCCTTGACACCCAGGAGACACGAGCGGGGATTTGAACTCACAGACTCTGGACTCTCACCAGGGGTTAAAATAATAGTTATTTTCTGAAGACCATCAAGTGCATACCTGGCTGTGGCAGGATCTGAACTGCAGTCATCTTGGCTCACAGCTTACATGTTTCATCACCATGTCACACAAGCACTCATGTAGATACAAATGCTGAAAGCAATGCCTACCATTTCCCTTTTTTGTATTCATTTCTTTCATCTATTTGTTTTTTATGTTCACATCCTACTAATTATGTCTGTGTGGAGTTAATGACATTTATATGAAAACAATGACATTGTGTTTTTTGTAAAGAAAAAAAATACTGTCAGTAATTACAAACGCACAAATCTGTGTGCTAAACAATTTGCAAGCCTATGCTAGGAAAACGGTATAGATATCTGCTGGGTAAATTGTTAATGGTTGTGGCAAAGAGATGGCAAAGGAGGAATGGATTAAGAAGGTATTGCTAAGGCATAAAGTTATAGTCTTTAAGCAAATAGCGGAGGGGGTTGTAGTATTACCCAATTACGAGAAAGTTGGCAGCCATTTATGGACTTTTGGAATAGAAATAAATCACCAGAATCCATTTAAGAACAGGTACTATCATTGCTTTAGAACTCCTCGGTGGAAAATTGTGTTGCTTGTAAGATAGTTATGTTTTGGGGAGGGTTTTTTGCTTGTTTGTTTTTCAGTGCATTGGATTATTGAGTTCCGTTTTCTTTTCTCCTTCCTTGGCTTCTCAACATCTGTTTCTTATTTGTGCAGCATATGTTTATGGGTTTTTTAAAACAAAATCGTAAGTGTTATTACATGATGTATTTCTGTTTTTATAGCTAAACTTTAAAAAGATACTCTCAACACCCATTCCAAAATCATAATATTCATAGCAAAACAAATAAAATTTCAGCAGTGAAATGACTTTTTAAAAAACTGTCACAGGAAATCAGAATTGAGCTTACCAAGGAATTTGGCTTCAACAACTTCAACATCAGAGCTGGGTAGGAAGTAGACTGGTCCAACAAAGGATCATTGGCCAATTTCCTATGGATCACCTAGAATCTGCTAGGATCCTTGCAACAACAACAACAAAAATCTGATCCAGCACATCTGTGTTCTGTGGTAAGAAATGGGACTCTATGGACTTAAGCTGCTGGGATAAATAAGAGAGAATACTTTCCTACTCATGAAAGTAAGACTGTTATTTACCTCAGGGGTTCCCAAGCCTTTTTTCCCCATGGACAACTTGAAAATTGTTGAGCAGGAGTGTAGTCGTCCAGGGTATTGGGGGGTCTTATACCCCTTACCTTTTTTGGAGCAGGGTCCCAGCAAGGTCCCTATGTCTCTAGCATCCTATGAGACAATCAGCACAAAAGGCAGGTGTGTTAGCCACTGAGAAGAGCCTTCTAACATGCATACTTGTCATTTCCTGCTGATTGGAGCCAATCAGAGTGCAAGGAGGTGTGTCAGCCATTGAGAAGACTCTTCTCAGCAGCTAACACTCATGACCATAGACTCCTAGAGATTCTGTTGTTGTGGGAGAAGGCATTAACTAGGACTTCATTCTCAACCTAGCAGCAGAAGGGGTGGTGGTGACTGTGATTAACATGAAGGGACCCCATACTTCTGATTTTGGCACTACACTACTGTTGCTGAGGGTCTTGGCAGACCACTTAATGATTTTGTCTGCCTGTTGTAACATCTGTCACGCGCCATGCTAGATGCTGTGTGATTTTATTGTTCCTTTTATTTCTTATATATTGTATTTTGTTGTGTTCCATAGAATTCAAATTGTAATATAAGAAATTACAACATAAGAAATGAAAGAAGCAATAAAATACAATTAAAAATCAATAAGGATATTCAATGTGATGAAGGTGCCTTCTCCCAACTTCAACCACAAATACACAGATATGCCACAGACCATCTGAATGAAACTTGTAGAGCACTGATGTCCACAGCCCACAGTTTGGGAACCCCTGATTTACTTACATTTGTATTGTGAAAATGGTGTGCCACACAGGTAGCCAACATGGTGCCCTCCAGACGTCTAGGACTCCTGTCATCCATGTGCATTGGCCAAATTGCCTGGGGCTGATGGGAGCTGTAGTCCACAACATGGAGGGCATCATGTTAGCTATCGCTGACATACCACTTTTTATTGAGAACAAATGATCTTTTCAAACTAAAAAGTGGGATTGATTGTTAAACCACTCTGTGAGGGGAATCAGGGTCTCCCCACAACTCTCAACATTCTTAACAGTCTATAGTTCCCAGATTCTTTGGGGGGAGCCATGTCTGTTTAAAGTGGAATAGCAGTGGAATAAATGTATGGTGTGAATGCAGTGGAGACTGGTGGCTCCAGTGTCAGTGGGGCAGTGAATCCACTCCAGGTTTTAGTTTGAACTTTGTCCAAGGTGCTGAATGTACTGTATGAATGTTTCTGACCTGACTCTCAGCTGATTTGTAGTTGACAGAGCAGCAGTGGGTAGAATTTCATCTAGGATCAACATGAAACTGCTCAAACTCCTTTGTTCCTTCTCCTACACCTAGGAGGTATTACGTTGCTACATTTACAATACTGAGATTTTTTTTT
Source organism: Rhineura floridana (assembly GCF_030035675.1). Classification (NCBI taxonomy): domain Eukaryota; kingdom Metazoa; phylum Chordata; class Lepidosauria; order Squamata; family Rhineuridae; genus Rhineura; species Rhineura floridana. The sequence continues at coordinate 8,176,541 of NC_084485.1, forward strand.
GTATCATGTTTACTATAGCTTGCTGTTTTATTATTGCTATTATCATGAATCATTCTTTTTTATTTCTTACATTTATATCCCGTCTTCCTTTCATCATAGATCCCAAGGCGGCATACGTGGGGTTCCCAGGTCATCTCCCATCCAGGCACTGACCAGACCCAGACCTTCTTAGCGTCAGCAAGGTGGGGGCCTCATGTGCCTTCAGAGCATGCCCTGACCATACAGTTCTTGCCGTTGTTGATTTTGCGACATATTGTTCTCATTATTGTAAGCTGCTCTGAGCATATTTTATGTGTGGAAAGGTAACATATAAATAAAGTGATGGTGGTGGAAGAAGAAGAAGAAGAAAAAGGGCTAATTCTGCTTGGATACTTGGAATTATCACTTGTCCTCCAAAACATCTTGGTCTCTCTCCACCAGTCTTTCCATCCCAACAAGTACAGCCCTGTGAATCTGTGCCTGAGACTTTTGAAATCAAGAGCAGAGAGAAAGAGGTCAGCTTCCTTGGCCACAATGACATTTTGGCATCTCCCTACTTCTGAGCTGTGCTTTTGATGACATCGTTGACGGGGTTTATTTGCATGTGAGGTCAGGTGGCAAAGTGTACAATATTGCCCTGCTAGAAAGCTAATGAGGAAAAATGAGGGTTAGCTCATATTTATAGATTGCTATCCTTTCTTTCAATAAAGTGTTTCAGGGTCACATACAAAACCCCACTTAACATAGCATCATAAAAAATAGGATTACAACATGAAAAATAAAATTCTTTCCCCAAAGAATCCTGGGAACTGTGGTTTTCCTCACAGATCTGCAAATTCCTAGCACCCTTGTCAAACTACAGTTCCCACAATTCTTTCTGCCTTACATACAAAAGGTCCCTGGTTCAATCCCTGGCATCTCCAGGTAATGCAGAGCCACACAATTTAAAGCACATGACTTCCCCCAAAGAATCCTGGGAACTGTGGTTTTCCTCTCACAGATGTGCAAATACCCAGCACCCTTAACAAACTACAGTTCCCACAATTCTTTGTCATGTGCTTTAAATGTCCATTGGATGTGCTTCAATAAAACAAAGACTTGGGGATATTGCCTTTCAAGATCTCCTGGCTCGCTCGCATACAACCTGCTCACCTTCCTCCTTAGGCATCTCTTTTCATTTAGTTGCCTCCTTTGGGAACTTGCATACAGCTAAACACTGCAGGGCTTTTGCTCTGGCCAAAGTTCTTCCTTCTCAAATGCTACATGGTAGGTTGAGTAGCCTCCCTCTTCCCTCAAGGGTATGCCCCTGTAAAAACTAGTTGGCAGAATCCATTGACATGTTCTTCTGTTTTGCAGTTTTTATGCTGGGGTCTAAAAGCATACAATTGGTCAATTATGGACCAAATCACCAGGAAGGTCAGTTCAATTTTATGCTAAATACCCAAGGGAAGATAAAACACCAAGGGTGCCACAGATAGCAGCTAAATTTCTGTCAATAGCAGTGAGGAAAACTCACCACCTGAAACTGTCAATAGCAGTGAGGAAAACTCACCACCTGAAACTATAAGGACTACTTTTGAGGACCAGCCCAAGATTATTATAGCCCTGTATAACTGCAATTATCACATACATTTTAATGTCTTTATTGGGAGACCAGGGTTCGAATCCCCACATAGCCATGAAGCTCACTGGGTGACCTTGGGCCTCTCAGCCTCAGAGGAAAGCAATGGTAAACCCCCTCTGAATACTGCTTACCATGAAAACCCTATTTGGAGGGTCGCCATAAGTCGGGATTTTCATGGTAAGTGGTATTCAGAGGTGGTTTAACATTGCCTTCCTCTGAGGCTCAGTGACTGGCCCAAGGTCACCCAGTGAGCTTCGTGGCTGTGTGGGGATTCGAACCCTGGTCGCCCAGGTCGTAGTCCAACACTCTAACCACTACACCACACTGGCTCTCAAACAACATCTGCAGGGCACCCCATTACTATCCCTGGTGTAGGTTAGATGGAGTTAGTAAACCAATGGTCTAACTGGGCATAAAGGCAGCTTCCTATGTTATGCTCAATACTCCCCTTCAGGTAATTAACACATTTTGAAACCACTGGTCTAACTCTGCTGTACTATGTACGTTGATGGTTCTGCATCAACAACGCACAACCAATGTAATATGAGGATGGTGTGACTTTGAGATAGGATTTAGCATCCAGCCTTTCTCTTTTATAAAAATTAGCCACCAGCAAAGCGCTAGCAGTGTAATCCATTCCTGACTTATTTGTACCACATTTGGAGGGCAAAGTTTTGCCACTGATTAAGCACCAATTGTCCCAGAGTTGCTAGATTCAAGTGTTACTCAAAGGCTGGACTTGTCCAAGGTAAGCCACATGTGAAAAGGTGTCTTAATAAGAGATGAAAAAGCAAGCAAAATAATATCTCCAAGCTGGTCCAGCGAGTGATTCCATTTTTGCAACTGCTCTTGAGATTTTCTCTCTGGGGAGGTCACCATATTCTAGACCTGAAAAGTTGCATGCAAGGGAGAAACTTTGGCACTTAACACTGCATACTGACAATTGAGAGTGCTGGGGTTAATCACCAAATAAGTGGACATAGAACAAATTTTTAAAAGGGAAATTATCCATTGTAGAGGAGAAGGTGAAACAGCAGGGGGAGCCAGCTCTCTGCAGAGAGCCCTAATGCCTAAGAGCTCCACATAAAGCCATAGGTAATAACAGAAGCGGTTGACTCTTTAGTGATACCTGCATCTTTTGCACAGGAATAACACCCCTCCTGCAGAGTGCCAACTGCAATTTGCCATTGCTGGATTGTTGCTAAATAACACATACACAATGACGCAATCTTAGGGGGGGTGGGATGCTAGGCATGCAAGGAGCCTGGTAAATGGCTGCTCCTGCAGAAATCTGCCGATCTGATAATTGCAGGAGCTTGCAAACAAGTTAATTACAGATGACAATAAATACTTGTTGAAACCCCACTGGCTTGCTCATTGGGGAATTAATGGAGTAAAAGGTGAACATTCCTCTTATGCCACTTCAAGGTCATTCTACAGAACGCTTAAGGAACGCTTAAGGTCCTCCTCCGTGCCTGAGGACTGGAAAGTGGCAAATGTAACGTCAATCTTCAAAAAGGGATCCAGAGGGGATCCCGGAAATTACAGGCCAGTTAGCTTAACTTCTGTCCCTGGAAAACTGGTAGAAAGTATTATTAAAGCTAGATTAACTAAGCACATAGAAGAACAAGCCTTGCTGAAGCAGAGCCAGCATGGCTTCTGCAAGGGAAAGTCCTGTCTCAGTAACCTATTAGAATTCTTTGAGAGTGTCAACAAGCATATAGATAGAGGTGATCCAGTGGACATAGTGTACTTAGACTTTCAAAAAGCGTTTGACAAGGTACCTCACCAAAGGCTTCTGAGGAAGCTTAGCAGTCATGGAATAAGAGGAGAGGTCCTCTTGTGGATAAGGAATTGGTTAAGAAGCAGAAAGCAGAGAGTAGGAATAAACGGACAGTTCTCCCAATGGAGGGCTGTAGAAAGTGGAGTCCCTCAAGGATTGGTATTGGGACCTGTACTTTTCAACTTGTTCATTAATGACCTAGAATTAGGAGTGAGCAGTGAAGTGGCCAAGTTTGCTGACGACACTAAATTGTTCAGGGTTGTTAAAACAAAAAGGGATTGTGAAGAGCTCCAAAAAGACCTCTCCAAACTGAGTGAATGGGCGGAAAAATGGCAAATGCAATTCAATATAAACAAGTGTAAAATTATGCATATTGGAGCAAAAAATCTTAATTTCACATATACGCTCATGGGGTCTGAACTGGCGGTGACCGACCAGGAGAGAGACCTCGGGGTTGTAGTGGACAGCACGATGAAAATGTCGACCCAGTGTGCGGCAGCTGTGAAAAAGGCAAATTCCATGCTAGCAATAATTAGGAAAGGTATTGAAAATAAAACAGCCGATATCATAATGCCGTTGTATAAATCTATGGTGCGGCCGCATTTGGAATACTGTGTACAGTTCTGGTCGCCTCATCTCAGAAAGCATATTCTAGAGTTGGAAAAGGTTCAGAAGAGGGCAACCAGAATGATCAAGGGGATGGAGCGACTCCCTTACGAGGAAAGGTTGCAGCATTTGGGGCTTTTTAGTTTAGAGAAAAGGCGGGTCAGAGAAGACATGATAGAAGTGTATAAAATTATGCATGGCATTGAGAAAGTGGATAGAGAAAAGTTCTTCTCCCTCTCTCATAATACTAGAACTCGTGGACATTCAAAGAAGCTGAATGTTGGAAGATTCAGGACAGACAAAAGGAAGTACTTCTTTACTCAGTGCATAGTTAAACTATGGAATTTGCTCCCACAAGATGCAGTAATGGCCACCAGCTTGGATGGCTTTAAAAGAAGATTAGATAAATTCATGGAGGTCAGGGCTATCAATGGCTACTAGCCATGATGGCTGTGCTGTGCCACCCTAGTCAGAGGCAGCATGCTTCTGAAAACCAGTTGCCGGAAGCCTCAGGAGGGGAGAGTGTTCTTGCACTCGGGTCCTGCTTGCGGGCTTCCCCCAGGCACCTGGTAGGCCACTGTGAGAACAGGATGCTGGACTAGATGGGCCACTGGCCTGATCCAGCAGGCTCTTCTTATGTTCTTATGTTCTTATGTTCTTATGAAAGTGCTTTTTTAAAAAGGGTGATTGTGCCAATTCCCTTTGAAGTATACAGCCCATCACGAATTCAAGAGCCAAGGCTTATCTCAGCAGTGGGGATATTTTTTTCCACCCAAGGGCCACATACACTTCTAGGCAACCTTCCGGGAGCCACATGCTAGTGGTGGACAAGCCCAGAAGTAAACATGTAGTGGTTAGAGAGTTGGACTGGGACCTGGGAAACCAGGGTTCAAATCCCCACTCAGGCATGAAGCTCACTGGGCAACCTTGGGCAAGTCACTGCCTCTCAGCCTAACCTACATCACAGGGTTGTTGTGAGGATAAATTGGAGAGGGGGAAACCATGTACACCACTTTGAGCTCCTTGGAGGAAAGGTGGCATTTAAATGTAATAAATAACAATAAATAATCAATGGAGCAAAAGATGCTAAATTTTGTACACTAGGCTAGTTTCTGCACACACACATACTGTACCTCTCTGTCCTCCATCACAGCAAGCAAGAAGCCTTATCCAAGTTCAAGGACATGTTCTAGCCAGGCAAACACACTCAGGCTATGAAGCAAGGCCACTGAGGGGTGTGGCCCGGTGAGAAAAGATGTAGTTGGGAAGGGGTGTATAGGAGGCTGGGCCCAATCTCCTGTAGGACCCTGCAGAGTTGTGTAGTGGAACGGAGAGTATTGAGCGAGCTTATGTGTGTGTGTTTGAATCTTTGCTAAGATTCTACCTTCCCTGCAAATTAGTCAGACAGAGACTTTAAGCTTTAAAATAAGAAATAACTACTTTATTCTGGAAGTACATACTTGATAGGAAAGAGTCCTATATCTAGCTAACTAGCTAAGTTGGAGAAGCAAACACTGAGCCCAGTGCTTGCCCTCATGCTTGGAGGAGAGGGAGAGACAAAGGAACATGTCTGCTCCCCTATCGAGAGAAAGAAGAAGACTGGGAAGGAGTGAAGGAGCTGAGATCAACATCCCTTGCATATCAGTCTAGCAGGAAGGAAGAGACAGCAGGAGATCACAGGACAGGTATAGCCTAGCAACCAAGAGGTCTCCTCTCTAGCTATGCCTTTAGCCCCATGCAGCCTCAACCCACAAGTTGGAGTTGAACCTCATACATTCCAACAGGGTGTGGCCTGGGGAGAGTCCCAAGGGCCAGTTAGAGAGCCTGGAGGGCTGCATCCACGTCCCTGGCCTATCCAATCAAGGGTCCAGCTCCTTACAATGGCCACTCAGACCCCTCCAGGAAGCCCACAAGCAATAGCCTTTTCCCACTCAGTGGAGATGGTGGTTCTGATGGCGGTGGGGCAGCAGTGGACCCACTTTCAGCACCTTGGACTGCTCCTTGAAAGTTCAGACTAATACCCGGAGCGGATTCACTGCCCCACTGTCATTGGAGCCACCAGTCTCGTCTGATCTCGGAAGCTAAGCAGGGTCAGGCCTAGTCAGTACTTGGATGAGAGACCGCCTGGGAAGACCGGGTGCCATAGGCTTACAGCAGCCTTTGCCAACCTTTGGGTCCCCAGATGTTGTTGGACTACAGTTCCCATCATCCCTGACCATTGGCTATGCTGGCTGGGGCTGATGGGAGTTGTAGTCCAGCAACATCTGGGGACCCAGTGGTTGGGAAAGGCTGGCTTAGAGGAAGGCAATGGTAAACCACCTCTGAATACCTCTTACCATGAAAACCCTATGAATGTATCCAACAAAGATTCATAGGGTCGCCATAAGTCATAATCGACTTGAAGGCATATAACAACAACAGGGTTCCTCCCAGAACTCCACCAGGAGCATCTCTGTGATGTCTTCCTAGCCTTAAGCTCAGAGAAAGGCATGAACGAGGAGGAGGCACCTCTCAAAAAGTCACTGCAGCCCTCTCTAGTACATCCAGGTCAGAGACCATGGAAGAGCCACTTTCAGTGCATCCCCTTTCCCCCTACAAAGCTGCAGAACTGGGTGACAGCCCTTGAAGGCAGGGCCAAGCATGGCATGCCAGGCCTCTCTCCTGGACACACCCCTCACTAGCCCCGCTTCACCCCCTGGGTGTTTTCGCCTGGGTGGGATGCGTCCTCAATCTCTGGTGATGCCTTTCACTTGCCTGGGATGGAGGACAGAGAGAAGGGCATGTGAGCATGTGTAGAAACTAGGCTATGGTCTGAAGGCACATAAGGCCATCTCCCTGCTGAAGCTAAGCAAGGTCAGGTCTGGTCAGTGCCTGGATGGGAGACCGCCTGGGAACCATATGTAAGCCCCCTTGGGTTTCATGAAAAGAAAGGCAGGATATAAATGTAATAAATTAATAATAATAATAATAATAATACTGTGCAAAGGTCACATTCACATGCATTCAGTGGAGACTGGTGACTCCAAGGTCAGTGGGGCAGGGAATCCGCCCTGGGTTGTAGTCCGAATTTTCAAGGAGCTGTCACCAGTCTCCATTGAATGTATTGCTCTGCCCACTGTTGCCTCTGGTCTTGCCCACCAATGGCATGAGTCCTCCCAAAAGGTTGCCCAGAAAGGAATGTGACCCTCAGATTGAAAAAGATTTCCTGTCCCAGTTTTAAGGACATAGGCAGCTCCTCACAGGGGCCATGCCCAGCAACAGGAGTAGTTTGGCCAGCCTTCAGAAGACCTCAGAAGACCTTTGCACCTTGCTGAAGCAACAACTCCCCTTTGGATGGAAAAACACTCCAGCCGGCTTTCTCGCAGTGCCTTGTCCAAGTCAGCCCCTGCTGTACCTTCTTTAAATTTACCTTAGGTGGCAAGGCTCTGCTGGACAAGGATCATTCACACCATGGTATCCCCGATCTCTATGTATGGATGTGAAAGTTGGACAGTGAAAAAAGTGGATAAGAGAAAAATCAACTCATTTGAAATGTGGTGCTGGATGAGAGCTTTGCGCATACCATGGACTGTGAAAAAGACAAATTATTGGGTGTTAGAACAAATTAAACCAGAACTATCATTAGAAGTTAAAATGATGAAACTGAGGTTATCATACTTTGGACATATCATGAGAAGACACAATTCACCAGCAAAGACAATAATGCTGGGGAAAACAGAAGGGAGTAGAAAAAGAGGAAGGCCAAACAAGAGATGGATTGATTCCATAAAGGAAGCCACAGACCTGAACTTACAAGATCTGAACAGGGTGGTTCATGACAGATTCTCTTGGAGGTCACTGATTCATAGGGTCGCCATATGTCGTAATCGACTTGAAGGCACATAACAACAATAACAATGGCATCCTACCAGTAGGTTTCACTGTTGCTGTCCTCTTCCCTTGTATGCTCAGAGCTTAGCAAGCCCATTGAATGGAAATTGTACAGAGCACAGATGCCTATCTAGGTATACCCGATGAATTCTGCCTTATCTTCCCATGATTCTGAAAGATATCACAACAAACACAACAATGGCAGGTTCATTTGTAAGATTTAGACCCCACCTTCAGTACTGCAGTCAAGTAATTATAGACTCGATTTAATTGCCTTATGGAGACTCCTCTTTAGGTGGTAATGTATTTTATTTCAAAATAGGGTAGAGCAGCCCTGTAGCTCATTCCACTGAATGGAGCACCTTTCAGAGCACAAATCCTCAAGCCATCAATCAAAGCAATGAAATATTACCAACTCAATACAACCATCAACTCAGAAGGATAAACATCATAGCTGATAATCAGTGAAAAGATATTAATGACCATTAAAAAGCATGAGAGAACAGGACAGATATTGACCCAGCATCTAAAAGACAGCAGATGAACATATCTAGGGAGGGCATCCCATAGTTTTGGAGCCACCACAGAGAAGGCCCTCTCTCCAGTACCATCTTCCTGACCTCAGAAGGTGGAGCTGCACGGATAAGGACTTTTGATGAGGATTGCAATCAGTGGGCAAGTTCCTGTGGTTTAAAACCGGTGCACACCAGGAATGACGCCTCTGAATTCATTTCTCCCATTAGCACAATCAGCTTCTCTTGAATATATTGTGATTCACTTCAGCCTTGGGACTGGAGGCGGCTTTATGACGCTTTTCTCGGGGCCATTGTGCAAAGGAGTTCTGACGCTCTTGCCTTCACGCCGGAGAGAAAGCACCTGTGTTGCTAAGGAAGAGAGCCTGGCATCTTGCTGGCAAGAAATGACCCGCCATTTCAGGCAGTAGCAGAGTAAAGCCGAAGAAAGAATAAGCCAAAGTGAGCTGCTGTTACCGGGAGCACCAAGCGTCAGTCACCAAATCACAGGCATTTCTTTATTTACCAGCAAACTCCTGTCTGTATGGAAGGCTTGGTGACGTAAGTGAGATATGATCAGGTCTAGCTTTGTAACAGATAGAGATAAACAGTTTTTGGTGAGATGTTGTATTTTAAGAACATGGAAAGCTACCCTAGGTTTGCCCATCCAGTCTAGTATTGTCTACTCCAAGAATGGGGAACCATTGTCCCTCCAAATTGTCTTTAGGACAGTAGCATTCGTAATGCAGCCTGTGAGAATTGATTGTGGGCTGAGAAAATGCAGCGTCACGCCATTTGCATAATGACCACCATTGTGATCAGAAAGATGTTTAAAGTATGGGAGTGCCTTTTGGTTCTTTAGTATTATGATCCGGTCTAACTCCTCTTGTGCCTGTATGTGACACACACACAAGATCCCTGACCATAAGCTAACACTTCTACGCAGGGGTGTCACTACCGGGGTGCGGAGGGTGCAGACCGCACCCAGGTGACACCCTGAGGGGGTGACACCCAGAGCCGCCCCACCCCGCGCCGTTGGCTGGCAAAGGAGCCGAGAAGTGCTCCGGGTCAGCGCAGCCAACTCCTCCTCGGAGGCTGGTGGGCGAGACCAGCAGCAGGCGCGCACACGCAAGACCAGCCACCCCCGTCCATGCACCTGGGAGGGCGCACGCCAGAGGTCCGCACCCCTCCCCGCACTCCCGCTAGTGACGCCGCTGCTTCTACGCTGTTCAGAACCTTGCTTTGTGAGCAAGTTTCTAGTACTTATGAAGGTATGTTTGAAAGCACATAGGCAGCCAATAGGGGAAGGGCCATAGCTCAGTGGTGGAGTGTCTACTTTGCATGCAAAAGGTCCCAGGTTCAATCCCCAGAATCTCCAGTTTTGGATTGGGGATGTCCCTTGCCTGAAACTCTGGAAGGATGCTACCAGTCAGCATATAGGATACTGGTCTGGATAGACCATGCAGCCTTTCCCAACCTTTGGGTCCCCAGATGTTGCTGGACTACAGTTCCCATAATTCCTGACCATTGGCCATGCTGGCTGGGGCTGATGGGAGTTGTAGTCCAGCAACATCTGGGGACCCAAAGATTGGGAAAGGCTGGCTGATTCAGTATAAGGCAGCTTTCTGTGTTCCTGCTGAGAGCTTCTTTTCTTGTTGTTAAGAGTGGGGCTTTAGTGCCTTAACTCACACAACCTCTTGGCCTTAGCAGAAGGAATTACACACAAACTTTGCAGACTAAATTATGCAAAACAAAGGGAGCATTCATATTCCTTAATTTGTCCAAGTCACAGAACTCACCTTTTCTTGACATAGAATAGGGGTAACCTTGGCCCAGTATCCCAATTTAATTGATATTTCTAGGCCCCTTGCTCAGACCTGGCCCTGCGGGCCTACCTGTCTAGTCCCAAAATTGGTCCATACAACTCAGCATCTGACACCGCTGCTGCTGCCAGATCCACAAGGACCCTTTTCTCTAGAAAGCTCCATTCCAAAAAGGTTCAGAAAAGGGCAACCCAAATGATCAAGGGAATGGAGCAACTCCTCTTTGAGAAAAGGTTACAATGCCTTTTAGTTTAGAGAAAAGGTAAGAGAGGAAATGACAGAGGTGTGTAAAATTATGGAGAAAGTGGATAGAGATATTTTTGGACTGCAGAAAAGACAAATTATTGGGTGTTAGAACAAATTAAACCAGAACTATCATTAGAAGTTAAAATGATGAAACTGAGGTTATCATACTTTGGACACATCATGAGAAGACATGATTCACTTGAAAAGACAGTAATGCTGGGAAAAACAGCAGGGAGCAGAAAAAGAGGAAGGCCAAACAAGAGATGGATTGATTCCATAAAGGAAGCCACAGACCTGAACTTACAAGATCTGAACAGGGTGGTTCATGACAGATGCTCTTGGAGGTCGCTGATTCATAGGGTCGCCAGAAGTCGTAATCGACTTGAAGGCACATCACAACAACAGCAAATGAAGCTGAATGTTGGAAGCTCAGGGTCAAACAAAATTAAGTCCTTCACACAGTGCATAGTTAAACTATGGAATTCGCTCCCACAGGAGGTAGAGTCGGCCACCTGCTTGGATGGCTTTAAAAGAGGACTGAACAAACTCATGGAAGGTAAGCCTGCCAGTGACTATTAGCTGCAATGCGTATGTTCTACGTCCACTGACCCAGGCACGATGCCTCTGCATACCAGTTGCTTGGCATGACAGGTGGGGCGAGTGCTCCTGCATCCAGGTCCTGCTTTGGGGCTTCCCATTGGGGCACCTGGTTGGCCACTGTGAGAACCGGATGCTGGACTAGGAGGGCATTTGGCCAGATCCAGCAGCCAGGCTCTTCTTAGGTTCTTCTTAGGTTTCTGGTAGGCGATGGACTGGCTTACTTTACCCTGCAAATGAGTTGCCGCGTTAGAAGTAATGGTCCCCCTCCTACACAGGCTTTGCAAAGACATTGCAATCTGCTCTTTAATCAGAGAGGGCCTCATCAGGCCGCGAGGCTGCCGAGTGATCTGTCACCAGAGAACGACTCCACTCCTTCATGCAAAATTAACTAGCCAGGTTGCTGCTAACTGTGCTAAAGACTCTTCCCCAGCTTGTAATTATCTCCTCTTGCCTTTAGCAGTTAAAAAAAAATAGCTTCATCTCAGCAGGAGAGAAATCAGTAGACACCTCCTCCTTGCAAATGGAACTTTTCCATTTTTGTTCATGAGTTACCAGGGATAAAAGATCCCGGGGTCTTGGCAGATAACTCACTGAAAATGGCAGCTGTGGCTATGAAAAGCACGTGAATGCAACTATTAGGAGTTATAAAGAAAAGAGCCAAATGCAAAGATGTATCACTGAACACTAAAGTCAGGATCATTCAGACCATGGTATTTCCGATCTCTGTGTATGGATGTGAAAGTTGGACAGTGAAAAAAGTAAATAAGAGAAAAATCAACTCATTTGAAATGTGATGTTGGAGGAGAGCTTTGCGGATACCATGGACCGTGAAGAAGACAAATTATTGGCTGTTAGAACAAATTAAACCAGAATTATCACTAGAAGCTACAATGATGAAAGTGAGGTTATCATACTTTGAACACATCATGAGAAGACATGATTCACTAGAGAAGACAATAATGCTGGGAAAAACAGAAAGGAGTAGAAAAAGAGGAAGGCCAAACAAGAGATGGATTGATTCCATAAAGGAAGCCACAGACCTGAACTTACAAGATCTGAACAGGGTGGTTCGTGACAGATGCTCTTGGAGGTCGCTGATTCATAGGGTCGCCATAAGTTGCAGTCGACTTGGAGGCACATAACAACAACAACAAGGAAAAGAGCAGGAAGGCACATAGCATAATGCCTCTGTGTGGTATTGAATGCTAGTCCTACTCAGAGTAAACCTGCTGAAGTTAATAGAAATGACTAACTTAGGTTCATTAATTTCAATGTTTCTACTCTGAGTAGGACTTAGTTGACAGGAACCCATAATACATACATCTTTGGTGAGGCCCAGCTTTCGGACGCAATCCTATACCTACATAGAAGCAAGCCCCATTAAACTCAGTGAGGTCTATGAAGATGCATAGGATTGTGGTGTTAGCATACTGTGTAAAGTTCTGGTCCCTCCATCTCAAAAACAGGTCCAGAAAAGGCACAGTAAAGACCGCCTGATCAAAGGATTGGCGCACCGTCCCTGCAACAAAAGGCCATGAAGCTTTATTGTTTGTGGGAAAAGATAACTATGGGAAGTCTCTGCAGAGGTTTGTTCAGCTTTGGATGGTGTTGAGACAGCAAGCAGAGAAAAATATTTCTTCCTCTCTCATATGCTTAGAACTCAAGAGTGACCCAACCATAGCTCAGTGAAAGAATATCTGCTTTACATACAAAAGGAACCTGGTTCAATCCCTGCCATCTCCAGCGAGGGCTAGGAGAGAAAAATGTCAATGTACTGCCTTCAAGTCGATCCCGACTTATGGCGACCCTATGAATAGGGTTTTCATGAGGCTGAGAGGCAGTGACTGGCCCAAGGTCACCCAGTGAGCTTCATGGCTATGTGGAGATTTGAACACTGGTCTCCCAGGTCATAGTCCAACACCTTAACCACTACACCACACTGGTTCCGGCTAGGAGAGAATCCCAGTCTAAATGCAGTTCCACACAACACATTTTAAAGCACATCCAACTCACATTTAAAGCATATGGAAACATGGAAACAAAGCCCTCTGAGGAGAGACTGAAAGAACTGGCCATGTTTAGCCTGGAGAAGAGAAGACTGAGGGGAGATATGACAGCACTCTTCAAGGACATGAAAGGTTGTCACACAGAGGAGGGCCGGGATCTCTTCTTGATAGTCCCAGACTGCAGGACACGGAATAATGGGCTCAGGTTGCAGGAAGCCAGATTTCGACTGGACATCAGGAAAAACTTCCTAACTGTTAAGAGTGGCACCACAATGGAGCCAATGAGCTAGGGAGGTTGTGGGTGCTCCAACACTGGGGGCATTCAAGAGGCAGCTAGACAGCCATCTGTTGGGAATACTTTGATTTAGATTCCTGCATTGAGCAGGAGGTTGGACTTTTATTATTATTATTATTGTTGTTGTTGTTATTTGTTACATTTGTATACTGCCCCCAGAGCTTGGAAAAGTTACTTTGTTGAACTACAACTCCCATCAGCCCCAGCCAACATGGCCACTGGATTGGCCTGTTGGGAGCTGTAGTTCAAAAAAGTAACTTTTCCAAGCTCTGACCGCCCCATAGTCAAAGCTCTCTGGCAGTTGATGGCCTTATAGGCCCCTTCCAACTCTACTATTCTATGATTCTATGATTCTATATGACTTCCCCTAAGGAATCCTGGGAAGCATAGTTTCCCCCTTACAGTTATAGTTCCCACCATTGTTTACAGTTCCCATCATTCTGTGGCAGGGTTCATGTGCCTCAAATGTGTGTTGAATGTGCTTTACATCTGCCTTAAATATCCTGGAGACCTGCTTCCAGTTATCTAGGCGAAACAATGGCCTGACCTGGGATAAGACACCTCCCTGTGTTCCTATGTTTACTAATAAGCAGGAGCTCTAAGGCCTAGAAGCTGAAATGATGAAACCGAGGTTATCATACTTTGGACACACAATGAGAAGAAATGATTGACTAGAAAAGATAATAATGCTGGGAAAAACAGAAGGGAGTAGAAAAAGAGGAAGGCCAAACCAGAGATGGGTTGATTCCATAAAGGAAGCCACAGACCTGAACTTACAAGATCTGAACAGGGTGGTTCATGACAGATGCTCTTGGAGGTCGCTGATTCATAGGGTCTCCATAAGTCGTAATCGACTTGAAGGCACATAACAAGAACAACAACTAAGGCATGGGAAAGGAAGCCCAACTTGGAGAACTCACTGCCCCAAGATGTGATGATGGCCTCCAACTTACACTGTTCTTTTTAAGGATGAAACAGACTCATGAAAGGGAGGTCCATCTGCTACTATAATTCTCCAACTTTTGAGTCCCAAATTGCAGAGCTAGGGGTTACCAATGTGGCGCATGCAGATGCACATGTGCCCACAGAGGCCTTCCCTAGAACCCACAGGCTACCCTCCTCTCTCTCCCTCCGCCCCCCCAAAAAAATAGGCTTGAAAGAAGCATTCTGTTGCTGCTAATAGAACAGATTGTGGTGTGTGCTTCACTGCAGCGCTATATGGTGTGCACAGTTTCTCTGACTTGCAAATGTCCCCATGGGCCCAAAAGCTGCCGATCACTGCAGTATAGACAGACAACTGGGGTAGCCCAGCCCTGCATTGCCTTCTTTGTGAGCTTCCCAGAAATGTTTGTTGAGTTGGTCACTGAACTTGCTCTAATGCGGCTTTCCTCACATGTGCAAATGGCACCATGGTAGTTGATGAATGCACAAACGCATGCCAAGGTATTTGTGAAAAGTAGTGGCTCACATGACTCAGGAAGCCTTCACTCCAAAAAGTAGAGTTGCGTGCACGGGCCCCTGGAGAAGTATCTTCACACAAATATCTTGTCACATGGAAACCGCAGGAGGGGAGAGTGCTCTTGCACTCAGGTCTTGCTTGAGGGCTTCCCATAGGCATCTGGTTGGCCACTGTGAGAACAGGAAGCTGGACTAGACTGGCCTCACCCAGCAGGCTCTTTTTACATTTTTATTTCCTCACCCACCCTCCATTATGTTTGTATGCTACCATGATGTGCATTCAGGTTATCTATGTGTCCTTGATCGGAGATTATGTTCAGAAGTGTCCTTGATGGGAGATTCTGGGAGAGTAGCCCTTTGACAACAAACAACGAAAAGGCAAAGATGCCAAAAAAAAATAATAGCCACACAATTCATTCCCTCCAAAACCTTTCCTAAGGAGCACTTCAGTGTCACCTGAATAGAGAGGAGAAAAATGCAATAATCTTTCTCTCTTTCTCTGCTTTTAAAAACAGCAGCTTTTCAAGAGCAGGATTTGTAACTGTGGGGAGGAGATGTAAGGAACAATGTGCTAAACCTTCTCCCTGGAAAGCAATAAGTACCAGGTATAATTAGCCACAAAGACCATTGTTATAGAGCCATGGGTTAAGTGACTGGGCAGAGGCAGATTGAATAAAAGTACTGATTTACCAATTACAAGGATGAAAAGGCGACTTTGGTCAGAACATGAATAGCAATTGCCACTCTGTTCGAAAAACATCTCTGAGTCTTTCCTTCATATGCAGATTTGAGTTCCAGTGTGTGGGTTTGGAAATTTTGTTGTTGTTATAAGCCTTCAAGTCAATTACGACTTATGGTGACCCTATGAATCAGTGACCTCCAATGGTGTCTGTTGTGAATCACCCTGTTGAGACCTTGTAAGTACAGGTCTGTGGCTTCCTTTATAGAATCAGTCCATCTCTTGTTTGGCCTTCTTCTTTTTCTACTCCCTTCTGTTTTCCCCAGCATTATGGTCTTTTCTAGTGAATCATGTCTGCTCATTATGTGTCCAAAGTATGATAACCTCAGTTTCATCATTTTAGCTTCTAGTGATAACTCTGGTTTAATTTGTTCTATGACCCAATCAGTTGCAGAGCTTGGAAGTAACTAGTTACAAATAACGAATTACTTGTAATTCATTACTTTTTTGACTAACGAGTGGGTAATTCCTTTACATTTTGATTGTAATAGAACTAGGAGTAATTTTACTACTTTTGTGGAGTAATTGTAACGTTTCCAGAATTACTTTTGGGCATTACTTGGGGGAGAGAAGTCTTCTGCTCCTTTGATTTGTGGATGAAAATCATGTGCCTCAAACTGGACTTCTGCGCAGTGTTGCTCTGTCCTCATACTCTGTGGATGGGCAGGAGGCAACGAGGGAGGAGGCGGAGAGTGAGACGGGGTGGAGTGGAGAAAACAATTATTTAAAAAAACGGATAGTGGTGGTGAAGAATGGAGTGGAGGGGGAAAGGATCCGGAGGTCAAGAACATGGATAAAGGAGAAGGAGGCAGCAGCAGAATGGAGATAAAGAACTGTGGAGGTGAAAGATGACGTGTGTGTGTGTGTGTGTGTGTGTGTGTGTGTGAGAGAGAGAGAGAGAGAGAGAGAGAGAGAGAGAGAGAGAGAGAGAGAATACTGTGTTTGCACTTGGCACACAAAGTGGCCTCCACCACCCTCTCTGGCTACTGTGCTGCATTTGCAGTATTTTAACTTTTTTGCATCTCAGAGGAAAATGTGTGCTTGGGTGAGTGTCCCTTAGTTGGTGGCAGGGCGGGAGGTGGTTAAGTGAGAGAGATTATGCTGGCTGGCTGAGTGGGGAGGGGGTTGCACTTGGTTTGACGTGCAAAGATCTGAGTAGTGGCCTCTGCCTCCCTCCCCACCACCCTTACCAGCGGAGAGACCACCATTGCTATCTTATGAATAAAAATAATTATTCTACTATCTCTGCATGTGTTTGTTTATTTTTAATGTTGTTTTAGGCTACTTAGATGTGCAGCAGCCAAGGCCAGCACCTTGTAGGCGTTTTTTTTAAAGTAACTGAAATGTAATTGTAGTGATTACTTTGGAGGAAAAATAAAGTAATCAGTTACTTTCAGAGCAATTGTAATTGTAACGGTAATTACTACTTTTTGGGAGCCATGTAACTGTAACTGTAATTTATTACTTTTTAAAAGCAATATTCCAAGCTCTGATCAGTTGTCTTTTTCGCAGTCCATGGTATCTGCAAAGCTCTCCTCCATTTCAAGTGAGTTGATTTTTTTCTTGTTCACTTTTTTCACTGTCCAACTTTCACATCCATACATAGAGACTGGGAATACCATGGTCTGAATGATCCTGACTTTAGTGTTCAGTGATACATCTTTGCATTTGAGGACCTTTTCTAATTCTCTCATAGCTGCCCTCCCCAGTCCTAGCCTTCTTCTGATTTCTTGACTATTGTCTCCATTTTGGTTAATGACTGTGCCAAGGTATTGATAATCCTTGACAAGTTCAATGTCCTCATTGTCAACTGTAAAGTTACATAAATCTTCTGTTGTCATTACTTTAGTCTTTTTGACGTTCAGCTGTAGTCCTGCTTTTGTGCTTTCCTCTTTAACTTTCATCAGCATTCGTTTCAAATCATTCCTGGTTTCTGCTAGTAGTATGGTATTGTCTGCATATCTTAAATGATTGATATTTCTCCCTCCAATTTTCACACCTCCTTCATCTTGGTCAAATCCCGCTTTCCATATGATATATGCACTAGATAGATTAAACAAATAGAGTGATAAAATACAACCCTGTCTCACACCCTTTCCAATTGGGAACCAGTTGGTTTCTCCATATTCTGTCCTTACAGTAGCCTCTTGTCCACACTAAAGGTTGTGCATTAGAACAATCAGATGCTGTGGCACCCCCATTTCTTTTAAAGCATTCCATACTTTTTCTACACAATCAAAGGCTTTGCTGAAATCTATGAAGCACAGGGTGATTTTCTTCTGAAATTCCTTGGTCTGTTCCATGATCCAACGTATGTTTGCGATTATCTCTGGTACCTCTTCCCTTTCTAAATTCAGCTTGGACATCTGGCATTTCTTGCTCCATATATGGTAAGAGCCTTTGTTGTAGAATCTTGAGCATGACTTTACTTGCATGGGATATTAAGGCAATAGTTCGATAATTACTGCATTCCCTGGGATCCCCTTTCTTTGGAATTGGGATGTATATTGAACGCTTCCAGTCTGTGAGCCATTGTTTAGTTTTCCATATATCTTGACAAATTTTCATCAAAATTTGGACAGATTCAGTCTCCGTAGGTTGTAGCAATTCTATTGGTATGCCATCTGTTCCTGGTGATTTGTTTCTTCCAAGTATTTTAAGAGCAGCTTTCACCTCGCATTCTAAAATTTCTGGCTCTTCATCATATGGTTCCTCTGTGAATGAATCAGTCATTCTGGCATCTCTTTTATAGAGTTCTTCAGTATATTGCTTCCATCTTCCTTTTATTTCATCTCGGTCATTCAGTGTGTTCCCCTGTTGATTATTCAACATCCCTACCCTTGGTTTAAACTTCCCTTTAATTTCTCTAATCTTTTGGAATAGGGCTCTTGTTCTTCCCTTTTTGTTTTCCTCTTCTGTTTCTGTAAAATAACTATTGTAATAGTTCTCTTTGTCCCTATGTACTAGTCGCTGTATTGTTGCATTTAGGGTTCTAACCTTTTGCTTTTCCTTTCCTTCTCTCTTTAACCATTTTAAGTGTTTCATCAGTCATCCATTGAGGTCTTTCTCTCTTTTTAACTAGAGGTATTGTCTTTTTGTAACTGCTGGTATAGCACAGTGGGGAGGACAGCCTGGCTGGGCTTATGTCTCCTGGGCTTCAAAGGGTTCGTGCCCTGCCACCTGTGCAGCTGTGGGCAAGCTGCATAGTCCCAAGGAGCCCAGTTGCCCCCCAGCTGGCAGTTGCGTACAAGGAAGGGGCTGGCTTGTGCAGCTGTGGCAAGCTGAGCAGGCCCTAGCCAGCTGGGAGGACTAGCCTCAGAGGGGGGCAATGGGAAAACCCCTCTGAATACCGCTTACCATGCAATTCCTATTCATAGGGTCACTATAAGTCAGGATTAACTTGAAGGCAGTCCATTTCCATTCACTGTCTTTTTCCATTCTTCCCTGATAATGTCTCTGACTTCAATCCGTAGTTCTTCTGGTTCTCTGTCAACTAAGTTTAAAGCCTCAAACCTGTTCCGTATTTGATCTTTATATTCTTCTGGGATGTTATTGAAATTGTATTTTGGCATTATGATTGCTTTGTTGTTTATCTTTAGCTTTACTCTGATTTTCAATATGACCAGTTCATGATCTGTACCACAGTCTGCTCCTGGTCTTGTTTTTGCAGAAAGTATGGAACTTCTCCATCTTCTGCTACCAATTATATAATCAATTTGATTCCTATATTGACCATTTGGTGATGTCCACGTGTACAGTCGTCTTTTCGGTTGCTCAAAAAATGTGTTTGCAAGAAACAAATTATTGGCTTCACAGAATTCAATAAGTCTTTCTCCTGCTTCATTTCTGTCTCCTAAGCCCCATTTCCCCACAAGTTCTGGTTCTGCTGTGTTCCCTACTTTTGCATTCCAGTCCCCCATGATTATCAGCACATCTTGTTTTGGTGTGTGATCAATTTCCTCCTGTTCTTCTGCATAAAATCTCTCGAATTCCTCCTCTTCTGCATTTGCCGTTGGAGTGTAGACTTGGTTGATGGTTATGTTTATTTTTTATTTTATTTAAAATATTTCTATCCCGCCCTTCTACCCTATCATAGGACACTCAGGGCAGCTTACAATAAAAACAAACATATACATAATAAAATTGTACACAATAAAGATCACAAATATAAAATAATAATAATAATAAATCCCCCCACTTAGAAATGGTATCTTTAACCCCATCTGACCTCTAGATGACCTCCAGGGTGACCTCTGCCCCTCCCTCACCCACTACCCCTCCTTGACCTCCTCTGACCTTTGACCCCCCTCCACCGGGAGAAAATTAACCCATCACTGTCCCCTTCCCCCTTCTTTTCCCAGCTCTCTTATGTTAATAGGTTTCCCGTTAAATCTCATTGATATAACTCGCTCAGACCTTGTGTTATAGCTCTTAATTGCTTTTACTGCATCACTTCTCACTGTTAAAGCAACCCCGTTTCTTCTTAATTTCTCATTTCCTGCATCAAATGTTTTGTAGTTGCCTGATTGAAAGTGTCCCATTCGCGTCCATTTTAATTCACTCACGCCAAGTATTGTAATGTGGATGCGTTCCATTTCTTGTTTGACAATTTCTAACTTTCCCTGGTTCATGTTTCTCACATTCCATGTTCCTATTGTGTGTCGTACAACTCCGGACTCTCCTTTTGCATCTGTGTCCATCAGCCTCTGGGCTTCCTTTCTACTTTGACCCAGTGGCGTCATTAGTCACAGCACTACTTGTCCTTGTCCTTTGTTCTTCCCCAGTAGCTCGGTGAGTGCCTTCTGACCTGGGGGTCTCATCTTCCAGCACTACCTCATGTTGCATTTTGGCTACTCTGTTCATAGGGTTTTCATGGTAAGAGATATTCAGAGGTGGTTTACCATTGCCTTCCTCTGAGTTTGGATGCATCTTAGTCTGGTGTCTCAGCTTTGACCATTCTGCCTTGAGTGCCCCTGCTACAAGCCTAGCCTCTTGGTCTAGACTCCTGATGGCATTGTTCTCAGCTTCTTCAACACTCTCAACCCCCCTCACCATGTTAAGGTGTGCATCCTAGAGGGGGAGTTGGAAATGAGCCATGGAAATAAGCTCATGTCACGTGTGTGTGTGTGTGTGTGTGTGCATCTTTGTGCATTAATCTTGCCTTATTTCCTGGGATGTTGGCATTCTGTCTGTAGAACATGGGTGGCTAACTTGTGGAACAAGGGTGGCTAGGTCTTCCAGGTGTTTCTGTACTACAACTCCCAGCCTGGGCAATGGTCTGGGAAGATGAGAGTTGTAGTTCAGCAACATCTGGAGGACTAGTGGCTAGCCACACCTACCCTAGTAACAAAGATGTACCTCTCTCATTCCAGCTGAAAATGGACTGCCTTCAAGTCGATCCTGACTTATGGCGACCCTATGAATAGGGTTTTCATGGTAAGCGGTATTCAGAGGGGGTTTACCATTGTCTTCCTCTGAGGCTGAGAGGCAGTGACTGGCCCAAGGCCACCCAGTGAGCTTCATGGCTGTGTGGGGATTCGAACCCTGATCTCCCAGGACGTAGTCCAGCACATTAACCACAGTTTTATTATAATATTTCACGTTCACAGCATGACTTCCAGAAGTCATCCCAATTTCCTAAACACATGGGAAGGTTATTTCTGAATAAGTTACAAAGGATAAGCACAGGCACTATCAATGTGCCCGGTGGTAAATCATTGTTGGAACTGTTTCCTTTTTGGCTATAAAACTGCATATTGTGACTCAGCTTTTCTCCTAAATGGAAATGTAGTTGAACACTCTGATCGGTTTCTAGAAACTTCCTGATTGTGACATCACTATGATACCTGATGTATTTGAGAGAAGATTCCTTAAAAAGAGGATTCGTCACAATTTGGCTTTAGCTCTCTGCGCTCTCTATTCTGGGTGTTAACTATTCCCACTGAAACACTTCCATAGCTCCTTGGGATCGGTAACAGCAAAAGAGAATTACTGGGCAATCCATCCTGATCCTCATTGGGAGGGCATATATTTTAAAAGGAAAGGAAAGACAAGGCCTCTTCTTCCCCATAGTTCCCAACTAGGACGATCCATTAGCTAGATCAGGGCTGGTAAATCTTTTTCAGCTTGAGCGCTACATTCCTTTCTGAGCAAGCTTCCAGGGGCCACATGCCAGTGGTGGGCGGAGCCAGAGACAAAAGTAGGCAGAGCAAGGAGTGTATAGTTCACCTTTGTACAGCAGGCTGGTTGCTACATGCACTCACATACCCATCTTTATCCTCCATCCAGGCAAGCAAGAGTCATTTTGTGGTCCTGTCACTTTTTCTGTGCTGTAAAATGTGGCAGCCATTTTGTGTTTTGCCACTACCCCATGGCAGCCATTTTGTGTTGTGCATCATGCCCACATAGCAGCCATTTTGTGTTATGCCACATCCCCCCATGGCAGCCATTTTGTGGTTAGTGCCCATGGCAGTTTCTCAAAATGCCATATGTGCCCAGGCCCAAAAGAGTTGCCGACCCCAACTATGCCAACTATGCATTGATATTAATCGATTCTTTCCTGCTGTGCAGCATTCCTCTGGTGTGCCATGGTCTTGTACACTGTAACAAGAAATAATCTCTGTGCCTAATGAGATTTGTGGTGTGGGTGTCCATGGACAAGCTTTCTCTGTGGTGACCCCATGCCTCCCCACTGAGGTGAATCTCACTATGACGTTGTTTATTTCAGCAGCAGGTGAAATAATTGCTCAGGCCTTTGGGGATGGCCCATATGAGATGTAGTCATATGTTTTGGTCGCTGCTGATGCTGTCTTTTAATTTTGTTTTAATTGTGGTTGTTTTATGCTGTTTTTAGTTTTATTAGTAGGTCTGAAGCTTATGTATTTCTGTCCTGGGATAAATAAATAATGCTTAACAATGTTTTGTTCTTATTTTTGTCTTGTCTTAACTTGCAAGCTGTATTTGTGTTCACTCAACATACGTGATGACACGAAATAAATTATAAATGTGTATAAAGGGGCTGGGAATGGGAGAAAGACTTTCTTGAAGGCTCCCTACTGGGCAGAAAATAAATTGCTGCTTTTATCTTTTCAGAGGTTTCCAAAATTTCGCCACTTTTCCCTGGAGCAAAAAAAGCTCAGAACAAATTGGGAGAAACCTTTAACTCGAGTGATGGATTGAGTTGAAGTTCAGGCGCATGACTAAGACTTTCTTGTTCCATCAGGTTTTTTAAGGCAGTGGTTGGTTTTGTGATAACCAGTGGCAGATGGTGGCTCTATGTCAGTGGGGCAATAGAACCTGCTTTCAGCACCTTGGACAGCCCCCTGAAAGTCCAGACTAAAACCGAGAGCGGATTCCACTGCCCTACTGGCTATGGAGTCACCAGCTGCCATAGATAATGACTTCATTTTTTAAAATTGTTTCATTTTAGGTATGACTTGTTTGTATGCATGCTGCTTGGAAATGCAAATGATTAAAAGGTATATAAATGTAACAAATAAATAAATAAATGACCTAGATGTTTACTGCTTACTTCTCAGGGGATAGAACACGCTTTCTACCCTTGAAAAGCTGTTGTGGCATTGTGGCTAAGAGAATGAGCCATGAATTAGATCTTGAAATATCTGAAGGGATGTTGTGCAGAAGCTGAGGCAGCCTCATTCTCTGTTGCTCCAGAGTACAGGACTAGATCCAAAGGGTAGAAATTAGAGGGAAGCAGATCTTGGTTAAATATTAGGAAAAATTTCCTAATGGTAGCAACTCTTCCACAATGGGCCTGCCACGGGAGGTGTGGGCTGCCCTTTGCTGGAGACTTTTAAGCAGAGGCAGGACAGACATCTATCAGGGGTGCAGTAGCTGCAAGAGTCTGCATTGCAGAACCTGCACTGACCAGGGGTTGGACTAGATGACCTCCAGAGTACCGTCCAACTCTGTGATTCCCCCAACCCCTTTCTCTGCAAAACAAGTGACCAGTTTAAATGTGCTTTATGTATAGAATTCACTCCCACAGGAGAGGTGGTGGCCACCAACATGGATGGTTTTAAAAGAAGATCAGACAAAGTCATGAAGGACAAGGCTATCAATGGCTACTACTCACGATGGCCATGTTTCCCCTCCACTGTCAGAGGCAGTATACCTTCTCTGAATACCAACTTCTGGGAATCAGAGGTGGGGAGACTGCTGTTGCACTGTGGTGGTCCTTGTATGCCTCCCATTCAGGCATCTGCTTGGCCACTATGAGAACCGGAAGCTGGGCTCTATGGGCTCTTGGTCTGATCCAGCAGGCTCTTCTTGTGCTGTTAATCTTTAAGGTGCCACACGTCTCTTTGCTGTTTCAGATGGAGTCACTGTTGCATCTCCATTGTCTTTGGCTTGTTCGTTGTTTAATGTATAACCCAACTCTTTCCCCCCAGAGGTGTTCCCAGTTGGTATTACTTACTCACCTAATATTGTGCAAGAAACATGGCCTACCAATTTGCTCTTCCCCCTTGCAGCTTAATCTTAATGTGCAAAACTCTATTGGACTGGCAGTGCCCCCCCCACACCCCTGGCACAAAGCACAATCATGAGAAATGGGTGTTGATTTAACAGAGGCCTCTCCTCTGCAGTGCTGACTTGATGGGTTGGTTTAATGAAGACAGCTAGGAAAGACTTGCACTCTTTATCCCCAGCCTAGAAAGGATAGATACTGGAACGAGCCTGCTGCAAAAAGATTTCACAGCATTCCAGGTTTGGCTTCCTGGCCCCTGACACTCCAAGGGAATGTTGTGCTTGGAAAGACAATTATATCAAGAGGCACAAAGGGTTGACAGTAGCAAATCAGAGGACTGATAGCCCCCTAGTTCTATCAGTTTGTCCCCAATAGGCGGATGAAAGATTTATAAGTGAGGGAGCCATCCATCCTGCCTTCCCCTGATAGGCTAAGACTTGGACTCCATCCCTCCTGTCTCATGCTGTAAGACAGAGGTGTGCAACCCACAGCCCATGGGCCAAATGTGGCCCTTGGCTGCTCTCCCTGAGACCTGCCAAGCCCCAAGGAGCCCCAACTTTTCCCTGCTGCCCAGCTGATCAGCTATTAGCAGGATGGAGTCAGCAATCAGCACCGAACCAAGTTGGAAATAGGGAATGTACCGTTATTAGACAGAGTTTTACTCCCTTTAAAGACCCAGGTTCGTAGTTTGGGTGTCCTTCTGGATTCGGCCTTGACTTTGGAGGCCCATGTCTTAGCAACTTCCAGAAGTGCCTTTGCCCGCCTAAAATTGGTTCGCCAATTGCGCCCTTTTCTGGAACTCTCTGACCTAACCACGGTTACCCATGCCTTGGTTACGTCTAAGTTAGACTATTGTAACTCGCTTTATACTGGACTTCCCCTTAAAATACTTCGTCAACTGAAATTAGTCCAAAGAGCGGCTGCCAGGATGTTAATAGGAGCAGGTTGGTGAGTTCACACTACTCCGCTCCTAAAACAACTACACTGGCTTCCAATTTCTTATCGAGTTCAGTTTAAAATCCTGGTTTTAACGTTTAGAGCTTTATCTGGTTCAGGCCCTAGTTATCTTTCAAATCGTATTTCGTTTTATGAGCCTGCTCGTTCTTTAAGATCTTCATTAGACCCCGGCCTTAATATTCCTTCTTTTTCCCAAATTCATCGGACTGGTATTAGGAATAGATCATTTTCGGTGGTAGCACCAACTCTTTGGAATTCTCTTCCGCAGGAAATTCGTTCTTCCCCCTCTTTAATTAGTTTTCGTCGCCAAGTTAAGACCTTTTTATTTCGGTTAGCTTTTGAATTGTAATGTGAGAGATAATTTATTTTTTTTATATATTGTATATTGTATAATGTGTTTGCACTATGTTATTGTTTTGGCCGCTTAGAATTCTTTGGAACTGAAGCGGGATATAAACTTTTTAAATAAATAAATAAAATCTTGGGTACATGGGGAGTGCAAGGGGGAGGCTTTAATCTTACACACACCAGGACTCCCAATCAAGTGAAAATTGTTGGAAGTGTGGTAAGAGCAACTCTTTGCATACCTAAGGGGAGATAGAGAGTCCTCCAACTGGCTGGGTTGCCTTACCTGTGTTCCTCTGTCTTCCTTCTGTTGTAAACAGAGCTGACCCCACTTCCTTCTTCTCAGACCAGCTGAGGGAGAGCAGAAACGTTTGTCTCATCTCTCTCCCCTGAAGTATAAGGGCAATGATCAAGGCTGGCCATTGCACCTCCAACATACTTAATTTACTAGAACTAGAGCCTTTCCTATCCAGTATGCATTTCTATTAATAAAGTAGTCTTTTCTTATTTTACTAACTCTAAAGTCTCAGTGGAGAGCCAGTGTTGTGTAGTGGTTAAGGTGCTGGACTATGACCTGGGAGATCAGGGTTCGAATCCCCACACAGCCATGAAGCACACCGGGTGACCTTGGGCCAGTCACTTGCCTCTCAGCCTCAGAGGGAGGCAATGGTAAAACCCCTCTGAATACCGCTTACCATGAAAACCCTATTCGTAGGGTCGCCATAAGTCAGGATCGACTTGAAAGCTGTCCATTTCCATTTTTCAAAGTCTCAGTGATTCAAAGCAAGGTAAAGTTTGCTTTCTCTCAGGTTACCACATACACTCACTCTGCACAGGATGCTGAGCAAATTACACTTAGCTAAACTTTGCTAGCTTTACCAATGCTCCAACAAAAATCACTGACAGCACAGGGACAGCAGTCTCCCGCATTTCACTGGGAATATAAACCCATGGGGATGACTCTCCCTGCACACGCTTCTCTTTGTTAAAATAACAACCCCAGGTGCCCAAAACCTGATGGGTTAGAGGTGATTTACGTGTAACTGGAAAGATACACGAGGAGTGTCCTCCTTGCACACTTATCTCTCTCTGAATGCATCTCTCTGTGCGCCCAGTAGTGTAGTGGCAAATTCAGAAATGCAGGGTCCCTTCATGATAGTCACAGCTATGCCCCTCCCTCTTTTTTTGCTGCTGGGTTGAGAATGAGATCCTTGTTAATGCCTCCTCCCACAACAACAGACATCCCTAGGAGCCCACAAGCATGTAAGAGGAGAATGTCAGCTACTGAAAAGAGTCTTCTCAGTGGCTGACTCACCTCCTTGCACTCCGATTGGCTCCAATCAGCAGGAAAGGACAAGTAAGCATGTTAGAAGACCCTTCTCTGTGGATAACACACTCCACTTTCATGCGGATTGGCTCATAGGATGCTGGAGACATAGGGACCCTGCTCCCAAAAAAGTAAGGGGTCTAAGACCCCGAGACCCTGGACGACTACAGCACTGTGTGTGTGCATGTGTGAATGAGCGTTGACAGTGGCAGGTGGGTTCCATTGGGACTGGGTGGGCAGAAGGCCAACAGGAGGTGGAGCCAGAGCACAGCCAACACCTGTTTGCCCTAGTGGACCAGCCCCCAGAGAGTTGATGTGTGCATTAACAGTTGTGTGTGTCTGTGTGGCAGGCTCTAGCCACACCTGCCGGCATGCAACCCTTGGATATCCCCAACCCCTTGAATGTGGTCTTCGGGGACAGAAACGCTGCCCGCTTATCCTGCTGCAGGGGAAGTTGGGAGGAGAGGAAGCAGGACGTTGTCAAAATCCCCCACAAACTTGCATATACCGCCTCTCCGGCAGAATGAGCTAGGATTTGAAGCCAGTTCCCAGTACCTGCCCTGTGTACTTGTCAGTGTCCCATTCAGCAGGTCAGGAGAGGTAGCACAACAGAGGAGTCGAGATAGTGTGCTCCATGAGAAGTAGCAGAGGCAATGTGGAGTAGTGGTTAGAGTGTCAAATTAGGACCTGGGAGACCAGGACTCAAATCCCTGCTTGGTCCTGAAGCTCACTGGGTGACCTTGGGCATCACAGTCTCGTAGTCTAACCTACCTCACAGGGTTGTTGTGAGGATTAAAAAAGAACCATGTATGCCACCTGGAACTCCTAGGGAACAGTGACACAAGCCAGGGTTGAGACTTACCCTGGTTTCACCCCCAAAGAAGTCCTCTCTCCGTTGAGAAGCTGCTAACATATCTATGTTAATTTAACGTCTGTTATCCTGAACTTGATACCCTTCTCCTAATTGCTTGGTGACCTTAAAACAAATATACTTATGCATGTTAAAATTGCATATCTGGATGGGCTTGTCTAAACAAAAGTGTTTTTTTAGCAGGTGCCAAAAACAGTACAGTAAAGGCAGCTGCTTGATGTTAATAGGCAGAGAGTTCCAAAGTGTAGGTGATTCCACACTAAAGGATCAATTTTCTTGCAAGTGTGCAATAAACATTATACGCCATTGTCTGCTTAACCTTCACCACTACAGAGATTCCTAGACAGCAAGGGTGGTGTAGTGGTTAGGATGTCAGACTATGACCTGGGAGACTAGGGTTCGAATCCCTACTCAGCCATGAAGCTTACTGGGTGACCTTGGGCCAGTCACTATCTCTCAGCCTAACCTACCTCACAAGGTTGTTGTCAAGATAAAATGGAGAAGGGAGAACCACGCACACCACCTTGAGCTCCTTAGAGGAAAGGTGGGATAAAAATGTAAGAAACAAAATAAAGAAGATATGCCAATTTGAGTTCAGGCTCAAGTATGCTGGAGGGGAATGGGACAGTTTGTTCTCCCTGTCAGATGGAATGGCAACACTTGACATGAGTTATTCATGCAAAAATACACATCGGCACAATGTCAGGTGTCAACTGCACTAGGACATCTTGCCCAAGAATCTCAAAGAAAACCCAAGCAGATACATTTTCATTTTAAAATAAAAATGTTCTAGCTCTCAGGCTCACTGAAAAAATACAGGCTGGCAGCAGGGAGCATAGGTTTCTACATGTGGTTTGGTCCTCAAACAGCCAAAAAAACTCCAGCAACTATTACATAACTATAGCCAAGAAGAAAATACAAAGCAGAAAAAAAACCCAGAGTCTTGTGGCACCATGAAGACTAAGAGATTTATTATGGCATCAGCTTTCACGGACTACAGTCCACTTCAGCAGGTACATGAAGCGCTGTCCTCAAAAGGCAGGAATATTACATGCATGGGTGTAGAAAGGGGTAAACCGAACAACGGCATCAAATGGCAATGCAGCACAAGACATTCAGTCTGTGCCAATTCAATTAAAGCTTAAAATGCATGCAAAACAGGAACAGTGACCATTCACATCAGTAGGATTGGGCAAAAACATAACCATCCTAGCATTGCTAAGTAAATTAACAGACATAGTAGACTAGGAAACAATTTAAACTTTCCTCACACTAGCATTATGGTCCTAATGTAGGGATGCAAGCTTTTGAAATGTCCCAGATAAAAGTCTCAGACACAGGAAAGTCCCAACTGCAATTCCATGCTGTTTTACCTGGAAATAACTTCAGTTGACTGTCAGTGGAGGTTGGTCCATTAAGGTGAATGGGGCACTGTGCGACCAACCTCATCCTGTACCCAGCAGCCCCCACCTGCCTGCCTTCTTACTTACAACCAGTCAGGCGGTGGCACTCTTCACAAAGTACCCAGGATCCTTTGGGGAAGTCACGTGCTTTAAATGTATGGTGGTACACAGCCACTGAACTGCCAAACTGCAGACTCTCAAACCTACATCTTCAACAAAAGATGTATTTTTCCTTGGGTCTCTTCAAACTGGTTTTATTTATTATTTATTTATTATTTGATTTATATCCTGTCCTTCCTCTCAGCAGGAGCCCAGGGCGGCAAACAGAACCGCTAAAAACACTTTAAAACATCATAAAAACAGACCTTAAAATACATTAAAACAAAACAACATTAAAAACATTTTTAAAAAGCTTTAAAAACATCTTTTTAAAAAAAAGGTTAAAAACATTATTAAAAAAAATATTAACAAGCAATTCTAACACAGACACAGACTGGGATAGGTCTCAACCTAAAAGGCTTCTTGAAAGAGGAAAGTTTTCCAGATATTAAAGCATACAAACAACAGATCTGAAAGCAAACAACAAAGCATTTCAACAATTATTTAATTGTTGTAAACCGCCCACAGAGCTTCGGCTATGGGGTGGTATACAAATGTAATAAATGAATAAACAAAATGTTAACTATTTGGCAGCAACAAAATATTGAGTTGCCCAACAAGAAACTTACTTAGGCATGCAATGAAGCATCACGTAAAGTTAACTCTCCAGGCATTAAATCCACAAGGGATGCCATTTGGCCAGCACCCCAGATCTGTGGGCACATCAGTAATCTTATACATCCCCACAGACAGAGATCATCTATACCAGTGACTCCCAAACTTTTCTCCCCATGGACCGCTTGAAAATTGCCAAGGGTCTTGGTGGACCACTTAATTTTTTACTGCCTGTTGTAGCGATTATAATGTGCTTTGCTAGATGCTGCATTATTTTTAATTGCATTTTTACAGACATGCCATGGACCACCTGAGTGAAGCTTGCAGACCATTGGTGGTCCACAGACCACAGTTTGGGAACTCCAGATGTACATAATTCCCTACACACCAAGACACACCCAGATACTCTCCGGTATGCTCTAGTTGTGCCTTGCGGAGATCTCACTCAAGGGAAGCCCGTTAGATACCTCTGGCTATCTCCTGAAGATACAACTTTCCGCTGCACTCTTCCAAACCATGAACCTTACTGAGAGTTGCATGCATGTTCTGGCATTATTCAGCAAGGTGTGAGCTGATGGCCACATTGCATTTTCATACCCATGGCTCCAGTCTCATGCATCTAATCATGTACATGTGACCATGCTAATTAATGGTTGCTTTTTGTACTGATGCATCTGCTTCCTGACAAATGCCAAGATGACTGTGATTGGCTGCCCAGACTCACCTTTTTTTTTTGCCACCCCTTGGCCTTTTAGGTGTGCCTCAGTCTATACCACCAGGTGCCAATCAGGTAACATGTCTTGAAGAGACCACATTTGGACACTGCCTAGAGGTTCCATCTGTGACAGGAGACCAGCTGCCCTGCCTCAGGCAGCAAGGGTGGGAAGGCAGTAGGGTTGCCAGGTTCAGGGCCTCAGACTGATCCTGTATCTTTAGGAGAAGAGAAAGTCAGCCAAGTGCAGGGGGAAGGGAGAATTCCACCTTGTGATTTTTCCCATTACAGTGTTCCAAGAACACCTGCACTTGTCTGACTTTCTCTTCTTCTAAAGATACAGGATCAGTCTCAGGCCCTGAACCTGGCAACCCTAGAAGGCAGGAAGGATATAAAATTTGCAGGCAGGGAGGTGAAGGCCAGCACAGGCTGGAATATTGAGGTCTCTAAGTAAGGACTCAGGAGTCCAGGAATGGGTGCAGGCCACCCAGTATGGGGTGCTGCTGGCCCCCTCTGACTCATTTGGTGAGGCAAAAGAGGGAACACCAGCATCCTAGGTTTACACAGCCCCACCCCACTCCTCCACGGGGAGGCATGGGGGTTTAGACTTAAACCTGCCCAGGCCAAAAGCATTGAAGCAAGACACACCCTCCCTTCTTTGGTGACAGCCTACTTTCTGGAACCCTGAAGCAACTCTGGGAGGCTTGGACTGTTCCTAGAGTTTGGGATTTACTCCTGAGGAGACTGGAGTGGGAAAAGGGAGAACTGGAAGCTCCACAGAAGGAATTATGCTGAAGCAGCCAGCCTTGGAAAGGAGGCCTGCAAAAAGACTTGCCTGTGGCAAGAGGCCGAGACATGGGTGGGGAAAAAATGTGTGAAATAGTGTAACTGAAATGCAGCAGATCAGAGGTAAGTTGGTGCCTTCTTTGACCCCCTTAGTCAGGCATGCCTCACAGGAGATATGGAACACACCTCCTTTGATGCACCCCTTTCTCCTAACATACAGTATGGTGGGAAGAAAAAAAAATCCACAGCAGGCCATTATTCAACAGATGCATCCCATCAGCACAAGGATTTCCACTTGTGCCAGTTGGACTTCTCTCCTCCCTCTGTGGCCTTCCCAAATCAGCTCTGGAGGGTTGGGGGAACCCCTAGAATGGACTTAGGGGGCATGCGAGGGGAAGGAGAGGGGGCAAGTCTTATTGTGCAAGCAGAAATCCTTGCAGTGATGGCACCGTGACTTAGTGCTGCCTTGGATTGGATCCCAGTGGCCTGACATAATAAGAGTCCTGCAGGATCAGGCCAATGGCTTTTAGTAATGCTTGGTTGCATTGAATTGATAAGAATCACAATGCAGGTTCGCACCAACTTCACCTGCAGCTCCCTCATACCAAGTCAGAGCACCTGGCACTGTCTAAGCTTCTTTCCTATACAGTATATGTCAACCTGACATGCTTTAACTGGGAGATGGTGGGGAAACCTATATTTTTATAGGTTCTTAATGATGTGTACTTGTTTTTATCTGGAAGCCGCCTTGAGTTCCAGTTTGGAAAAAGGGTGGGGTATATATAAAGATAATAATAATAATAATAATAATAATAATAATAATAATAATAATAATAATAATAATAATGGTCTCCCTGTAGGCAAAGCACATGCTCTGCCACTGAGCTATGGGCTGTTTCTCGTGTGACATCTCACAGAGCTATGAGGACAAACCCAACAAACTGTAAGCCAGATGAGAAATCATGAGAATTCCAGCATTTTTATTTTGTGCTGCTTGTGGCTTTATTTGGAAACGCAGCTCACAAAATACATTAAAAATGGCATTTGCACTACGGAGTACCTCTCCCCTGAAAAGCCACTTTGCAAGGCTGACATTCCAAAACAGTGGGAATAACATCCCATGGAAATCACGGTTAGAGTCACATAAAAGCTCGTGTGACCAACACATTGTAGAAGGTTAGCTATGCCTGATTGAGCTTATGGGTCACAACAATGTTTGTCTTTAGAGGTGTCGGAAGAGCCTTTGTTGTTTTACATAATATTAACATCTCAGGAAGCCGCCTTATACCAAGTGAGACCATTTATCCATCTAGTGCAGGACTGTCTACACTGACTGACAGCAACGGCTCTCCAAGGTTTCAGGCAAGGGCCTCTGGCGTTTCTGCCTGACTGCATACAGTTCTGTCCCATTTGGAATGCTTTAACTTGTTTTATAACTACATCAGTCTCATCTGTTTCTACAGTTGTATCTTCTATTATTGCTGTAACCGGCAGCTGCCTCAGAGACTGAACCTGGGACCTTCGGCATGCAAGGAAGGTACTCTACCTCCGAACTACGGCCCTTCCCAAACTTGAATGAGAAGTCACAGTCAAATTAAACAATTAATGCACCCACAGACACACTGACAATCTCCATCCAGTGCATGGGGCGAATCTTTCCCTCCAGGTTCAAGACCCCACCCCCAGGCTGATTCTGTCAGGCAACCCCCCTTCCGTGCCATCTCAGCTCAGCGTGCCTTTTAGAGCGGATTAGCAGCTGCCAGTGCGGGTTGCCTGCTTAGCTACATATCCCTTTCTCCCCTCGCCGCCCCCCCCCCGGAGATGGCCAGTTGTTATTGCATAAGGGACTTATGTAATGACCCACCCCACCCGTTCACCTGGTCCCTCAGTCCCTGCGATAGTATCAACTTAGCGCCCAGTGTCTCTGCATCCATTCAGAGATTCAGAGTATTTCTCTCTCTTTTCATAGTTTGGGAATCAACATCTCCAACCACACAGACCCCGAGGGGGTGAAATCCAAGGGAGGAAGAGGATCATCTCACCCATCCTGGTAAGTGGAGATTTATTTGAAAAGCAACAGCTGCCCAAATCTAGGGTTGCAAGTGGTAGTGGAACGGAGTAGAAAAAGGTAATGGAGCAGTGGAATTCCATTTGCCTTTGTCCCATTTCCAACCTCTCCCCCCCGGCCCAAACTGCAGAATGGACTCTGCCGTCTCCCTGAAGCTATGAATGAAATGTTTACAGTTCAAGGAAGGGAGCAAACTATTCCAAAATAGATGATGGGGGTGTTTTTTTTAAAGAGTTCTTAGTTTCTTGCGTGTTACCGTGAATGATAGTTGGGGTTTTTTTATCATTTAATTGCCCTTTCCAGGAAGTATTCACTGCGCTTCGTTAACAGTGGCTCTCATTCGTTTTTAGTGACGAGGCACTCTATTCCCTTTCCCCAACCCCTTTCTATTTACAAAATGGTACGGCCCACTCCCCACTCCCTCCTCCGACTTCTATCGGGCTTTCGGAAGCGACGATTGGCTGTGCGCTTTTTAAAGGGGCAGGCAGGGCGCGCTTTTCCTTCCCTCCGACCTTCCGTTCCCCCTTTTACCCGCACGCCCACTTTTCTCCTCCCTGACCGGCCGCCGCCTTTTGCGTGTCTGTCTCTCGTCCCCGCAGTTCCTTCGGCGGCCCGGAGGAAAAGCAACTGGAAAAGGCAGCGAACGCGAGACGGTCGCTCCAGCCCCGACCCGGGCCGGCCGGCCGGCCGGGCGTGATGAAGAAGGGTCTTACCCGGCCGCGGCTACGACGGCGGCAGCAGCTAGGCCCCACCGCGGCGTTGCCATGGAAACGGGCGGCGAGGACGACGACGGCGGCTGCCGAGGGACACAAAGGGTGCCGGAGCGGCGCCTGAGGCGCGAGCGGGTCCCGCCGCTTCTGAGGGGCGCCGCCGGCGCCGCCATGGAGGTTGGAGGCGGCGGGCCGGGCGGGCCGAGCCAGGCGACTTCCCCTCCGCGCTACCGGCTGGTGGCTGAGATCGGGCGCGGCGCCTACGGTGTGGTGTACGAGGCCGTGTCCGGGCGCAGCGGCGCCCGCCTGGCCGTCAAGCGCATCCGCTGCGACGCACCCGAGAACGTGGAGCTGGCGCTGGCCGAGTTCTGGGCCTTGACCAGCCTGCGCCGCCGCCACCCCAACGTGGTGCGCTTCGAAGAGTGCGTCCTCCAGCGCGACGGCCTCGGGCAGCGCATGAGCCACGGCAACAAGCAGAGCGCCCTGTACCTCCGCCTCGTCGAGACCTCCCTCAAAGGTGAGTCCTGAGGGGGGCCGCGCGCGCGCGCGGGCCGGCCCTCGGAAGCAAATGGGGGGCGGAGGGGGCGTCTGGCTGACTATACAGGGCTGAGACTCGCACACACACACCTTACAAACTACAGTTGTTGTTTTGTCAAACCTCCTCCTCTCTCGGTCGCCGCAAGTTTGTGTAAGTTGAATTCCAGCAACGAGCAGGGGGTTGGACTGGATGGCCTCAGAGGACTCCCTTCCAACTCTACCATTCTGGAATTCTGTTCTGCTTTTCGGGGGGGGGAGGTGATTCCCCGAAGTAACTTACCAGCCCCTTGTGTTAAACATGCAACAAATTAGGGCTGCACTCACACTGTATTTTTATTCCACTTGGAAACAGGCATAGTTTCCCCCAAAGAATCTTGGGAAGGGCGCTGAGAGTTGTTCACCCCACACAGGTGCAGTTCCCAGAGTTCCCTAGCAAGACGGATTGGTTGTTAAACCTCTCAGGGAATTGTAGCTCTGAGGACAACAGGAGTCTCCAGACAACTCTCACCCACACCCTTCACAAACTACACTTACCAGGATTCTTTGGGGGAAGCCATGACTATTTCAAGTGAAATAAATGTATGGTGTGGATGTGGCCTGAGACCTGAAAATGCTGCTCATTGCACTGCCTCTAAGTGTAGTGATGGCTACTGGCCACAGTGGTTCTGTTCTCAGCTTCTGCTAGAGGCAGTGTGCTTCTGAATGCCCATTTCCGGGACTCACAAGTGCAGAGAGTTGCTGTTGCACACTCAGGTCCTGCTTGTGGGCTTCCCATCAGGGCATCTGGTGGCCACTGGGAGGCCAGAATACCACAAGCCCCCTTCGGCCTGATCCAGCAGCCAGGCTCTTAAGCTGTCTCAGTTCAAAGGGAGCAAAGTGAGGGAGGGGGGCATTAATGAGTTCTGTACAGGCCCACACACTCTTCCCTTCCTTCCTCCCTCGCTGCCCTTTGCATTTTTTGTTCCTTGGACTGAACATGGAAGCAAGGGGAGAGGAGAAAGGGGACCCCTGCCCACTGCCTCGGCAGAGGTTTTGTGCGTGTAAATCCCTCAGTTATTCTCACCCCCACGTGCATCTATTTCACCGTTGAATGAGGAGGGGCAAGACCCTATGCAGGACGCTCAATAGGGGAGTCTGTACCTTGGAGCAAAGATTGCATACCTGTGCCTTACTGAGGTGTTCATCCTAGGTATACCCCCTCCTGGGAAGGGGTGTGTGAATCCTGGCATCCTGTATCTTTTTTCAATAATAATAATAATAGACAATTGCAAGTGGAAAATAGGGCACTTTTTAAAAGAAAATACATTGCCAGCTTAGGTCACCAAGTTACATGTTTTCAGTGGACGTCGGGTTTGCTACTGTGAGAGCAGGGTGCTTGATGGGACTTGATCCAGGCAAGCTTTTCTTAAGTTAAACACTCTCTAGGAAAAGAGGGGGGACAATGAGGTGGAGGAGACAAGGGCTCTGTGTAGGATTTTGTGGAGGGCAAAATTATTCTCCCAGGATTGGCCTGCCAAACTGCCCCACAATAAACTAAAGTGTGTATGTGAGGACAATCCTTTGTAGGGTGCCTTATAAAGAAAAATCCTGTGTGACCACACTCAAGGTGCTGGTCCTGTAAAGCTGCCCCTTGTATACTCATCAGAAGCAAACAGGTGTGTACTGTATGTAGCGGTTGATTGTCTGTGTGGCGCCTTCTGTGGATGCATATGCTGGGCTGCTGCTGGGAGGAAAGGCGGGATATAAATCAAATAATAAACAAATAAATAAATAAAAATATGCTTCAGGATATAGGAGCTGGGGGAAGAGGACACAGATTCCTATGCATGTTTCCCTATAGAAGTTTGGTGTGCCCTTACGCCAGTGTATGGGGGCCTCTGATCTGCTCTTTGTATGTAGCATGTACACATTTTTAAAAGGGGTGTGAGAAGTGGCTGGTGCACATCTTGTGCACACATGCTGCAATATTCTGGCCCTCTAAGCTTATGGAAGTATGGTTCAAAGAGAAATGGGAATAGATGGGCACATCCAATGTGGCATAGGCCATCCCTTATGAATACAAGATGTGACAGCCATGTTCTGTCTCCACTGTTGGAGACAGTATGCCCCTGAATGTCAGTTGCTGGGGGTCACAAGTGGGGAGAGTGTTGTTGCGCTCAGGTCCTGCTTGCAGGCTTCCCGTTGGGGCATCTGGCTGGCCACAGTGAGAACAGGATGCTGGCCTAGATGGGCCACTGGCCTGACCCAGCAGGGCTGTGCTTAATGACTACTCAGGACCCACACCAGCTTTTGAAACAAGCCCATAAAACTTCTTCGCCTGCCCATGAAACCCACGTGATACACTGAGGTTCTCGGAGGAAAGGATGGTAGAACATCATGGCTAGTAGCCATCGGTAGAGACTACTTTGGCCAAAAAAAAAAAAGTTTAGTGTTTAACACCTGACATCTCCAGGGCTGGAAAATAACTCCCCTCTTAAACCCTGGAAGCCTGCTTCCAATAGAGACAGGCAATCCTGAGCTAGATGAATCAGTGATCGTATTTATAATACCAATATCTGTGGATGACATCCAGTGGAGACCCTTTTACCTTTGAGCAAGGTCTCCATGATGTTGCCTCTGTGAGAACAGGATGTTGTACTAGAAGGGCCATTGGCCTGATCCAGAGGCTCCTATTATGTTCTTACCACTGCGCTATGCCCCTTCCCTAGTTATAGGAAGTTTGCATGTGCTTCTTTTAGGGTTCGTCTCCAAAGATGCGTTGCCTGAATCATGACTGTTGTGGAGACCTTCCTCAAAGGTGGTACGGAATATGCAGGCCTATAGGGACTTATAACTGAATGTGCATAAATTATTAGGCCCTAAAGTCTCCTTTTTCATTCCTCAGGTAACTTGCTTAATAGTAGAGTGTGTGTGTAGCTATAATGATTCTATGAATATATATATATATATGAGCCCAGGGCAGCAATTACATGCAGTGTTGGAACACCTCAAGAGCTTAGTATACCTCTTGAAAATACGTTCCAATTTTTAATAGGAGGAGATTATGTAGCCATTCCTATGGGGACATCTCATATAGAAACTAATAGACAGAATTGACTGTAAGGTGTCATTATGGTCTTTCATTGCTGCTCTTTTCAATGTTTAAAATACTTTGCTTGATTTATTTTACTATTTTAGGATGCAGTCCTGTGATTCTTGGGAGGGCATCACAGGGGCATAGGATTTTGCGGTTTTTCATCACCATGGGATGGAGCAGGAGGTCTGCCTCAGATGCCCCCTCCCAGCCCCT
The DNA here is from genome assembly GCF_030035675.1 of Rhineura floridana. Classification (NCBI taxonomy): domain Eukaryota; kingdom Metazoa; phylum Chordata; class Lepidosauria; order Squamata; family Rhineuridae; genus Rhineura; species Rhineura floridana. Next base: position 8,214,289 of record NC_084485.1, read on the forward strand.
ATGGAAGTGTGCACAGTGCGTTCATTCTTCAGTACTTGTATTCTGAAATGGCCATCTTCCTTGATTGACCTGTCAGCATCAAAACTGTCACTGCAACCCTGAGAGTTAAAACTGAAAAATCTTTCCAGTCATAGAAATAGGTTATTCTTAAATCCGGCAGAGGCTCCACATACATATGCCATGTACCCATGACCCATGGAGTCCTCACTTAAAGGTAGCCAGGCATGGGGAATCTGGGAGATGTTACTGAACTACAAGTTTCATCAGGCCCCAGCCAGCATGGACAGTCCTCAGGGATAATGGGGAATTGTAGTCCAACAGCATCTGGAGGCAGGGCCGGCTGCAAAGGGCAGCCAGATGAGGCCCTGGCCGAGGGCCCTGTGGCCCACAGGGGCCTCTGAAGGACCCCTTGTTATGGTGATGGAGTAGCGCTCCCCTTCTGCAGCAGGCTCCCTGCCGTGGATCTGCCCCCGCTGGCTCCCTCGTTCTCTGCCAGCTCGCCTGCCATCCCGCCCGCTCAATCACTCAACGGCTTGATGGCCCCTCGTTATGGTGGGGGAGTAGTGCTCCCCTTCCACCGCGGATCGCAGGGAGGGAGCTGCCAGCTTGCCAGCCAGCCCCCACTCGCTCTCCCCCACGCCTGCCCGCTTGCACCCACCTGCTCCCTCGCTTGCCCTCCCCCTGCTCGCTTGCCCGCCTGCCATCCCACTTGCCCACCCACCGCTCGCTTGCTTGCCTGCTGTCCTGCCACCTCGCCCACCCGACCTCCCACTCCTCCACCTGCCTGGTAGGTAGGTGGGGCATGCGGGTGCTAGGGCTCAGGGCAGGCTGGTTCCCAAGGGCCCCGGTATGCCTGGGGCTGGCCCTGTCTGGAGGGCACCAGGATCCCCATCCCTAGTCTTGACCCTGTAGTTGAGTTTCCCTCATATGTATTGAGCATGTTCACAGTCAAGGCGAGTAGGCCACAATTTATTTTCAAAATGTATTTATCATAAAAATAATTGGCTACATAAAACAATACAAGGGTACACAGTCAGAACTAATACAGGCAAAGAATTCTTACAGTATAATTCTTAAAATATAAAGATGCTGATCAACGCAAGCAAGAAAACGTTAACTGTCTTATTTCTTAACATGAATAATCATTATGTATATTTTGCTTACATCTGCTGTTTGCAATATAACCAATAACCAATAGAATTAAAATTATTTGTCTGCTTGTGTACAAGCTTAGACAAAGAAAAAAGCCAACTACTGCAAATCTTCCATTGGTCTGGTTAGCACATAACACTAAGCCATGCTTTGTTTTGCAAACCACATGTTAGCCACAAGTGGTCCCAGAGACAATCAAACAATGTCTTGTTTCTCTAAAGATTTGTTTCCCAGCTGCTCTTGTTTCATGCCTTTGTAGCTTGGCAGGCATCTGTAGTGGAGCGGCCAACAAACCATGGTTCAGGAAGAGTGCCAGATTCGCACATAAGCCAAGCCATGGTTAAAACAATGGTTCACAAGCTAACAACAAACCATAGCTTCAGACTGTCTGTTGGCAGTAAAACAATAAGCTGCTGGGTGGGGTTCATATGTAATACTAAGCCATGGTTTAATTAACCATGGTTTAGTATTCTGTGCATATGCTACCTGAGCTAGTTCTTATGTGCCATATATAGATGGGCAAGTGGCTCTTCACTTCGAGGCTCTATTTTAACTGCTGCATTGTCCTGAGGGTTGTAAATACTTTTATATGTAGTCTGGTCGACAGAGCCTTCACACCTCCTTCTGTGTGTATCAGATGTGCCCCCATTTAGCCACCTTGGCTTAGTAACTTGAGCCTGCATCTCATGGTGTCCTCACTAAGATAAAGAACTCCTGTGCATCTAAAGTGTCTTAACATGATCCCTGGAATTTAAAATACTCTGGAACGAGCAATATACATGCAGCCAACTTGAAAATATTTTCCTACTTGATTCTTACATATCCTGTGTTTGTGAGAGACACACACACACATTTTTCCACACAACGCTTAGGTGAAAGAGACATTTTAATGTGTATGTTTAACCCTTCACGTGCACACCAATTTCCTAGTCCCTTGTATCTCCTCTGATACGAGCTTGTTTCCTTTGGGACTAGCAGAGACCTCCTAGAAGTGGCTTGCTTTTTTCCATATCCTTCCTCCACCACAGTCTGTATCCTTGTCCCTTGTGAGCCACCTCCATGCCAGTCAGCCTCATGTGGCATCAGGAGTCACTGTGGCCATGCCCTTTGGAATAGCAGGCACCACAATTATGCCCAAGGCTCAGGTGGTGGGAATGGTCCTCTTGAGGACAAGTGCCTAATAACGAGGAAGAGCAAACAGCAACTGAACCTTTCGTGGGGCAATTCTTCAGCAGAATGTTGCTGGTGCTGTTTTTATTTCTCTACATTTAATGTAAACTCTTTTTTAATAAAGGGCACTCCCTAGACCCAAGCAAAAGGGGGGTGGAGTGTGCATGTGCACAGTACATGCTGCAGCAGTGTGCGGTCCAAGCCCTACCAACATAACTCAGTCTGAGCTTGTGCTGGACTGTGTGCCCTTCACAAGCTATAATGTCATTGCATGGAGCTAGCTTATGACAGCTAAGCCAACTCCCTCCACATGTCATCCAGCATGCCACAAAAGCTGTTCAGCTGTGTGCCACACAGGAGCTCACAGAATGCCCGAATGTGTAGCATTCGTTCGCTGTAGATCAGCAGCCTCTGAGCTGCTACCTTTAGCGGCTCAGCCACGTGGCTAGTCGCTTACTATTAACTCTTCAGCATAACATGGAGGAGGGGAATTGGACACTCGACTGTGAAAAGAGGAGGTGGTCACTGTGAGTAATTAATACTAACGAATGTAACTTACTTTCCCATGTCTCTAATGAACATGGGAGAAGAGTGTTATCCCCATAGCCATTAAGCTAGTCAAGTAGTTTATGAATTAAGTTTCTGCTAATATACAATAGGCATCTTAGATGGAAGCCCACAACATTATTTATTTATTTTATTTATTGAATTGATATCCCACCCTTCCTCCCAAAGGAGCCCAAGGTGGCAAACATAAAAACCAAACAATTTAACGAAGGGGATGGGGGGAAGCATTCTAAAATCAAGACTGAAACATTTCAAACACAATTACAATTAAAAAAAATAATCTTAACATTCTAGAATACAGTTAAAAGTTCTTTTAAAAACAGTTTAAACTATTGTATAAACACAGTTAAAAACATTCTTTCACCAGTAATCTTCGAGTTGCCAGGAGTGGCCCTCTTCAGCCATCAAGTGCCTGGGTAAACAAGAATTTTTAAAAATTCCCTCTGAACGTCAAAAGTGATGGAGGCAGACACACCTCACTGGGGAGGGCGTTCCACAAATGGGGGGGAACCACCACTGAGACGGTCCTGTCACGGGTCATCATCAACCAGGCAGTGCTGGCGGTGACACCATCAACAAGGCTTCACCTGCCAATCGTAGGGTCCAAGATGGTTGATACCGGGGGAGGCGCTCTTTTAGATGCTTGGGTCTCAAGCTATTTAGGAGTTTGTATGCTAATACTAACACCTTGAATTGAGCCTAGTAGCTAGTGCAGTGTTTTTAGGACTGGTGATATACAATCCCATTGGGCTGCCCCACTTACTAGCTTAACAGCCTCATTCTACACTTACTGCAGCCTCCACACTGTCTTCAAGGGCGGCCCTATGTACAGTGCTTTACAATAGTCCAGATGGAAGTCACCAGAGCGTGGACAGCTGAGGACAGGCTGTCCCGGTCCAGGAATGGCCATAGCTGGTGAATCAGCTGCAGCTGAGCATAAGCACTCCTAGACACTGAAGCCACTTTGGTGGCAGATTTACAGAAGTGACAGATTTACAGTTCAATCTTACACATGCTTATTTGGAAGTAATTCTGTTTGTATTCAGGTAGGCTTTCTTTCAAGTAAGTGTACTTAAGGTTACAATCTCTCTGTGTGTTTATATTTTATGGATACTATAGCAAGGCACTTTCTGAACTGATTCCAACTCCTCATGATCTGGCTATGATTTTGCCCACCCTAGTTAATGCTTGAGGTAGAACTGAAATGTTAAATTGTATGGTTCCAGGTATCTTACAAAGTTTCTAATGCTTTTTTTAAGACTGAAAATATTATCTTTAGCCAACTACCTGAACTTTAAACTAGATCTGGCTATCATGAAACTTAATCATAGATGTTGCCCAGAGAAATAGATGGGGAGAGATGTCTTTCTAAGCTCTTCAGAAATAATATAGCAAATTACGCAGCAAGTGATTCAGGTATTCCTCTGTCTCTAGTTCATTTGAATTTTGAAGGGCCACTAGGTAGAAAAAGGTGTCACCAAACTCACTCTAACTTTACCCACACGAGTTTAACTAGGAGAGTTTGCTAGGTGATCTGCTTACTTCAGACTCCATGGTGGTTGGGAGATGCAAAGTTAGAATCATAGAATTGGAAGGAGCCTATAAGGCCACCGAGTCCAACCCCCTGCGCAGTGCAGGAATCCAAAGCTAACTGAACACTTTTTGAAACTCCACAATAAGTCCATGAGCAGAAGCTGGTTATGCTTTCTCAGCAACAAATAGTAGGGGGCTGATGGGTCACGTGGCTGAAGCCAACTTGGCTGAAGATGGTCAAGTGCTTTTGAAGGTGATGTGATAGAGGCGTCTTTACCTATGGGCTCTCCCCACTACCCTTAGAGAACAAACTCTTAAGGGCAATGATAAACCTGTCCCGCCAACGTCATGCATCAAAAATGATTTCCTCCAGCCCATGTCACGGCGTAGCCATAGCGTTCCCAAGGATCAGCGGTCTTCATTCTTCGATTATATCATACCAAGCAGAGGTTCAAGGAAAGCGACTGGAAGCCAACACTAGAGGAACAGCTCCCCTTTGTTTCTTAATAGGGCTGTGTTAAGGCTTTCGCAGAGCGGAGGAAACCTGTGTGGCCTGTAATTTCATTAACTGAGTGACCCCCCCATAAGACCTTCTGGATTTATTTTTATTTTTTGAGTGTAGCAACAGTCTCTTCAGTTTACGTTTTGTCGCTGCCTTTCCTCTAATCCTCTTGTTCGCCTCCAGAGACTGACTGGGCACGGAGTGGGATGGGGGGGGGGCGAATCCAGAAATATTGCCCACCAGCTTATAACATGAAAGACGTTTTTCTCCCGCGGTATATAATCAAATCCTTTTTTGTCTAGAGGCTTGTAGCCCACACCCTTTATGATGTCTTTTTTTTTTTCTTTTAAGAATTTTTTCCACTTGCTGTTGACAGGGCAGGGTAGCCAAAGTGTGATGTAGCCTTCAATTACCATAGCAGTAGTCATGGTGACAGACTTGTTTATGCCAATAGCCCTTGTTCCCCACTATCAGTCTCCTACCCATTATGGAGGCTGTTATCGAAGACTTGGTAGCCACTTGTGTCTGTTCGATCATATATGGCTTCTTCGCTTTGGAAGGCCTCTTTTGCTATCTCATACACTTCCCAGGGCTCTTGACTTCCTGAAAGGTGCATGAGAGCTCAAGAGAGAATTCAGCAGGAAAAAGCAGAAGCAATCCAGAGCTTAACATGTATTATTATTATTTCATATATTTATACATCACTTAATACCAGAACAGTCTCTCAGCGTTTTACAAATATGTGTATAAACAATGTATATATGTATAAAAGACCAGATGACACAATAACATCCCAGAAAAGCAAAAACGTAGCAGCCCACTTTGAAAACATCTTAAGAGCCAAGGAAATGACACAGTAGCCTAGGAAACAAATATGGGGGCTGGTGTCCTTTTCCAGTCTATATTCAGTTGTCGAAGCTCTGGTAACCTTCAAGTTAGATTACTGCAATGCACTCTAAGTGGGGCTGCCTTTGAAGACTGTTCGGAAACTGCAGCTTGTGCAAAATGCAGCAGCCAGATTGGTAACAAGGACCAGACGGTTCAAACATATAAAACCGATTCTGGCCCGCTTGCATTGGCTGCCTGTATGTTTCTGCACTTGATTCAAGGTGCTGGTTTTAACCTATAAAGCCTTACATGGCTTGGGACCACAATACCTGATGGAACGCCTCTCCCGACACCCACCTGTACACTACGGTCAACATCCAAGGCCGTCCTCCAGGTGCCTACTCTGAGGGAAGCTCAGAGGATGGCAACAAGGGAGAGGCCTTTCTCAGTAGTTGGCCCCAAATTATGGAATGATCTTTCTGACGAGGTGCGCCTGGTGCCATCAGTGTTATCTTTTCGGCACAAGGTCAAGACTTTCCTCTTCTCCCAGGCATTTTAGCATGTGTTTTTAAATGGCTTTTTTTTTAAAAAAAAAATTTAGTTTGTATATTTGTTTTTAATGTTTTTAATTGTTGTAAACTGCGCAGAGAGCTTTGGCTATGGGGCGGTATATAAATAAATATATCAGGTGTTGGGGCTGGGCTGGGGGCAAAGTGTGTGCTCCTCCAGTGCATTAAAGTCTCTGCCTGCCAGAAATGGTATCTTTTGTTGTAAGAACATAAGAACATAAGAGCCTGCTGGATCAGGCCAGTGGCCCATCTAGTCCAGCATCCTGTTCTCACAGTGGCCAACCAGGTGCCTGGGGGAAGCCCGCAAGCAGGACCCGAGTGCAAGAACACTCTCCCCTCCTGAGGCTTCCGGCAACTGGTTTTCAGAAGCATGCTGCCTCTGACTAGGGTGGCACAGCACAGCCATCACGGCTAGTAGCCATTGATAGCCCTGTCCTCCATGAATTTGTCTAATCTTCTTTTAAAGCCATCCAAGCTGGTGGCCATTACTGCATCTTGTGGGAGCAAATTGCATAGTTTAACTATGCGCTGAGTAAAGAAGTACTTCCTTTTGTCTGTCCTGAATCTTCCAACATTCAGCTTCTTTGAATGTCCCCGAGTTCTAGTATTATGAGAGAGGGAGAAGAACTTTTCTCTATCCACTTTCTCAATGCCATGCATAATTTTATACACTTCTATCATGTCTCCTCTGACCCGCCTTTTCTCTAAACTAAAAAGCCCCAAATGCTGCAACCTTTCCTCGTAAGGGAGTCGCTCCATCCCCTTGATCATTCTGGTTGCCCTCTTCTGAACCTTTTCCAACTCTAGAATATGCTTTCTGACATGAGGCGACCAGAACTGTACACAGTATTCCAAATGCGGCCGCACCATAGATTTATACAACGGCATTATGATATTGGCTGTTTTATTTTCAATACCTTTCCTAATTATTGCTAGCATGGAATTTGCCTTTTTCACAGCTGCCGCACACTGGGTCGACATTTTCATCGTGCTGTCCACTACAACCCCGAGGTCTCTCTCCTGGTCGGCCACCGCCAGTTCAGACCCCATGAGCGTATATGTGAAATTAAGATTTTTTGCTCCAATATGCATAATTTTACACTTGTTTATATTGAATTGCATTTGCCATTTTTCCACCCATTCACTCAGTTTGGAGAGGTCTTTTTGGAGCTCTTTGCAATCCCTTTTTGTTTTAACAACCCTGAACAATTTAGTGTCGTCAGCAAACTTGGCCACTTCACTGCTCACTCCTAATTCTAGGTCATTAATGAACAAGTTGAAAAGTACAGGTCCCAATACCGATCCTTGAGGGACTCCACTTTCTACAGCCCTCCATTGGGAGAACTGTCCGTTTATTCCTACTCTCTGCTTTCTGCTTCTTAACCAATTCCTTATCCACAAGAGGACCTCTCCTCTTATTCCATGACTGCTAAGCTTCCTCAGAAGCCTTTGGTGAGGTACCTTGTCAAACGCTTTTTGAAAGTCTAAGTACACTATGTCCACTGGATCACCTCTATCTATATGCTTGTTGACACTCTCAAAGAATTCTAATAGGTTACTGAGACAGGACTTTCCCTTGCAGAAGCCATGCTGGCTCTGCTTCAGCAAGGCTTGTTCTTCTATGTGCTTAGTTAATCTAGCTTTAATAATACTTTCTACCAGTTTTCCAGGGACAGAAGTTAAGCTAACTGGCCTGTAATTTCCGGGATCCCCTCTGGATCCCTTTTTGAAGATTGGCGTTACATTTGCCACTTTCCAGTCCTCAGGCACGGAGGAGGACCCGAGGGACAAGTTACATATTTTAGTTAGCAGATCAGCAATTTCACCTTTGAGTTCTTTGAGAACTCTTGGGTGGATGCCATCCGGGCCCGGTGATTTGTCAGTTTTTATATTGTCCATTAAGCTTAGAACTTCCTCTCTCGTTACCACTATTTGTCTTAGTTCCTCAGAATCCCTTCCTGCAAATGTTAGTTCAGGTTCAGGGATCTGCCCTATATCTTCCACTGTGAAGACAGATGCAAAGAATTCATTTAGCTTCTCTGCAATCTCCTTATCGTTCTTTAGTACACCTTTGACTCCCTTATCATCCAAGGGTCCAATTGTCTCCCTAGATGGTCTCCTGCTTTGAATGTATTTATAGAATTTTTTGTTGTTGGTTTTTATGTTCTTAGCAATGTGCTCCTCAAATTCTTTTTTAGCATCCCTTATTGTCTTCTTGCATTTCTTTTGCCAGAGTTTGTGTTCTTTTTTATTTTCTTCATTCGGACAAGACTTCCATTTTCTGAAGGAAGACTTTTTGCCTCTAAGAGCTTCCTTGACTTTGCTCGTTAACCATGCTAGCATCTTCTTGGCCCTGGCGGTACCTTTTCTGATCTGCGGTATGCACTCCAGTTGAGCTTCTAATATAGTGTTTTTAAACAACTTCCAAGCATTTTCGAGTGATGTGACCCTCTGGACTTTGTTTTTCAGCTTTCTTTTTACCAATCCCCTCATTTTTGTGAAGTTTCCTCTTTTGAAGTCAAATGTGACCGTGTTGGATTTTCTTGGCAATTGGCCAGTTACATGTATGTTTAATTTAATAGCACTGTGGTCACTGCTCCCAATCGGTTCAACAACACTTACATCTCGCACCAGGTCCCGGTCCCCACTGAGGATTAAGTCCAGGGTTGCCATCCCTCTGGTCGGTTCCATGACCAACTGATCTAGGGAATAGTCATTTAGAATATCTAGAAACTTTGCTTCTTTGTCATGACTGGAACACATATGCAGCCAGTCTATGTCCGGGTAGTTGAAGTCACCCATTACTACCACATTTCCTAGTTTGGATGCTTCCTCAATTTCATATCTCATCTCAAGGTCTCCCTGAGCATTTTGATCAGGGGGACGATAGATTGTTCCCAGTATTAAGTCCCTCCTGGGGCACGGTATCACCACCCACAACGATTCTGTGGAGGAGTCTGCCTCTTTTGGGGTTTTGAGCTTGCTGGATTCAATGCCTTCTTTCACGTATAGAGCGACTCCGCCACCAATATGTCCTTCCCTGTCCTTCCGATGTAGTTTATATCCAGGGATAACCGTATCCCACTGGTTTTCTCCATTCCACCAGGTCTCCGTTATGCTCACTATATCAATGCTCTTCTCTAAGACCAAGCACTCCAGTTCTCCCATCTTGGTTCGGAGGCTCCTAGCATTAGCGTACAGGCACTTGTAAGCAGTGTCTCTCTTCAAGTGTCTTTGGCACTTGTGGTTAGGCCTGTGGTAATTTTGCTCTTCTGAATTTATATCCTGTGCCCCTGCTCTCACAATGCCTACTTCTAGGCCTACCCCTTTTAAAATTTCATCATTTCTTTGGTTTTTATCCCAGGGGGGAGGTTTATTCCGAACCGGACCTTTCTCAGCTCCTGTCGGGTTTCCCCCCTCAGTCAGTTTAAAAGCTGCTCTGCTACCTTTTTAATTTTAAGTCCCAGCAGTCTGGTTCCATTCTGGTTCAAGTGGAGCCCGTCCCTTTTGTACAGGCCCGGCTTGTCCCAAAATGTTCCCCAGTGCCTAACAAATCCGAACATGGGGGCTGGCCCACAGGTTAAAGAACAATTGGTGGCTGCAGTGGGTGCATCTTGCACAGCTGGGGAAAGACTTAAAATATCTAGATGACAACTTTAACATCAGACCATCTAGATGACATCTTTTGGTCCCAACAGTCAGGTCACTGACATGTTTTAGCACTGCAACCTCAAAGAACAATGAAAACCTGGACACAAAAAAGTAGCAAAATGTAATTAATGCCTATAGTATAAATGCCTGGTAAGAATTAAGAAATGTGAAAATAATGCATCTCTGGTGTAAAAGATGCTGCCAACTAATTATAAGGTGTCATAACAAAGAGTTTATAATATCCTGAATGGGTTCCTCACAGGATGTAGACTTATATCACTTTTATCAGGAGACAATATCTTTACACTGTACTTTTCACTGTGGCTGTTGGTAGCAGTCTGAATCTCACTGGATATCAGTATTTATTATTTATTATATCTGTTTATTACATTTATACACCCTGCCTTTCTTTTCATGATTGAAACCCAGGGCGCTTACATAAGGTTCTCCGGGTGGTCTCCCATCCAGGCACTGACCAGACCTGACCCTGCTTAGCATCAGCAGGGAGCTGGCCTTATGTGCCTTCAGACCATAACACGTTCACTTGTTGTCCTGGTATGTTTGTGTATGAGATTTCATTGAAAGCATATCAACTGTCCAGTGTGTGTGTGTGGGGGGGGGTTTCCTTCTTTCTCCTCCTGTTGGTGGATGTTTTTCCCATCTCCTCCTTCATACAATGGGTACAAATCCTTTTAGTTTTGAACATAAAAACAGAAATAGCTTGATGAACAACAACTGCTTCTCCTCTGGGTTTGGTGCCATCTGGGTTTATTAAATTCTGTCTGCTGGGTCCTGCTTGATGAGCTGTGTGCTGGTGAGTACTACTTGCCCTCAAAGTACAGGTGGCCACTTTAGCCAGATGGCTCCAAGCAAATGTTTTTCAGTGAAACACACACCAGAAGCCATTTGCATGATGCTTCTGTGGCCAGAGGCCTTGGAAGGGAACGCCTAGAAGATCGCTGCTAGTCAGCATAGGACAAAGTGTATAAAACTATTGCCCACAGGATCCCAGAATGTTGCTGAAGGTCTGTTCCTGTGAAATCTGAAATCTTGCATAGAATTTGAATTATGCATCATTCTTTAAGCCAGGTGTAGGGAGCCTTTAGCCCTCCAGATGTTGCTGAACTACAGCTCCCATCAGCCTCAGCAAGCATGGCCGGCGGCCAGGGATGGTGTGAGTTATCTCTGGCCCTCCAGATCTATTCCCCATACCTGTTTTAAGGGCTCGCATAGTTAGAGAGATCTCTGAAAGCATCTCCAGCTATGTCCTCAAAGACGTCTATTGATCAAAGAGGCAGGGCACAGCCTAACTTGTCAAAGCCAGGATTCTGCTAATGCCCATCCACATGCAAACCTTTCTAGCCCCTCCCCCCCCAGTTTTAGCAAAATAAATCAGGAGAGTTCTCTGTAGAATTCTTAATTGACCTTGGTGAGGGTTGCCAGGAAGATAGGCTGTTGGGTTGTACACTCCTCCTCCTCCAGGTTCTGTTTAATCTTCTTCATCTCCCCATCTTGCTTTTGCAGTAATTCTTTTCCTTGTTTTCTCTCTTCCCCTGGCAAGGTGAGAGGATCCTGGGTTATGCTGAAGAACCTTGCTATCTCTGGTTTGTCATGGAGTACTGCGAAGGGGGAGACCTGAACCAGTACATTCTTTCCCGCAGACCTGACCCGGCCACCAACAAGAGTTTTATGCTGCAGCTGACAAGCGCCATTGCCTTCCTTCACAAGAACCACATTGTGCACAGGGACCTGAAGCCAGACAACATCCTAATCACGGAGAAATCGGGCGCTCCCATTCTGAAGGTGGCGGACTTTGGGCTCAGCAAGGTGTGCGCTGGCTTGACTGCTCGAGGCAAGGACGGGGGGAACGATAACAAAAATGTGAATGTGAACAAATACTGGCTGTCGTCTGCCTGCGGCTCAGACTTCTACATGGCTCCTGAGGTCTGGGAGGGGCATTACACTGCCAAGGCGGACATCTTTGCCTTGGGCATCATTATCTGGGCAATGATTGAGAGGATAACGTTTATTGATGCCGAGACTAAGAAGGAGCTGCTGGGGACCTACATCAAGCAGGGGACTGAGATTGTACCCGTCGGGGAGGCGCTGCTAGAAAACCCAAAGATGGAGCTGCACATCCCCCAAAAACGCAGGACTTCCATGTCTGAGGGGATCAAGCAGCTCTTGAAAGACATGTTGGCTGCTAACCCACAGGACCGACCCGATGCCTTTGAGCTTGAATCCAGGATGGACCAGGTTACATGCGCTGCTTAAACTCAGGTCAGAGTGTTGGTGTACTTTGAAAACTGGGGTAAGTGCAGTTTCTCTGTTGGCTGTACAACATAGTTGGACTTTGTAGCCATTTTTTGTCTATTAAGCTGCTTGGGGTTGTAGAGGCACTTACTTGCTTCCCTCTGTAGGATTTTCACCAGATTTGCCTTCATTTTTTCCTTTAAGTAACGGCCATCAAAAAGATTGAAAACCGAACCTCCAGGTGCATGCTCTAATGCTGTTCAAATCGCGTGAGATTGGTTTGTACCCAGAAGTTCCCTTTCGTTCTTGTTGAACAAACTGAAGTGGCATGTAATGGATGAGATTAAGGGGCAAGATGTTGAACTGCTAAAAATCAGGTCTTTGTTCTTAGGGCACTGTGAACCCTGCATATAAAGGGAAGTAGGGCTGCAACCCCATTTTAAAGACCTTTTAATCAATTAAATTTGCATATGGGTAAAAGCATTGTCTCTGAAGCGACATTGTAGGCATCATCTTAGATGAGGCATTCCTCCTGTGTGTGTAAGGAAGGGGAGAAAGCCTCTTCTGAGATGCTGCTTGCCACCTGCAGTTTTTATAAGTGGCTGTATCAAAACATAATTTTTAAAAAATCTGTCCAGTTAATCAGGTACTCGTTTTGTCAATTAAAGGGTTTTTTAAAAAAATACCTAACTGATTAAACATTACAGGCCTAAAGGTAATGTACTTCATTGCTTCCTTGAGAGCAGCGAACTGCTGTTTGTGAGATGGGCTACATTGTGCTACACTCCCTTCCTTGCAGATGTCTTTCACCCTATAATTCTGGGTCCGTGTCATAATCTTGGGGCTCCTGGGTCAAGGATTTTGGTGGGACCTTCCCCTTCCTTTCAGACTTTTCTCTCATTGCGTACAGTGGTGACGTGAAGCAACAGAAGAACCGTTTTGTGTTCTGAAGCAACCTTATGTGCAAGGGCCCACAAATCCTGGTTGTCCTTAGTAGCCAGTTGAGATTTTGTTTGCCACAACCAACAGAGGAAGGGGCAGGGTCTGGCTTGACATCGCCTTGTGCTTAAGGCTCAGGGAGTCGCCTGGGGGAAGCCTCCTCTCTCCTCTATAGTTCTGAGCTGTGCGATGGAAGGGAAGGCTCATCCCTGTTTTACAGTGCCACAGAAATGCTCCTAGAGCAGAAAGGAATGACAGTAAGTCTTAGGACACTGCCAGGTAGAGACTGCCTTTTTCTGTGGATTCTCTGATGCTGTCCTCCGCAGATCAAAAGATGCACTTTGCACTTGGTGGTGGTTGCCATTATGAGCCCTTGCTTGTCAGGAGGGGAAGAGTCCTGTGATGGTCTGGAGCCTTAAGTAACTGCCTGTGTCGTGTCAGCAAGCCAGTTTTGCCACCTTGACCACATACCACATGGTGACTTGGTGTTCTTATTATCCTCGCTTAACCACAATGGCCAAGTTTTGCAATTTCCATGTTCAGAGGCAAATAATGTTTGCTGGGTGTGGCTGTTCCCTTCATACCTGAAAGCATCTAGTTAGCTTATTGTGAGAAATGGGATGCTTATGGGCCTTTGGTCTGATCCAGTCGGTCTCTTGGGTCCTGCAGTTGCTCCCAGCAAAGTCGCATATTAACGACCATTGTCAGCTCTTTGATTTATACATTGCCTGTGTTCAGGCACACTTTATCTGACTCCAAAAAAGGGAAGTAGTTTCTGAAAGACATAATCCTACATGTGTTAAATAAAAACAGTTGCAAGGATGTCTAGTTCAGACATCATCCCATTAGTTGTAGTTAAAAATCCCCATTACTGAACTGGGCATTTTTAAGTGCAGAATTATCCCCCCCCTCGGCTGCCTGACAGTTCTTCCACTCACCTTGGTTTTTTCATCTGAATGTTGGTAGAACCAGTGTTCCCACCCCTCCCTTGGCACAAAATGCCCATGATGCACCTGCTGTTAGATCCTTGTCTCCCTCGTTATCTTTGGCTTCCTCAGTGAGGAATGTCGTTGTCTGCTTTGCTTCACTGTCCCTGGGCTGAGCAGAGGCCACCCTGCTCTTTTTGCACACTGCACGCACACAGTGGTAAGCTGTCCCTCTCACCCGCTACAAGCTACAAGCAAGCAAGGCAAAAGCCTCCTACAGAGAAGATGTTGATGCTACTAAATGCCTCCCCCTCTAAGCCAGTCACCAGAGCAGCTTTGCATTCTCTGAATCTGCTACATGCTCCTGAAGTTAAAACACAGGGAAAACAGGGATCTTGCTTCCGTCCCAGGCACTGCTTGCAAAACACTTTCACATTTCGGGAATGGGAGGACTCTTGAACCATTTGCAAAGCCATATACAAACAATCTGGTACCAAGGGTATGCAGAGGCAAAGAACTTGGCTGAAATTATGGAAAATGGTTGTTATTTTCAGCAGGCGTTCCAAAATGCTGCTCCGGTAGTTGAATGCTACAGTGAGTGGTGTGATAATGGTGCCTCCCTGCCAGGCCTTTGGTCCTCCATTCTATTAGAATAAATTTGCACAAGCCAATATTTAATTGCATTGCAGAATGCAAGTCAATGCGATCTTTAGAGCAGGTACAGCTTGGAAAGGTGACTCTTGCTACTTGGTAAGTAGCAGTGAGAGTCTGGATACCTGAAGGACACAGAAGGGCTAGGTGGGGGTGAGGAACCCTCTCTCCCTAGGGCAGACTTGCACAACTAGTGGACCATCAACCTGAATTCAGCCCACTAGCCATAGAAGAACTTGATACACCTTTGGTTTGGCTGCCTGCCTGGGACCCCAGAAATAAGGGGCTGCCATAGACCTGACAGACCACCATAAGTGGCTCATGGCCTCATTTGACTTGGTTGGTCTCAAATTGTGCAGGCCTGTCCTAAGGCCCAGCTGTTGAATTGACTTCCTAAGAGTGAAGCCTGTGCCCGGTCTTGTATCTTTGTGCTAGAGGTAACTTCATCACATCCTACCCAGGAAGGTTATGTGGAAGGTGCTCTTGGCAGCCTTTGCCTTTCAGTTTCCTGCAGCTGTTGGGATGGTCTTGCCCTCCAGCATGCATTCCAGAAGTTATATAAAAAGTGATGTGCTGTGCTTTCCAAACACCACTTCAGAGCTTAGATGAGAATGTTATGTGGGGCGTTGCCTAGTGATGCCTGTTAACTTCTTTTAAAAAAGAACTCCATTGAATGGTTGCTGTTCTAAAATAAAACCTTTACATTTGTCGAGACAACAGCCTATTTAGCCCAGTTCTGTTTGTGCTCAGCTGTCAGCAGAGGTGGGTTTTTGTCTCAGCCTGTTGCCTTGTAGTCATTAGTTTGGAGATGCCGGTCTTGGACCTATGACCTCTTCTACCTGCCTGGCATGTCCTGCACCTCTTCCAGTATTCAGCCCAGAATGTAACATCGCCTTTAAATTCCTGGAACAAATTGCTGTCCATGTGGTGGGTGTAGCATTTCTTTTCCTCTGCCCTGGTCCAAATGCGTCTTGTGCCTCTGCTGCTGCCACATCTCTTTAGGAGCCATGGCATGCATTTGGGCTTTTGTCCAGTGTGAAGCATGGACCGCAAAAAAGACAAATAACTGGGTGTCAGAACAAATTAAACCAGAACTATCACTAGAAGCTAAAATGATGAAACTAACGTTATCATACTTTGGACACATCATGAGAAGACATGAATCACTAGAAAAGACTATAATGCTGGGGGGGGGGAAGAAGGGAGTAGAAAAAGAGGAAGGCCAAACAGGAGATGGATTGATTCCCTAAAGGAAGCCACAGACCTGAACTTACAAGATCTGAACAGGGTGGTTCATGACAGATGCTCTTGGAGGTGCTCATTCATAGGGTTGCCATAAGTTGTAACCAACCTGAAAGCACATAACACACACACAAACCAGTGTAAAGAGTTCTAAGTGTTCCGTGCCACTGTGAGACAATTTTTGGTGTGGGGACTTATGCCTTTAAAAGGTCCTAACACCCTAGCCCAGTGGTTCCCAAACTGTAGTCAGTGATGCTTCATTAAGGTGGCTCACAGAGTGTCTGTAAAAATGCAACTAAAAAATCATACAGCATGTAACACAGTGCATTGCAATTGCTACAACAGGCAGAAAACCCATTAGGTGATCTGCCCTCAGCAGTTTTTAAGTGGTCCGGGTGGGGTGGGGTTTGGGAATCACTGTCCTAGTCTAAAGCACTCCTCCGTCTGCAGGTTTTCTAAGAAGTGAATACAAAGAGAATAATTTTAGTACTTCAGCCTCCTAGATAACCACAAGTTTTAAGTTGTCTTAAGGCTTAAAGCAAGATCTAGACTTAGCTATGACAGCTGTATCTCAAACTGATAGAATAACAGGGGTATGAGTGAATTAGGCAGGTAGGTAGTTATTACATTTCTGTCCCGCCCTTCCTCCCAGAAGGAACCTGGGGCAGCAAACAAATGATAAAACATTAAGAACATCTTTAAAGATTAACAACAGGGTCAACAATAAGACAGAAATATGCAGGAACAGAATTAAAACCTAAAAAGAGCAAGTTAAATCAAACCATTTAAAAGCCAAGCAGAATTTTTTTAAAAATGTTGCCCAGTCACCCCTGACAGCCTTAACTCAATAAGAAGCAGCAACTCCTCCAGCTAGTCAGTTTCAATGCTCGGGGTTTTTTAGTTTGAAAAATGGCAAGGGAGGACATGGTAGAGGTATGGGGGGAAAATACGCATGGTGTGGAGAAGCAAATAGAGAGACATTCTTTTTCCGGTACTACTACTATTGCATCCCTGAGGTCATCTTGTGAATCTGAATGGTAGGAGACTGAAAAGAGAGAACAGGAAGTACTTTGTTGCACAGCACATAGCTGTACTATAAGGTCTGCTCCCATAAGATGTGACAGTGGGTACTGAATCAGCTGGCTTCTTAAGGCTGTCAGTGGCTGCTAGTCAAGTGTGCGTCTCTTATTAGTCACTGGGAACAACAGCAGGAGAGGGCTAATACCCTCATGTCCTCTTTTTCCAGCTTCCCAGAGGCATCTGGTTGGCCACAGTGGGGAACTGGATGCTGGGCAAGATAGGCCTTTGGTCTGTGCCTGCTGGGCTCCTCTTCATTCCAAGTTGAATGACTTTTTCTCATAGGGGTTTGGGAGAGGCGAGGATAGTGGCATCCAGTATTTTTCCCCTCTCCTTTCTCAACCCTCTGTGTTGGTCACCTGTGGTCACTCATGCTCTGCTAACATGCTGCCGAGTTGCATAACCAGGCTGTGCCCTCTGGGGAAAATCCCTCCTGCGCATCTTTTCAGAACGGTAAATGCAAGCATAATAAACACTATGAGGGCACAGACCTGCCCTCTGGCTGTTTATTCTAGGGCCCAGCTGCCTCTTCCCATCCAGGGCCTGAGCGGGTAACGTCTCCATCCAAAGCACAGCTGCAGCGAAAGAGGCTGCCTCTTACATAACTGACAGAGATGTGCCACTTTGCGTATCCCCTTGCCAGCCTTGTGCTCATAGAAATGGATGCTGTGCATTGTGATGGACACATCTGTCCCTCTGGTTCTGATGGTGATGGTGGTGGTGGCTTCTTATCTTGATAGATCAGCTTGGAGCTGTGGCCACGTTTCTGCAGGCACTGGACTGAGTTTGGTGTGGTTCTGTGTATGCAGTCGTTCAGCCTGGGCCACAAGCATACAAAACTGCCTTCTACCAAGTCAAGCTGTTTGGCCCATTAACCCATTAAATCTTCCTCCGAGTGGGGTGGGTCTAGTCAGTGGATGTCAATGGCCTGCCCTACTTGCTAAAATCCTTTTCCCTGGAGATGCCTGGGACTGGACATGGGACTGACTTGCCCCTAGATCTTGTCCTCTCATTAGTGAGCTGTGCCCCTCCTCGGACATGATTCATTTGTGTTCAAGGGTTGACATGAGCCGACAGTCGTCAACCTTTGGCACAGTCAGGGGAATCTGGTCTCTTACTTATCCTGGGATAAGCCAGTCGTAAACAGCCACCTTCCTACTATCTCTGGAGCATAGTTCCTTGGAGATGATCCACAGTGCTGTGAATGACCTGAAACAGGCAGCAAGGAGGGGGTGACTGAAACACCCTAGAATTCCTTGCTGGTGTAGATTGGGGGTGGGGACTTGTTTTGAGAGAATCTGAAGTTTGATTGTTCTGCCAAGCTTCAATTAAATGGCTACTGATAATTTTGGAACTGAAAGGAAGGTGGACATTGACCCAGAGGAGGAGGCTGGGCTAAAACACCTCTCTGTCAGTATCTGCAGGGGAGCTCTTTCCCCCCAACTCTAACTGAAGTGGGGAATGGAAGAATGAAAGAAAGCTTTGCTCTAGTCAGAGCTACTGTTCTACAAAGGCTTTCCTTCTGCTGATAGTGTTTGGTTGAATTCACCTGGGCTGTTCTCTCACCTTCACTCTGCCAAAAGAGCATCTGAGGCACAGGACAGTCTGTTCCCTGTATCTGGCTGGGTACCAGGCTGGATGGAACCTCAGCTCAGTCTGTTAGCCCTGTAGGCCTTTTGTCTCACATGTGCAGTGCTAGTGACAAAGCCTTTGCTTCCACTGGCAAGAACAGCATCATTAATCTTGCAAAGGCTTACATAATACTTGTTGCCCTCATCTAATTTTGGTGCTTATTGTACTCCCTCCCATGAATTGCAAGGATTTGGCTAGGCAGGTTGGGGAGGGCTCTTTGGAAGTTCAGTCTGTCTTGCTATCCCCGTTTTCAGTCGCCCTTTATAATGGAAAACCTGCAGCCTTAAAAAGCCAACTTCTGTCAATCTTAGGATTAACCTCTCTTGAGGAATGGTTAGATGAATCTTTTTTTCTTCCACAAGTGTGAAAGTATATGTCTGTGTCTGTATTTGTGTGTGTGTATTTATGTATGTTGTCAGGTGTCTTTCTCTCCTATTCCTCCCCCCCCTCTAATTTCTAAGCATAGCCTGAGTGTACGCAAGGTACAATAAATATAATTGCCTTGCATAAGTTCAGTATTCTGCAAAATGTGACGTTTCTGGAGAGCTGAGCTGATGAAAGAGGTGAACAGGATGGGAAGAGCCAAAATTCATTTCGTTTTTGTAAGCGTTGAAGAGATGGCCTGTTGACACTGCGTGCAGCAGTGTCTGACCTATCGTACAGAGCCTTAACAAGAAATTTACCTGCTTTTCTGCTTCAGCTGATTCTGTAAACTAGGTTGTGCTGTCTGTTTAACATTGTTCTAATTACAGCAGTCTCACCTGAACCCTCCTCTCTTAAGGGGCCAATTTTAACTGTATCTAAGCTCCAGTTTCAGAAGCACCCTTGCCAAATCCAACAAGAAAATTAGAGACTGAGAAAATCCATTGCCAATTACTGCCTCCTCTATATCCACTGTTTTCTCTTACGGCTTCCTCCAACTAATTGGGCTTCCCAGTAGGGAGTTTGTCCCGAGAAACTTGGTTACTGAGTTTGGATGTTGAAGCAAGAGCCAGCCCAAACCTCGCTCCCCTCGAGACCCAGGTATGCTGTGTAAGGGAGGTGAGGCAGGGTGCCTGAGTGATGAGTCCAATAATTGGATTAATGCCTCTTTACGCTCCCAGTCAGGCTGCATAAGCATCCTGAAGTCTCCACAGTGGTGGTGAAGCTTGTCTTGTTCTGCTGATTTAGTACAGAAAGGAATACTTCCCATGTACTAACTTGAAAGCATCATTCACTTTTTAAAACTATGAAATTATAGTGCTGTGAATTAGAAAATCTGCCTTCAGTCACCAGTTAATTCTCACCACTGGGAACCAGGGGCCAGATGGCATGTGTTTAATGTCATTCATTTAATACTCAGCATTTGTATAGTGCTTTATGTTCAAAACATTGGAAATACATTCTAGGTAGCCTCTTCAACAGCCCTGTAAAGGGCAGTAGTAATGTCTCCATGTTGGAGACAGCCCAGGGAGCAGGGCCAGGTGGCGGAAACTGAGATCGAGAAAATGGCGATGAGCTGGGATGAGATTTGCATTGGGAACTCTCCTGGCTCTCCTCAACCTTTACGCCACACTAGCTCTCTCTGGGGATTTTTGCAGAGGATCTGCCTGTACCGTTGTGTCCAGCAGTGACCAGTTTCTCAGAAGCACAAGATGCTTTGAGGGGGCCTTAGGATACATGTGTTCAGTAGTGGATTGTGCTCCCACTCTGTCAGCTTCAAGCTAGACGAGACTCTGCACATGCAACTACCAATTGAGCAAATGATGCAAAAAAAAATAGCAGGCCAGGAGGACCAATCTTTCCCCCATGTTGCAGTCCCACCTGCTATTTACTTTGAAAAGGCTATTATCATAATTACTAATTGCACGGATGGTGCATTATCTACCTTGGCCCTGTGACTCCTGTCTGTTCCTTTGTTTGTGTCAGCCTTTTTCAGTGTCTGTATTTAAAAGTAACTGTGCAATAAAGGTCCTACCAAAAGATGCTGCAGCAAAATAAAGGGGGGGGGGATGCAGTTCATAGGGAAGAAGAGATCAAAGTCAGTCTTGTGCAGCTGTCTGAAAGCCAGGCCACAGGACGCTTGAACAGGAACTGAAATACTCTATGCGCTGGAAGAGGCCAAAATTAGTAGTTAGTGGGATTGCTGTAGCTCTTGAAGTGAACATGCAAATTTGTTACATAACAGCAAGTCTCAAGTAGGTGAACGGGGCAGTACAGATTGTTTAATGTATGCAGGACATGACACGCAGCTAGCACAGACCCTATTGGGTAAATCTTGTGCTTTGCACTTCAGTGCATTATACCAGTTAATCAGCTTCTCCTCAACAGGATCTGCAGTGTGGCAGAGCTGGTGTTTGAGGAGGGAAATCGTTCATTGCTTCTTTTGGCACTCACCAGAGAGCTGATTCCCTAAAGAAACCGCCACTGCTGCTGCCACCACCACTACTCTGGTGAAACACTATAATTAGACACAGAGCTCTGAGAGCTACACTGGAGAAGTTGCAATGCAATGTAACCTGTAGAGCAAAACACTCGACTAGCTTTGCAAACAAGTGAACCGTCACTCATGGCTCAGGTGCTGGGCCAGAAGCCTGTCCCTTTCAGGTCCAAGGCACTGAGAAGATCTGCCTGCCACTGCATTGGCCTCATTGCCCAAACTCTCCTCCTCCTCCTCCTCTCCTGCTGCGGCAAGCAGGACTGCAGTGTGGCTCCACACCAGAGGTGGTGCAGGAGTTGGCACTGGGGAGATCTCATCTTAATCTGGTTTGTTGTTTTAATGCTTTGCACATTGCCTTGGGGGCCCTTGTTTAGGACTGAAAGGTGGTTTATAAATATTTTAATTAACAGATATATGTCTTCTAAAGCAGGTGTGAGGAAACATTGGTTCTCTAGATGTTGCTGAACTACAACTCCCATCATCCCTGGCCTTTGGCAGTGCTTGCTGTGGCTGATGGGAGTTGTAGTTCCTCACACTTGTTCTAAAGGGACAGGTACCCTCTCCACTCCGAACAAAAGACAAAGACATCCCAGTCCAATTGCTGCC
This sequence comes from Rhineura floridana, assembly GCF_030035675.1. Lineage (NCBI taxonomy): Eukaryota > Metazoa > Chordata > Lepidosauria > Squamata > Rhineuridae > Rhineura > Rhineura floridana. Next base: position 8,236,006 of record NC_084485.1, read on the forward strand.
AGCATCTAACTGAGAGACCTTTCTTCCTTGAGGAAGCAAATAGGTAGAATTGTGATACTTATCATACTGCATTGTTGTCTGTCAGGGCTAGCTGCTTTTACCAAATGATTGTCTGTTGCTTTTACCTTTGTAGGGTTTGAGGGCCTACAAAGTTATTTCATAATTTCTTTTTCCTTCTTCCAGGTTTTCTTACCAGGGACCTACAATCTCCGTGACTTACATGCATAAAGAAAAGCTGAGGATGATCCAGGTCAAGCATCAGGATCTCTGGCAACATGAAGCTTCGAGGTTCTTCTTAAAAGTCACATGAGACCCATTAAGAAGAGCAGGACCTATTGTAATCCATTTCATTATTGAGACTAATTATTAAAGTTTTTCAAATTTGCATCCTCCCTTCCCTTTTCCCCCTTCCTCTCCCTTCTGCTCGCTCACCTTTGCTGATCAACTAAATCTGTGCACGTACTTCTGGAGGATTCCTTTTTACTTAAACAAAATACTGGGGGGGAAATCTGCAAAGCATTTTTTTTCTACTGCTGCTAAGTACTGGAACTCTGGGCCAAGATGTATGTCAGGTCTGTTCTTTTTAGTGCTGTTTTTTCAGGAAGAGATTCAGATGAGAGGTTGAGACCTAGAGCAAAACACAATTTGTCATCTCTGACGTTGCTGCTTCATAGGGAAAAAAGAGTGAATTGGGATAAGCCTTTCTCTCTCACTTTCTAAAAAGTGTCCTTCACCAGTGAAACTTGGCAATGAGAAGTCTGCTTTAAAACAGGAAAGTACTTCTTTTAAAAAAAAATGTGGCCTCAGCATTAGAAGCTGTGCAGTAGCTGTGAGAAATGCCTGCATTTCTGTGTGCCAGGTTTCACAGGTCAAGAATATAGTGGTATTTGGAGGAGATGGAGAGAGTTTGCACATGGCGGTGCTTCCTGCATGCAGGTGGTTTGTCTGCCCTTCAAAAGCCCACCCCTCCCCAATGGTGTTGATGGCTTCCTTGATTATATAGCTTGATCAGTGACCAAGAGAGCCTGGAGCATCAAGCTGATTCCTTAACGTTAGGGCTCGTTTTGTTGCTTTGACTTGGCAGATCTTGCTTAGATCTGCCTCACTGTAAATGTTGATGTAAAGCCTAGCCCCTGTCTTGCCCGCAAGGTTTGTATGCACTATATACACACACACACACACGAGAGCCCCTTGTAGTTGTCTGGGTTGAAACACCATTACTGTTCTGTGTTTCCATTTCCTTAACAGGCTAGTTGGTGTTCAATCCATTGTTCCTGCAGGTCTAGTTGATCTCTTCCAACTATGAGTAGGTCTTTACACTCAGCTTACCAATTGCTGTAGAGAAAGATTCTGCTCCTGTCCTCTTCTCCTGTTGGTCTTGAGGGGCAGTGGTGATTATGATGATGCTACTAACAGGGAACATGGCTGCTTCTTCCGTACACTCTCCTTAATTCATGGCAGTGAAGGAGATTGCTTGACCGAGGCGGTTCAGCTTAGTTGACCATTTGTGGGGATCTACCTGCAGGGTTACCCACATAACGTTTACACTGCTGAGGCTAATGGCTGTGGCTGTAGCCAGTATTGGAGATACTTTGGAGGAGATGCTATGCTGTTTTGCGACTCTTGGAAGGCATTGTTCCATAAAACATTAGTCATGAGGGTGCTGCTCTTTGCATCCACTGTTACATGCCTTTCTGGGATGTGGACAGCCACAACCAGAGCGAAAATAAACCAGGTTCATTCCTGGGAAGGCTTGCCTGTGGTTTTCAAGGCCCGACGTTTCCAAGTCCTCTTAGTCTTGGCTGGATTTTCTAATGCTGAAGATCAATTTGCATTGAACTGCTTTTGCTCCCCCCTCAAAAACAAATCACTTAAGTAGCATGGGTTTTTTATTGGATCAACATTTTAGGTGAGAAAGGGGTAGTTTGTTGCAAGCCCAGAAGGCCCTGACAAAAGGAGTGAAGAGTCCTCACTACTTAATAGATAGAAAATCTATGGTTGCAAGAACTAGGGATAAGCTCTAGCCTTCTTGCTCTTGATCTAGGCCACAATCTCTCTCACGCTCTCTTGCTCCCTTCAACTAGGGGCAGCTAATGTGGTGCCCTCCAGATATTGTGCTACAACATCTGGAGGGCACTACAGAGGCTATCTGTGGTTTGAGGGAACTAAAATTCCCATCAGCCCACAGCAAGCATGGCCAATGGCCAGGGGTGATGAGAGCTGTAATCCAGCAACATCTGGAGGGCACCACATTGGCTACCCCCTGCCTTAGACTGTAAATTATTCACATCAACTAACTAGAACAGGTGGGCAACCTTTGGCCTTCCAGATGTTGCTGGACTACAGCTCCTGCCATCCCTGACCATTGGCCATGCTGCTGGAGCCCAACAACATCTGCAGGAGAAGAGCTTTCCTGTCCCTGGACTAGAATTACATCCAGCCGAGCGCTAGGCAGGGTCCTATCACCACACAAGTGATTACCAAAAGTGCAGTGGGACTTTCTTCCCCTGAATCTGTTCTAGGACTTCCACCAAACCTCCAGAGCCTTTTTTTGGGGGGGGGGGTCCCGTTCTGCTAGGGGTATCTTTGTGATGACGGGACAAGTTAGTTAAATGTCACCCTAGACGTATTCCATGGGGTGCACAGGCCTTGCCCCTCCTGTCCCAGAACCAATTGCAGCCAGTAAAAACAGCAGCCTGAAGATGGGGAGGGAATGTTGAAATGGCCCCGAGTCTCATTACCATGTTTCCCCCCCAAGCAATTCATCCTCTGCTCCTGTTGCAATTCCACACAACCATGGTTGTGACCAGAACAGTCACCTTCCAATTGGTGAGATGTGTTGATGAGCAGAAATGGTCTTTCAAGAAGTTTCATCAAGAGTTGCTGTGGAGTTTGCAGCTCGTCTGGCTGGCAGCCCTCAAATGGTTATCCAAGAGAATATCCATGACCTTTTTTGACTGTTCCATCAGCTGTCACAGTGCAGTGGGATGAGGACAGCGTTCTGATTCTCTTTTCCTGAAATCAGAGGGGGTGAGGAACTGGTCAGCCCAGCATTAACACTCATAGGACCATTTACAATCAGTTGCATCAGGCTGCAGGTCAGATCCTCTGGCACAACCTGTATTAACCAGTTCATATATTTTTTTACTCCTACCAAGCAAGCTGGTTTCCTTCCTTTTCCCCAGAGCATCCATGTGTAGGAATCTTCTGTCAGAATAAAGTAGCCCTTGCATTTCACTTCTGCTCCTTTGAAGGTGGGGGGAGGAATCCATGGGGATGGATGCACAACCCAATCCCTGTGGAAAGCTCTGCAGGCAAATACAAACCCTTAGCCAAGTTCATCCTGGTTCCTTGCTACTTCTGGGACTTCACGCGCACACCCCTCTCTTGCATTCATGCTGCAGTTAATGGTTGTGCGCTTGTGGTGGTAGCTAGCCCATAGTGCCTTTACTGGAGGGCTTGAAGGACTCTTGCAGGGGCGGGATCAGGCCAAGGGAAGAGGAGGTTCTCTTTGTCTTGTATTTCATTGTTACTCCCAGGGTCTTCTCGCTTCCATCTCCTCTCAGGTAGCTGTGTTGGTTGCAACACACTTTGGGGGGGGGATCTAAATGGGAGCAACATACCCTTTTTGGAAGAATATACGCACGGGTTTCTCTTGAGGAAACCACCTGCCCTACCAGGTGCCCCAGTGTCTGCCTGCTGCCTCATTTTGGGTTTTTTGCATGAATGTTTCATGGTGCTATAAGCAGTAGGGAAGAGATTCTCGGGAGGCCATGGATCCTGGTCACTGTAGCCTGTGTTTGCACAGGGGTGTCTCCCAACTTAAATCAAAACTCTCTTAGCTTGGATGAATTTGGCATGGGAATTGCTAGCTCCTTAACTAAGGAATGTGAAATATCACCGAGGGTCTGTGGCATAGAGTTCTTTTTCTTTTTGGTTAACTGACATGTTTTTCTTGTGCAATTGTAGTGTTTACATCTAACTGCCATTTACAATGAGTGAGTTGGGCTAGAACTTGCCAGATGTCTTCTCGTATTGGTGCAGTAACTAGTAGAGGGATTGTGGGGTGTATCTTACACCGGGCTCCAGCCCATTCCAAGGGCCTCTTCTACCACCAATACCACCTCCCCTTGCTTGAATTCTTTGTTTATGTATATTGCAGGGATAGGCGAGCCTACAAAACTTGGCAGCGCTTGCATCTTTTCTCCAAGGGTATAGTGGGTTCCATCACCTTCTGTAACAGAAAAGCCCCCTGTAAAGTTAGTAGGGAGAATGAGGATAAGGTGATTCTTATCCTCACCACAGGGGGCAACTTCTCCACTTGCCACTGCTGAGCAGCTAATTGCAACACTCCTAAGTCATACTACTGCCACCACCTTAAGCTGTATTAAAGTTCCTTTTTGAGGACACTGATATTGTGGGTAGAACCAGGGCATGAAAAGTCAGGTCGCAGTGGGATTATCCAAAATGCTGTTCATATGTTACTAGTTGAAGACTTTGGGCTTTCTATTAAGCATGGAAGCGGCTGGCTGGCTGTTGGTAATGATGGCCCAGGACAGTTTTCACTGGGGTGGTTGGATGATGGTCCTTCCTTAGCCCATGTGCCTGCGTTAAGGAAGACAGGCCAGCAGTCCCTGGGCCAGGAGTGAACATTTCCAGTTAAACCTAGGAGCTCCTGAGGGTGGCCACACACAGCACTCACCTTCCCACTAGTGAACAGAAATTGTAGCCCTAGTTGAGACCATTTCTCTGCACCTTTTATCAAGATCACAAGACCAGCTGTGTGAAGGCAAAAGGAGTCCAAGCCACAGTCCTCCCATCTTGGGGAGGACATCTCACAGGAAGCCCACCTCTTTCTAAGCTAATGTGGCTGTTCCCCTGGCAACTTCTAACCCTTTGTTGCACCTTTGATATCCCTATGAACCTTGTGTTGCCCTTTGGCGGAAGAGGTCAAGAGGCATTTGGGGGTTGAATTCAACATCGTGCTAAGGAATTAGTTCCGTCAGCACAAGAATTTCTGCTTACGTAACAGTTTCTTTTCCCTATGCACCCCCTAAATCTGTTTTAGGGATTCCCCAACCCTCTGGAGCAGGATGGGGGGAGTGCAAAGGGGGAGGAGAGGGACAGGAAAGTCCTGTTACGCTAGTAGTAATCCTTGTGCTGATGGGACTCGCTAGTTGCATATGCCCAGCAGTTGTAGTTCCCCTCTTGTTCTGCTGTTTAGGGACTGAGGTGCTTACAGTGGATGGCAATTGACTTCCTTCTTCCTTTGTGCTTTAGTTCCTTTAGGATCGCATTCATGCATCTCCAAACATTGCCAGAATCTTTTTTTATACAGCAATAAACATTCCCCTACCATCACAACAGAGAGAGAACACAATCTCTATGAATTCCTTGTATTTCTCTCTCTCTTTCTTCCCCACCCCCCAACTCTGTGTATGCAGTTATCTAGTCTGGATTTAACCTTTCTGGGTTGCACTGTGTCACAGCTTACACTTTAAGCAGCAAGGGATGCTTTTCACCTATGCTGCTTTTGTCTTCTCGTTTCAACAAAAATGCATCTTGAAAGCAATGCACCCAAGATATGGAATTGTTATCTTTGAACACCTCTTCCATTGAAGGTTGTGTGGGGGAGGCCATGTATGCATAGTTGGGAACTGGATTCCCCCTCTCAAAAACAGACCTCTGGCCAACCACATTGCTTTGGACCAGGCTGTTGAAACCCCCCCCCGTGGCACCTGTCACCACGTGTTGTTCCACCTACCTATGTGAGTCAGATGTAACTAGAGTGGATGGTTAATGGCATGGTGGCAGCACCTTGCCGATCACCTTGGAAATGGCTTTATGGATCCCTGGCACCATTTGTGTGTGCAGCCTGGACCACTTCCTTGGTATTAGTCTTCATCTGGGCATCCTAACACAAGCAGCAGCTTTCAGCTGGCCGGAGTTAAGAAGCTGTCCAGATTGCTACTGTCTGGATTGCTTTTCTGCCAGGCACTTAAGTCACAGAATGTCAGTGCTCGACAAGCAAGGTGGAAAAGCTACCTCATTCCCCCCACACACACACAGTTGGGTAAACAGTGGCTGGATGTCCCCATGCTGGTGTGTGCTTTCAGTGTTGCAAGGTAGCCAAGTAGAAGGCAAGCAGGAAACATTTGGATCACAGACACAATTCTCGCTCAGGGGGACAACCTGGGCACCACTTCAGAGGACAGGTGTGGACTCTGGTATGGACTTCTCTAATGCCACTTTCCATCTCCACATAGGAAACTGGTATGTCGGGGGAATTGGTCGTAGCCTTCTCCCTGCCCTGCACCTAGTTCTCTGAGCGGAGGGGAATCTGCTTGTATGGAGGAGCATCCCACTAGGCAACCCCCACCTGCAGTCTGAAATGGTGTAGCAAAGGTGAGCCACCTTAGTGTGAACAGGGCCAAAGTCCAACCTCTTCTTCCCCGCAAACTCACCCTTTTTTTCCCCACTTGCTCCATTTGCAATCCATCTTGAACATGACAGAACATGGAATTCTTAAACCTGGAACGCTAAGTGCAACCAGAAAAGGGTTAAGCCCAGACTCCAAAATGCAATTCCAGTTTTAAAATCTCTCTCTTTTTCTTTGCACAGAAGCTGGTAACCTAGGACCTGTGTGTGTGAACAACTTTGTATGTTGTTGTTTTTTTAAAAAAAAAGCTATTTGGTTTACTTGGGTTGGTGTGCGACATTGTATTTAAGTTTCTTGAACACTGTGGAAACCCTGATTGTGTATGAATGGCAGCAGCTTTGTAAATTAAAGAAACGTTTGTGTGAATAAACGTAGTGGATGGGGTTGAAAAGCCATACCCAGTTTTGAAACGAAGCGTCTTTGCCTTTGTGTTCCTTATTCCTTATTTACAGCTATGTTTAGTAGAGGGGAGATCTGGTCACGAGCACTGAGGTGTGGACCCCCCTTTTGTCCTTCACTGCCAGTGGCTAAGGCAAGGGGTGGGGTGCCAGCTTCTCTTGGTGATGAGTTTCCAGAAGACGAAGACTACAGAAGTCTTAAGACAATGATGTAGCAGACTCCTACTTAGGTAATGATAAAAAGGGTCTGGCTTGGAGTTGGGGGACAGGTGTGGAAGAAAAAAAGAAGCAGTATATTGTACACCAGTGATTCTCAAATGGTGTGCCGGGGCACACTGGTGCGCCGCATGAGGTGGCTAGGTGTGCAGTGAACATTATGAAAGTATATTAATATTAAGATATTTTTATTCATAGTTTAAAATATATTAATATATTTTAAATTTTGTACACAAAGTGCGCCAGAAAATTTTTATACGTTTTACAGTGCGCCGCAAACCAAAAAAGATTGAGAACCTCTGTTCTACACCCTAGATCAGGTTTCTCAAACCTCTGAAATCTGATACACATGAATTCTAGTCTTCTTTTTTAAAACGCAGCAAAAAAATGCCTAGCCTCAGAATATGATCTGCCACCACTGCCGCCTGTGTTCCTGCATGAGATGCTGTTCTGGATGGGCCTCCTTATTCGAGAAGGCTTATTGGAAGGGAGGCTAGGCTAGACCAGTGGAATCTGCAGAGATGCAGCCTGGAGCCACCACTGCTAGGGTTCCCTTTGGCCTCACAAGAGCCTCTGTTTAACCAATCGCATTGTTCCTAACTGGGTCCTTTGGTGCAGAGTTTAGGAATGACTGGTCCTACGTGTATCAGCTTTTGGGGAGGGATGGGCGAGTGAATATGTAACTACTTACTTTCAGTATAAAAACAATTGAAGCCAAGACCCCGTAACAACAGTCAGCCATCTAAAAATACGCAAACAACCCTCAAGTTTGCATGCTTGAGCTTACTGTCTTGTCCCAAGCTTGGCATTTCATATTGGATTGCATCACTGAAACTGAAGAAGGAAAGATGGGAAGCAAGAGGTATGCAGAGGCAGAGATTGTGGCCCTCAGCAGGACTGTGTCTGCTGTGATTTCCCAGAAGCACTGAATGTCACATTTGGAACGCTGTTCCCAAGTGATATGGGTACGGAGGGCTCCTGCCTTCACACCCTCCCTGCTTATGGCTTTCTCAGTCTAACCTCTGTTGGAAACCAGATGCTGGACTCTTCTTCTGTCAGATCCAAGAATTATTTCCTTGTTCCTTTAACTTGGGGAAGGGAGTAGAAAAAGAGGAAGGCCAAACAAGAGATGGGTTGATTCCATAAAGGAAGCCACAGACCTGAACTTACAAGATCTGAACAGGGTGGTTAATAGCAAATGCTATTGGAGGTTGCTGATTCATAGGGTCGCCATAAGTCGTAGTTGACTTGGAGCCACATAACATACACACATTTAACTGCAGTGAGACTTGGGGGATTGTCTAGCTTTCTTTTGCAGAAAGAATTAATTAGGCCAGAACTATAATAGGCTATGTAGCATTTGATCAAGTAGGGGGCATGCACTTTTAAGCACAAGGTACAAAGTTAGGAATCTGGACTACTCAGTTCATTTTGGGTTGGCGCATACAGCTTGCACTTGCCATTTACAGTGGCAGGAAGGATCAATAAAACCCTCTGAATCTACTTCAGAGGACACCCCTACTTCCAATCTGTGATTTGCTCTATATTGGCCTCTGAGATACGTTGACACATTTTGTGTGTGTTGGAGTGTAGTGTGATGTATATAAAATCACACTTTTGAACTTTGCTAGCAATCGGAACACCTTTAGTTATATACCAAATTTCAGGTTTCTCTCTTACTGTGGCAGTCTCTTAGCAATGTTGACAACCTGGCCAGTGAGTGATTCCAAAATATGTCAGCCAATGAGGATACAGATCTCCAGATAGAACATAATTCAACTGCACAATCCATTTTGCAACAACATGCTTTTTAAAAATACAGACATTGTGGGTGTTGAGCATTTGAGTGAGGGATTTATGTAAACTTTTCCAGGTGAAAAGCTTTGATTCAAGTCCAATTCCAGGTATATATTTGAGTATATAAAGGCTCCCATTAGCATCACTGATTTCACATCAGTGTGCCTACAGTTTTGAATCTACTTAGAGCTGTTCAGTGCTGGATTTTGCCACACCTCTGGAATTGTGCATGCCATCTCTAGCCATGAAGTAGGCGTAACATTGTCACCCTGTGAAATTGATCTGTAAAACTGGTCTTGTGCATCTGCTATACTGGGGTAGGGAGCCTCAGGTCTGAATGGGCCTCTCTGTGTGGCCCTTGGAATTATCTCCACATGCCCCTCACTGGCTCTTGCTTCACACTCGAGTGTTTTTGCCTGGCTGGAATGTGTTCTTGAATTCTTGCTTGTCTAAATAGGAGGATGGAGAGGGGTGTGTGAATAGGTCTAACAACTAGCCTACTGTACAACGGTAAACTTTGCATTTGTTCCTCTGCCTGCTGTTCTCTGCCTCTGCCCACCGCCGACATATAGCTCTCAGAAGACTGCCCACAAGGGAATGTAGCCCTCAAGGTGCAAAATCCCTTGCACTGTACAAACAAGTACTTTATGTTGAGCTGGGACAAAAGCTTGCCTGGAGGTGGCTGGCTGCACAGATACTCTCAAGTGTACAATGAAGCCAAACGGTTCTTATCAAACCGTCTTGGGTATCATCAAAACCCACATTAGCAAAAGATCGTTGTCCTTTTATGCTCCTGCAAAAGAACAGACACTCCCAGTTTGGCCAGACAGTAGTCTTCCAGCCACTCAGATTCCAGCGCTCCACCCTGTCCGAAGCTGAGAAGAGATTAGTATAAACTTCTGCCTTAACAACCGCTCCATTTGTCTCTTCTCTTTTTGTATAATTTGGATTCAGTTTTTCTAGTTGCTCATGGCCTTGTTGGCAGAGCAGCTGCCCTGAAACATGCCAGAAGATTTGGAGCCACCTTGTCTGTCCCCCAAATCAGCCAGCACAGGGGAGCTCTTTTAAAGTGCTGGGCCATCGCTCAGAGCATCCGTCCAATTTTGGCACTCTTATTATTCATAGATCAACTGCATTGCAGGCATTGGTTTGGTATCCCCCCGCCACCGCCCTTAGATGCCCTCCTCTGAGGTTTTGCAGGGTGTAATTATTCAGGTCTAAGAGCTATGAAGGAAAGGGGTAGAGATGTGCAATGAGGGACCATGCCCAGGAATCGGGTTCCTGGAGCATATTATTGGGTGGGAGGACTCAGGCCAAGAATTTGGGGTAAGTGCATGCAAAGAATGTGGGTTTCTCTGGTGCCGTTTTGTGGGTGTGGGTATATGCAGAGAGTTGTGCTGGCTTGACAGCTGGTAAATTAAATAGGCTGTTTTGTCTTAGATCAGGCACTTGGGGACCTTTTTTTTTTTTTAGCTCGGGGGCATATGGCAGCGATGGCTGGTGCCAGAGGCAAAAGTGAGTGGGGCAAACAGATGTGACTGACAGGAGATTTGCATTCCAGCCGCCCAAAACGTGGGAGACTTCTACAGGCTCTCCCTCCAAGCAAGAGGCAGGATCACTGGTCAAGGGTGCATTCCTGCTGGAGAAAAGCCCTCCGGGGAGGGCACAGAGCAGGGCTGAGGAGAGGCCTGAGGGTTGGATAGAAAGGCCTGCAGGGACACATTTGGCCCCTAGCCCGGGGGTTCCTCATTCCTGGCCTAGACGTTGGGCTTTCAAGGGCGCCTACAGGAGACGCTTGGCCCTGGTTCTTCCATTTCCTGCGGCAGCCGGCCAGCCGTGGAAGTGTGTTGCAAAACTCGCAGCTCTTTTTCCCTTTTGGTGTTGCAGTAGCCCAGCCTTTGCCAACTTGCTGTCCTCCAGCTGTCTTAGACTACAACTCCCATCAGCCCCAGCCAACCGGCTGGGGCTGATGGGAGTTGTTGACCAAAACAGTTGGAGGCGATCGGATTGCTGACGGCTGCCCTAGCCACTTGCAAACACGCTCTGCAAAGAGGCTGAAGTGGCTTTCTGGCGCCTTACTGCTCGGCGTTGACCTCCTCGCCCATGGCAAAGTGGGCGCTCGGCTCTAGTTCGCACACAGAGACGACGCTGAAGTTGGTTCCTAGTTCCCAGTTCCTTATTTGTGTGAAATTTCAGTCACTAACAAAGAAGAAAAGTTGACAGCTACAGCAACGTCAAGCCAAATTTAACATGCCCCTGAACCCCAAAATAAATAACGGGGTACCTTGTATGATATATTGCTGTAATCAGGAAACTCTCCCTGTCAAGACTGACAATAAATTTATACAATCAAAATCATCAGGATTCTGATATTATCATAAATACATAATGATGTCATAAAATCATGAAAAATAAGTAACTGGGGGTACACACCCCAAAATCTGCTCTGGGCCAGGACAAATCATATACCCCAGGAAGGGGGAGGGTGTCCCCTACGAGATGCCACTGCGTCCTGCCTGGCCCAGAGCTTCTGCTGGGCGCAGGGCACTCACGAGGACATCTATGCGAAATCGAACTGGACAAAAACACGCAAAAAAAATAAGTAACTGGGGGTACACGCCCCCAAATCTGCTCTGGGCCAGGACAAATCATATACCGCAGGAAAGGGGAGGGTGTCCCCTACGAGATGCCACTGCGTCCCGCCCGGCCCAGAGCTTCTGCTGGGCGCAGGGCACATGGCAGGGCATCTATGCGGAATCGAACTGGACAAAAACACGCAGAAAAAATAAGTAACTGGGGGCACACGCCCCAAAATCTGCTGTGGGCCAGGACAAATCATATACCCCAGGAAAGGGGAGGGTGTCCCCTACGAGATGCCACTGTGTCCCTCCCGGCCCAGAGCTTCTGCTGGGCGCAGGGCACATGGGAGGGCATCTATGCGAACTCAAACTGGACAAAAACACGCAGAAAAAAATAAGTAACTGGGGGTACACGCCCCCAAATCTGCTCTGGGCCAGGACAAATCATATACCCCAGGAAAGGGGATGGTGTACTCTATGACATGCATGTCTTTCCCAGCTAAAATAATGAAGAGTAAATATGGCAAAACTGGTACAGAACAGGCCGGCGCGCCTGATTAAAGGCAGCTGCTGGCGAGATCATATCACTCCAGTGCTAAAAGAGCTGCACTGGTTACCAATTGCTTACCAGGCCCAATTCAAGGTGTTAGTTTTGACCTTTAAAACCCTATACGGTTTCGGCCCAGTCTATCTAAAGGAGCGCCTCCAGCAACATCAGCTATGCCGCCTAACAAGATCAGCCTCAAAAGACCTTCTCTCCATCCCATCAGTCAAAACAGCCAAACTGGTGAGAATGAGAGAGAGGGCTTTTTCAATTGTGGCCCCCACCCTGTGGAACTCCCTCCCAGATGATCTCCGCCATGCCCCTTCTGTGATGAGCTTCCGCTGGGCCTTGAAGACCGGGCTCTTCAGGCAGGCTTTTGGGGTGGGCTAGATTTTATCTTCATTGTTTTTAGATTTTCAATGTCTAGGTATTATATGCCTATGTTGTACATCACCCAGAGTGGCTGGACAGCCAGCCAGATGGGCGACTAATAAATTCTATAAATAAATAAATAAATAAATAAATAATTTGTGGTGACCACTACAAAATCTTCTGTGGGCTATGAATTATTATTTATTTATTTAATTTAATTTATATACCGCCCTAAGCCAAAAAGGCTCTCTGAAAAAGTGAAAAATCATTCACTTGAGCAAAGTGAATAGTGTCCTCCGCGAGATGCCACTGCATCCTGCCTGGCATGGTTTGTGGTCATACGGAACAGGTATCGACATCTATGCACAACAACAATAATCAAGCTATGTAGAAAATACATAAGGAACTGTGGGATTCCACCATCAAACATGCTTTGGGCACTGCAGGTCATACACCCATGCATTCTGGAGAGGGTTCCCACCCAATTCAGAATTTCTTGTATCTGTATGGCACAGACAAGGGCATATATGTATTAGAAAATATAGCAAATATGTACAGGAAAAGAATAAGGAAATGAGGTGCCCATCACAAAAGATGGTTTGGGGCACCATAAAACATACTACATTGCACCTGGAAGAGTGTCTTCTCTGAGATGCCATCCATGAATGCTTTTTAGTGTCAATTATGAAATTACATCTTCAAGAAATCATTGATGTTTAACCTGCCACGTTTCCTTCTGTCGCCAATACCAATGGCTTTTTGAAATAATAATATTTGAGCTGTAACAAGGTGAGTAAGAGGGTAGACCGATACAAAAATTAAACATAAGAAAATCCCATCTTTCAACAACCCTTTTAAGGAGAGACCTTGTCCCAGTGTGCATCTGTATTGGAATTATATTCAAGATGTTTTCAACAATGTTTTGTAATTTTCAAAAGGTGTTTTTCAATGTTTTGTATTTGATTTTGTAAAGATCTTTTGTTTTTAAGATGTTTTTAAAAGACTTGGGGGGGGTATCACTTTTTTGCCACCCTGGGCAAATGTGGTGATGTTTGTGCAACAAATGAGTTGTTCCAAGACTTCACAAAGAAAAATAGTACTCCAAGTCATATTGTAGCCATGAGGCTATAAAGGACCAAACAATAACGATGATGTGCAATGTGCAGTTTAGAAGGTCCTCTTCTAAATCTACTACTATTTCAGAGATGTTTGAAAACCAGGAGATTATTTCGAATGGGTGAAATTGTTTAATTCCAGCCCATGTGAAATGGTGTTGATTTTGTAAACTGCAAAAATGTTCTAATATATTTCTAAGCAAAATGTTTTTTACCGTTTTACCAGTTCTGATAAATGTGACTTCCTTATTTGTTTTTTAAATTAAGTCTGCACTTGTTTATATGTTCATTTGTATACTTGGTTCTTACCTGTTGGAGAAATATAATATATATGTGTAGTAATTTATTTAGAGATATAATAAATCAAATGCACAACAATTCTTCTCACAGTATGACTCTATGTTATCTGGTGCCATGGCATATGGAAACTTGGCCGGATCACCAGACAACGATTCACTCAAGAAGCATAAAGATGTAATTTCATAGATGAGACTCTAAACTATGCATGGATGGCATCTAATAGAAGACAGTATCCCTGATGTGTGGAACTATGATTCGTGGTGCCCCAAATCATAATTTGGAATGGGCATCCAAGTTTCTTATAATGTTTCCTATAGATTTTGGCTATTCTTCTGATACATAAATTAATGTTGTTGGTGTTATTTAGATTTATTCCCTGCAGTTAACTAAAACGTTTCAAGCGGATCACAAAGTTATAAAATGCATAATTAAATACAGTTCAAAACACTCTAAAATCAGAAATGATAAATGACCTTGTCTGAGCTATAACTGAACAAAAAGCTCTGACCTTGGTTGGAACCAATGCCATCTTGTAGAGGACCCTGTCCTGTATGAATATGTGTATGGATCGTCACCTTGCAGTGGTGAGTGGGCTTGCGTGTTCCAATGAAACCTGTGAGCGATGCCGTCGGGAGTCATGTACTCCCAGCGGGGTCATCCATGGCGGTAAGGTCAAGGGAGAGGAACCAGACAAAGAACAATCAAAGAAAGTCCTCAACGGCAGAACAAGCGGAGGATAACAATTGCTAAGAACATAAAAACCAACAACAAAAAATTCTATCAATACATTCAAAGCAGGAGACCATCTAGGCAGGCGATTGGACCCTTGGATGATAAGGGAGTCAAAGGTGTACTAAAGAACGATAAGGAGATCACAGAGAAGCTAAATGAATTCTTTGCATCTGTCTTCACAGTGGAAGATATAGGGCAGATCCCTGAACCTGAACTAACATTTGCAGAAAGGGATTCTGAGGAACTGAGACAAATAGTGGTAACGAGAGAGGAAGTTCTAGGCTTAATGGACAATATAAAAACTGACAAATCACCGGGCCCGGATGGCATCCACCCGAGAGTTCTCAAAGATCTCAAAGGTGAAATTGCTGATCTGCTAACTAAAATATGTAACTTGTCCCTCGGGTCCTCCTCCGTGCCTGAGGACTGGAAAGTGGCAAATGTAACGCCAATCTTCAAAAAGGGATCCAGAGGGGATCCCGGAAATTACAGGCCAGTTAGCTTAACTTCTGTCCCTGGAAAACTGGTAGAAAGTATTATTAAAGCTAGATTACCTAAGCACATAGAAGAACAAGCCTTGCTGAAGCAGAGCCAGCATGGCTTCTGCAAGGGGAAGTCCTGTCTCAGTAACCTATTAGAATTCTTTGAGAGTGTCAACAAGCATATAGATAGAGGTGATCCAGTGGATATAGTGTACTTAGACTTTCAAAAAGCGTTTGACAAGGTACCTCACCAAAGACTTCTGAGGAAGCTTAGCAGTCATGGAATAAGAGGAGAGGTCCTCTTGTGGATAAGGAATTGGTTAAGAAGCAGAAAGCAGAGAGTAGGAATCAACGGACAGTTCTCCCAATGGAGGGCTGTAGAAAGTGGAGTCCCTCAAGGATCGGTATTGGGACCTGTACTTTTCAACTTGTTCATTAATGACCTAGAATTAGGAGTGAGCAGTGAAGTGGCCAAGTTTGCTGACGACACTAAATTGTTCAGGGTTGTTAAAACAAAAAGGGATTGAGAAGAGCTCCAAAAAGATCTCTCCAAACTGAGTGAATGGGCGGAAAAATGGCAAATGCAATTCAATATAAACAAGTGTAAAATTATGCATATTGGAGCAAAAAATCTTCATTTCACATATACGCTCATGGGGTCTGAACTGGCGGTGACAGACCAGGAGAGAGACCTCGGGGTTGTAGTGGACAGCACGATGAAAATGTCGACCCAGTGTGCGGCAGCTGTGAAAAAGGCAAATTCCATGCTAGCGATAATAAGGAAAGGTATTGAAAATAAAACAGCCGATATCATAATGCTGTTGTATAAATCTATGGTGCGGCCGCATTTGGAATACTGTGTACAGTTCTGGTCGCCTCATCTCAGAAAGGATATTCTAGAGTTGGAAAAGGTTCAGAAGAGGGCAACCAGAAGGATCAAGGGGATGGAGCGACTCCCTTACGAGGAAAGGTTGCAGCATTTGGGGCTTTTTAGTTTAGAGAAAAGGCGGGTCAGAGGAGACATGATAGAAGTGTATAAAATTATGCATGGCATTGAGAAAGTGGATAGAGAAAAGTTCTTCTCCCTCTCTCATAATACTAGAACTCGTGGACATTCAAAGAAGCTGAATGTTGGAAGATTCAGGACAGACAAAAGGAAGTACTTCTTTACTCAGCGCATAGTTAAACTATGGAATTTGCTCCCACAAGATGCAGTAATGGCCACCAGCTTGGATGGCTTTAAAAGAAGATTAGACAAATTCATGGAGGACAGGGCTATCAATGGCTACTAGCCGTGATGGCTGTGCTCTGCCACCCTAGTCAGAGGCAGCATGCTTCTGAAAACCAGTTGCCGGAAGCCTCAGGAGGGGAGAGTGTTCTTGCACTCGGGTCCTGCTTGCGGGCTTCCCCCAGGCACCTGGTTGGCCACTGTGAGAACAGGATGCTGGACTAGATGGGCCACTGGCCTGATCCAGCAGGCTCTTCTTATGTTCTTATGTTCTTAATGTGTATGTTACAACGGTTGTGAAGGCGGATGAAGGCTGCAGCAGATAAAAGACTTCCAATCAACGTGGTATCCATGCCATTGGATCGAAGCCTTTTTCTATCAAGATTGTTTGTTGATCGTCGTGCACTGATCTCCCCACATAAAACAAATTCACGCACAGGCGTCTTCCAACCAAACCAAACCAAACCAAAAGTCCCATGGCGATCGGCGGATGGCAACGGGGGCAGGACTGTGAAATCCGGAAGCCGCTAGTCATGGACCGGCACATGGGCAGTGGATACAGACTCAGTAGTCCTGGCTCAAGGACCGAGGCAGTTGAGTTGTTCGGCAGCTGTATCCACGACTGAGCATTCCTATTCAGGATCCACTCTGCTCACCCCTTATGGGGAAGGTGCTAGAAAAGGTGCCCTAAATATAGTCTGCCTCTTCTCTCTCCCTGACTGGATTACCACGTCCAGTGGGGTCACCACTTAGCAGTCGCAAAAGACAAATGAACTTTGGAACGTGGAATATACGGACATTGCTGGACAATACAGATAGTGAATGTCCTGAACGCAGGACTGCCATCATTGCGAGGGAGTTGAAGCGTTTTAATATTGACATAGCAGCACTCCAAGAAACTCGAAGAGCAGGAGAAGGACAATTGAAGGAAGAAAAAGGTGGTTACACTTTCTTCTGGAAAGGACTGCCTGAACAAGAACGACGAATACATGGAGTAGGCTTTGCTATTAAAAATGATCTTGTGAAGCTCTTGTCAGAAGTTCCTACTGGCATTAATGAACAACTCTCAACTCTCCAATTAAAACTTGCCAAAAACCAGCAGGCAACTATTGTAAGTGCTTATGCACCAACATTAGATGCTGATGAAGACATCAAGGAAAATTTTTATACCCAGCTGGACACCATCTTATCAGAGATACCCAAGGAGGACAAAATTATCCTCCTGGGCGATTTCAATGCAAGAGTTGGGCGTGATTTTGATTTATGGCCAGAAATCTTAGGGAAAGAAGGAGTTGGCAATAGCAACCTGAATGGAACTCTACTTCTGACTTAACGTTCAGAGCATAATCTTGTTATCACAAACACACTCTTTCGACAGAAATATAAATTTAAAGCATCATGGAAGCACCCTCGGTCGAAGCACTGGCATCTCCTGGATTACATAATTGTCCGTGCCAGAGATCGTCGTGATGTACTCCTTACCAGGGCCATGATGAGCGCTGATGACTGCTGGACAGATCACCGATTAATTCAATCCACTATGGCCATTAATATTGTTCCTCAACGTAGGCTCCAAGGAAGAAAACCAAGGCATAAAATGAACACCCATGCCCTTCAAGATCCTATTAAGCGAGCTTGCTTTCAAACAACTCTCAAGAAACATCTACTGACGGAACTCCCTGAAAATGTTGAGGAACACTGGATTAAACTGAAGACATCCATTATTGCAGCATGTGAACAAACTATTGGATACCAAACTAAGAAACATCAGGACTGGTTTGATGAGAATGATAGTGAGATTGAACATATCATTGTCAAGAAAAGGAAAGCCTTCCAGATATGGCAAAAAGACATTAACTGTGCTGCTAAGAAAAAGATCTATGCTAGTGCAAAGGCTGAGGTCCAAAGAAGAACTAGAGAAGAACGCCCAGTGGATAAAGAAAGCTCAAGAAATCCAACATTTTGCAGATGCTCATGATGCACGGGGCTTTTTTAATGCCACAAAGGCCATCTACGGACCAACAAATTATGGTACAAATCCCTTACGTTCAATAGATGGTACCAAACTTCTAAAGGACAAAGAGTCTATTGCACTGCATTGGAAAGAGCATTACCACGATCTCCTTAATCGTAACTCTATTGTAGCTGATGAGGTCTTTTCGCAAATCCCGCAACAACAAATTAGAGATGAGCTTGCAGTATCCTCTAATTTGGATGAAGTCAGTAAAGCCATTAATCAAATGAAAAATAACAAAGCTAGTGGACCTGATGGGATTCCTGCTGAAGTCTTTAAAAAAGGTGGGCCTGAACTTGCACAACAACTTAATAAGCTCATCGAAAAAATCTGGATGAGGGAGGAGATCCCGGAAGACTTTAGGGATGCCATAATTATCACTCTTTTCAAGAAGGGTGATAGAACAGATTGTGGGAACTACCGAGGTATCTCTCTTCTTGCTACCGCAGGTAAAATCCTTGCAAGGATCCTTGCAAATTGCCTCCTACCTATTTCAGAAGACATTCTCCCTGAATCCCAAAATGGTTTCCACCCTTCCAGGCGGACAGTGGACATGATCTTCACTGCACAACAGCTTCAAGAAAAATGCAGGGAGCAAAACCGACCTCTGTATATGGCATTTATTGATCTGACTAAGGCCTTTGATACTGTAAATCGAACTGCCCTCTGGACCATCCTTCTGAAAATTGGATGCCCTGATAAATTTGTGAATGTTTTGCGACTCCTCCATGATGACACGAGGGCAACAATTTTGGATAACAGTGGCTCTCAAAGTGATCCATTCAAAGTGGGATCAGGCGTCAAACAGGGATGTGTCATTGCTCGGACCTTATTTGCTATTTTTATCGCCATGATTCTACACCTTGTTGAGGGGAAACTTCCCACTGTCGTGGAAATCACATATCGAACAGATGGAAAGCTTTTTAATCTCAGTAGGCTGAAAGCAAAAAGTAAGGTAATTACAACCTCATAGAACTTCAATATGCCGATGATAATGTAGTCTCCACACATTCAGAGGAAGATCTTCAAACTATCCTAAATGTCTTTGCAGAAGCATATGAAAAGCTTGGCCTCTCGCTTAACATCAAAAAACCCAAAGTGCTTCATCAGCAAGTGCGAACCAATTCCTCTGTAGCACCGTCAATCCAGCTTAATGGTGCAACGCTGGAGAATGTCGATCACTTTTCTTATCTTGGCAGCCATCTCTCTGTAAAAGCTGACATCAATGCTGAAATTCAGCATCGTCTGAGCTCTGCGAGTGCCGCATTCTCCCAAATGAAACGTAGAGTGTTTGAGGATTGGGATATTCGCAGGGAGACCAAAATGCTTATTTACAAAGCCATTGTACTACCGACCTTACTGTACGCCTGTGAAACATGGACCATCTATAAACACCACTCCCAACTTCTTGAAAGATTCCACCAACGCTGCCTCCGGAAAATTCTGCAAATTACTTGGGAAGATAGGCGGACTAATGTTAGCGTTTTGGAAGAAGCAAAGACCACCAGTGCTGAAGCAATGATCCTTCAACCCCAACTTCGCTGGACCAGCCATGTGGTTCGAATGCCTGATCACTGTCTTCCAAAGCAGGTACTTTGCTCCCAACTTAAGGATGGAAAAAGGAATATCAGTGGACAGCAAAAGAGGTTTAAAGATGTTATCAAAGCTAATCTTAAAAGATGTAACATGCATTAAGAACTGGGAAGCCTTAGCCCATGAACGTCCCAAATGGAGGTCAAAGGTGCCATGGACTTTGAAGAAGCACGAAGGCGAAAGGGACAAGCGAGCTAAGCGGAAGGCACGTCAAGCAAATCCTCATCGTGACCATCTTCCATCTGGAAAACTATGTCCTCACTGTGGGAGGCTGTGTGGATCCAGAGTTGGCCTCCACAGTCACTTATGGACCCACCGCTAAAGACCTTACAATCTTACTCGGCCACGAGCGATCGCCAATGAATGAATGAAATTAATGAATGTATGATATATAATACTTCAAATAAAGTTTTGGGGTGGGCACCACCAGATCCTTTTTCCCCCTACCTAATTTAAACATTTGGATGTGTATAGTTGCTCAGATCCACTCCTTCTGCACACAAGAAATTCTGGGCAAGTCAGGAAGCCATGGATTCTTGTAGAGAATGTTTTTGTCCATTTTAGTTGTGAGTACATGCCATCATACACGCCCTGCGGCCTCCACAACCTCTGGGCTAAGCAGGACGCACTGGAATGTTATAGAGGGCACCCTCCCCTTTCCTGGAGTGTATGATTTGTCCTGGCCCAGAGCAGATTTGGGGGCGTGTACCTCCAGTTACTTATTTTTTCCTGTATGTTTTTGTCTGCTTTGGTTTTGGATAGATGCCCTCTCACATACCCTGCGCCCAGCAGAACCTCTGGGCCGGGCGGGATGCAGTGGCATCTCGTAGGGGACACCCTCCCCTTTCCTGGGGCATGTGATTTGTCCTGGCCCAGAGCAGATTTGGGGGCGTGCACCCCCAGTTACTTATTTTTTTCTGTGTGTTTTTGTCCAGTTCGATTTCACATAGATGCCCTTGTGAGTGCCCTGCGCCCAGCAGAAGCTCTGGGCCGGGTGGGACGCAGTGGCATCTGGTAGGGGACACCCTCCCCTTTCCTGGGGTATATGATTTGTCCTGGCCTAGAGCAGATTTGGGGGCGTGTACCCCCAGTTACTTATTTTTTTCTGCGTGTTTTTGTCCAGTTCGATTTCGCATAGATGCCCTCGTGAGTGCCCTGCGCCCAGCAGAAGCTCTGGGCCGGGCGGGACGCAGTGGCATCTCGTAGGGGACACCCTCCCCTTTCCTGGGGTATATGATTTGTCCTGGCCTAGAGCAGATTTGGGGGCGTGTACCCCCAGTTACTTATTTTTTTCTGCGTGTTTTTGTCCAGTTTGAGTTCGCATAGATGCCCTCGTGAGTGCCCTGCGCCCAGCAGAAGCTCTGGGCCGGGCGGGACGCAGTGGTATCTCGTAGGGTACACCCTCCCCTTTCCTGGGGTATATGATTTGTCCTGGCCCAGAGCAGATCTGGGGGCGTGTATCCCCAGTTACTTATTTTTTTCTGCGTGTTTTTGTCCAGTTCGATCTCGCATAGATGCCCTCCCATGTGCCCTGCGCCCAGCAGAAGCTCTGGGCCAGGCGGGACGCAGGGGCATCTCGTAGGGGACACCCTCCCCTTTCCTGGGGTATATGATTTGTCCTGGCCCAGAGCAGATTTGGGGGTGTATACCCCCAGTTACTTATTTTTTCTGCGTGTTTTTGTCCAGTTCGATTTCGCATAGATGCCTCCCATGTGCCCTGCGCCCAGCAGAAGCTCTGGGCCGGGCAGGATGCAGTGGCATCTCGTAGGGGACACCCTCCCCTTTCCTGGGGTATATGATTTGTCCTGGCCCAGAGCAGATTTGGGGGCGTGTACCCCCAGTTACTTATTTTTTTCTGCGTGTTTTTGTCCAGTTCGATTTTGCATAGATGCCCTCCCATGTGCCCTGCGCCCAGCAGAAGCTCTGGGCCGTGTGGGACGCAGTGGCATCTCATAGGGGACACCCTCCCCTTTCCTGGGGTATGTGATTTGTCCTGGCCCAGAGCAGATTTGGGGGCGTGTACCCCCAGTTACTTATTTTTTTCTGCGTGTTTTTGTCCAGTTCGATTTCGCATAGATGCCCTCGTGAGTGCCTGGTGCCCAGCAGAAGCTCTGGGCCGGGCGGGACGCAGTGGCATCTCGTAGGGGACACCCTCCCCTTTCCTGGGGTGTATGATTTGTCCTGGCCCAGAGCAGATTTGGGGGTGTGTACCCCCAGTTACTTATTTTTCATGATTTTATGACATCATTATGTATTTATGATAATATCAGAATCCTGATGATTTTGATTGTATAAATTTATTGTCAGTCTTGACAGGGAGAGTCTCCTGATTACAGCAATATATCATACAAGGTACCCCATTATTTATTTTGGGGTTCAGGGGCATGTTAAATTTGGCTTGACGTTGCTGTAGCTGTCAACTTTTCTTCTTTGTTAGTGACTGAAATTTCACACAAATAAGGAACTGGGAACTAGGAACCAACTTCAGCGTCGTGTTTGTCTTGTCTGGGCTGTGCTGCCTCAGCCTGCAAGGGGAGGTCTTACATAATGGACTGTTCCTCTGTGCAAAGTGTGTGTTTGTAATATAGGACGCCAGCCGGCCAAGGAGGAGCTTTCTTGGAAAGGGAGGAATGGGCGAGGCTGGTTCAGGAGCAGGGAATGAGAGCGGGACTACTCGTGTTGGGGGAAATGGGAGGGGTGATGGAAGAAAAGTGGGGAGAGGAAAGTTGCACAGATGGAGGGCGAAGGTGGTCCAGCAACCCTGTGAAAAAAATGGTGTCCCCCAGTACAGGATTTCCTTAGCAATTGTTTCATGCAGGGCAAAGTTTATTCCCCCAATGCCTGCTTTGCCCTTTCTTTGCTATACAAGCACCCAATATATATATATATTTTTCCCCACTAGTGGACCTGCTGGGGCAAGGGCCCCTTTACTCTTCGCGATGGATTTTTATTCCCTTTCCTCCAAGAATGGCGTACATAGTTCTCCCCCTCCCCATTTTTATCCTCACAACAACCCTGTGAGGTGAGTTAGGCTGAGAGACAATGACTGGCCCAAGGTTACCCAGTGAGATTTGTAGCTGAGGGAGATGTGAATCCTCATCTCCCAGGTCCTAGTCCAACACTCAGTCTAACCACTACACCATACTGGCTCTCCCATTTCACACTGAGCACAAACAGGTCACCTCCCTGTCCTCCAGCATAGGACATCAGGGATGGTTAGTGCTATGTTGCAAAGCTCAGGTAGAAGGCTGGCTGGGGTTACGGCAGACCCAAGTAGAAGGGTGCCAGCCAACTGGACAACCAGCCCTAGTGAGGATACTCCCGTATGGCTGCAATTTTAATTGGTGTGTGATCTGGCAGTTGCAAGAGGCTGAGTCACCCCAGCTAGGATTTAATCCTGTGCCACCATACAGCCCTTGGCATTGCACTGGGTGGAGTTTCGAGAGAGCTAAGATGTACCAATGGGATTAATGAGACACAAAGCTGCTTCCTGGCACTGGCTTTTGGCAAAGTTGACTTCCAGCTCAGAAGAATAGTCGATGGCCAGCTTCAGCTGCCTTCCAGATGACATAATGAGTGTCCTTCAGAGGAGGGAGGGGTGTTCACTAAATAAGGTAGTCCAGAGGAGAAGAGGTATGTGTCAGATTATGGTCAGCATTTTCTGAACAAGAAGGAGGAGGGGAGTAGGAGAGGCTGTTTTTGAGAAGAAATACGGAGGGACCAAATAGTCACTATGGCAGGCACAACATTTGGGCCTAGGCATCAGTGCTTTTACTGTTCCTCATGACTAGTATAATCTGAATTAAAATAGAGACATGTTCATTTGCACCATTATGCAAGTCACATGATGTCACTATTCCTCACAAAATATTTCTGTGCTATTCAGTCATGTTTACTGATATAAAAAGGCATCCTAGCCAGTAGTGTAGTGGCAAATTCAGAACTGCAGGGGACCCTTCATAATAGTCATAGCCACACCCCCTTCTAAAATTATAGAATAATCTGGCCCACATTGTCACTATTTGACTGTACTTTGTCAGAGATATTGCTTGAATTACTGAATTCATGTTTATCTCCTGCTGCTACCAAACTACTTGATGATGTAGATGGGATGCTATCATTGGGATTCGCTGCCTGTTCTTCTGCAATTACAGAATTCCCCCTCTCTGCAGCTTGGCTTTTTAAAGAAGGAACTAATAGGAGCTCCTTTCACTCTGACTGGCTCCAATCAGCAAGAAACTACAAGGAAGCGAGTTAGAAGATCCTTTGTAGTGGCTAACACACTCCCCTTTCATACTACTACTGGCGATCACTCATGACCGAGTAAGATTGTCTTCCAAAATAAGGTTGGTTGGAAGATGCCTGTGTGTGAATTTGTTTTATTTGGGGAGATCGGCACACAATGATCAACACACAATCTTGACAGAAAAAGGCTTTTATCCAGTGGCATGGGTACCACGACGATTGGAAGTCTTTTATCTGCTGCAGCCTTCATCCGCCTTCACAGCCGTTGTAACATGCACATTGTTATCCTCCGCCTGTTCTGCCGTTGAGGACATTATTGGATCGTTCTTTGTCTGTCAACATTTGGAGGATATATATCTTAGTGCTGCAGATCACCTTCAAGTTCCAGAGGTAATGGCTAGTGAAATCTCACAAGCCAGAGAGAGGGAATACAACAGGATTTCCTGGAGGTGACTAAGGCTGAGGTGTCAATGCTTTTACTGCTCCTCGTGACTAGTGTAATCTGAATTAAAATAGAGACATGTACATTTGCACCATTATGCACATCACAAAACATTGCTGTTCTTCACAAAAGCTCGTGTGCACATGCAGAGAAATGCTCAGGGCTAGGGTTAGCCTTCAGTGTGGGGCCCAGCAAATCTCTCACCAGCCCCTCTGGGCAGCCACCTTCTCAGCACCCCTTGCCACCCCTTCCCCCCACCCCTTGCCTCTCCCTGAGGTTCTTGGTGTTCTAGATCCAAGCACCAATGAGCTGGGGAGCACCAGTGGACCCCAGGGGCAGAAGCCATTGAGGAAAAATTGTCCTCAGCAAGGGACAGGACTGGCCTCCTAGACCATGTAACTTAATGATTCTGGCACATGGGATGGGATTATTCTAAAGGCCCCAAATCTCTAAGGATGGTTCCACAGTCATTTAATGAAGCAAGGGCAGTTAACTCATGGAGAATAAGGCTGCCAGTGGCTACTAGCCATAAAGGCTACCTTCTCCTTTCACTATCAGAGGAATATATGCCTCTGAGTACCACTTGCTGGGACTCACAAGTGGGGAGAGTGCGCTTGTGCTGCTTGCAACCTTCTATGGCTATCAGGTTGGCCACTGTGAGAGGAAGAAGATGGACAAAATGGGCTCCCTTTGGCCCAATCCAGCAGGCACCTCTTGCATTATTATGTTAGCCCAAGCATTGCAGAAGGATTTGGGAGGGTTGTGCAAGCCTTGTCAAAGCTCCAGCAGGTATCCAGATTTGACAAAGAAAGTCCTGCAAAACATTCCGAAAGTGAGTTGAGCCAGGACATTAGAACTCGGAACAGAAACACATGTCAGCATTTGCACTGCTGGTTCCTCCAGCGCAGGAGTCCCACCTGGACTGCCTTTACATTTTGTTTGTTCATGAAGTGCCAGGTGTGCCGGTCTCAAGGTACCTGCCATGGGACAGGTATCGTCTGCCAATCAGGTGATCTCCAGGTCTCATGCCTGGGATCCGAATCTTTTTTTTAAGATTGCTCATTCCTACGGGAGAGACTATGAGCTACTTTGCACATCTCTGTTTTGTGTACAAGAGTCAGCGTGATAAATGTGTGTCAGACAGGAAGTGCTCACTGGCTGCAGCCCCCCCCTTGAGTGGCAAGAGTGGGTTGGCCACCACGCCATTTGTGAACTGGGCCTATACAATCAGGATCTTTATATGTGCTGTGGGGCAGGCAAACAACAAGAATGCTCCCTGGAGTAGCCTGGGCTGTGCAGATCAGCATTCTGGGTTGAGAATGACAATGGCTCAGGAGCGGACTGTGACGCAGGCTTTCTGGGGTTACATAACAGGCGACACAGCCAGCAGCACGGTTCTGTTATGCAATTGGCCAAGACCGTATATCCCTGAGAACGTGGTCGGCTTGTTTTGACTGTGCTTTGTAGATGGGCCTTATACTTTTCGTCTCAGCCCAGGCAGGGGCTGGAATAAACCAAATGCAAACACCTTCCAGCTCTTGTGAACAGACCTCATCAACATTGGGCCCCTTAATGGCTTCCGGCAATGCCTGAAAATTGATTGATTCATTCTGACTGGGGTTGAATGGCGCTTGTCCATGCCAGCTAGCTGCCCAATGAGATGAGGCCCTGGCATATCTCCAAGCAAGTACTGCAGCAAGTCACCTGCATCAAGGCCTCACATTTCCACCAAGCCTTGCTGGTCACGGGGAAGCATCCAGTACCTTGAAAGGGGGCTGTTCATCTGAACTACTCAGTGTTTTATCATCTCTTCAGCAGTGCTGTTTCATTTGAGCCAAAGAACAAGAACAAGTTGGAACAAGGACCCTGTGGTTCACAACAGGAGCGCATGGGCAATCAGTATGCTGGTTCAGTTTGCCAAAATCTACCAAAGGCTTGCCATTCTCTTGCTTTAAAAAAAAATTGCCAGGTGAGCAGGTCTCAAGATAATCTATCCAGGAATGAGGAAGCAGAGCAGATGTCAACCCCCGCCCCCCACAACCAGAAAATCCCCAGGTCTTATAACAGGAATGTCCATGGACAGCAAAATAGATGAGATGCAGCAAAAGCCTCTCATATGAGTCCTGTTTAGAGTGTTCTCGGAAAATTATGCAAAGTAGCCTGAATGTTGCATAATTTATACAAGGTCAGCTTTCTGTGGCACAGAATTTTGAAGGCAGGCAACTTCTTGTTCTTGGGTCTGTTACTCTGTGCCAATTTTCAGAAATATCCATGAGAGTTGGTTGCAGCAAA
Organism: Rhineura floridana; assembly: GCF_030035675.1. Taxonomy (NCBI): domain Eukaryota; kingdom Metazoa; phylum Chordata; class Lepidosauria; order Squamata; family Rhineuridae; genus Rhineura; species Rhineura floridana. The sequence continues at coordinate 8,262,794 of NC_084485.1, forward strand.
ATTAAACAATCTTGTGACACTTTCACGACGCATGTCTGGCAGCAAGCGCAACCCCTCAGTTGTTCAAGATCCAAGCCTGATCTGGAAGCTTTTATAGGGATTGGGCCTGATCACAGGACCTTCTAGGAGCTGCCCAAGAGGCTGCTTTGCTGGTCTGGGCAGCCACCTGACAGTTCCATCCTTTGGCCGACTTGTTGATGGTGCCCATATTGAAGCTTTGCCAGGTAGCCATCAGGCTCCAAGTTCAGAATCTGCTGCAGACTTGAGTCTTTTCAACTTATTACCAAGAGTGCCTCTCAATGAGGGATGGGCAAATCTGTCACTTTCAGTTTTTCACAATTTTTCATTTTTCCAGTCTTTAGTTCAGTTCTCCACATTGCCACCCCAGTTTGCAATTTTTTTTAAAAAAAGTTCTCATGAAAATTCACCAGCATTTACATGCCAGTTTCTCCTAATTACAGATTTTTGCAAAGCAACTTCCCCTAATATCATACATTTGCGTATGTCATTTCACGAATATATGCAGGGGTGTAGTTGTCTGGGGTCTTGGGGGGTCTTAGACCCCTTACTTTTTGGGGAGCAGGATCCCAGCAAGGTTTATTTTTTTATTTAATTACATTTCTAGACCGCCCTATAGCAGAAAGCTCTCAGGGCGGTGTACAACAAATAAAATCACAATTAAAATATGAGCAAGTGTGAAAAATATAATACAATTATAAAAACATTAAACATGATAAAATCCAAAATAGAATTGCCATTGTTCAAAGGTCCCTATGTCTCCAGTGTCCTACAAGCCAATCAGCATGAAAGGGGAGTATGTTGACTGCTGAGAAGAGTCTTCTGACATGATTGTCTTTTCTTGCTGATTGGAGCCTATCAGCGTGAAAGGTGGTGAGTAAGCCACTGAGAATACTCTTCTCAGTAGCCAACACTCTCATCTTTCATGCTTATTGGATCCTGCAGTTGCCTGTTGTTGTGGGAGAAGGCATTAACAAGGATCTCATTCTCAACCCCAGAGCTAAAAAAGAGGGGAAGGGATGTGGCTGTGACTATCATGAAGGAACCCCACACTTCTGAATTTGTCACTACTCTACTGAACATGTGCATTCATATGTGCACTTTACACCAGTAAATGCATTTTTGTACACATTACTTGACTAGATCTGAGCACTGCAATATTCAGAGAAGAGCTAGTTTTGAAGGATGTCTGTATTTTGGTTTGCTTTCTGTTTTGGAAAGTGCAAATCAGGTAGATTCACCTTTATATGTGAAATGAATCAAATTTCTCTCACATCGCAACTCTTAATATGCCCGCTTTGTTGGTAATGCCAGTGATGAATGTGAAAAACCACTGAAGATATGCAGTTGGCAATCTGTAAGTCAGAGATGAGGAAACCTGTGCCACTCCACATGTTGGTTGGTTGGTTTCTATTTTGCCCTCCCACCCAAAGGACCCCAAGGTGGTAAACAACAAAGCAGCAACACATTTTTTAAAATTAAATAAATTTTAGAACATTAAAGATATTTTCAGTCACATACCCTTACAGCTAATAATTTCAAAGTTTCCAGGAACAGTGTCTTTTAGCCACCAAACGCCTGAGTAAACAGGAATGTTTTTAACTTCCTCCTGAATGTTAGTAATTTGAGAGGCAGATGCACCTCACCAAGGGAGGGCATTTCCATAAATGGGGAACTACTACCAAGAAGACCCTGTCATGGGTCAGTGCCAGCATGTTCAATGGTCAGGGATGATGGGAGATGTAATCCAACAACCTCTGGAGGTCCTCAGATCTCCCACCCCTGCTTCAGAGTACTTAGAATCATAGAATAGTAGAGTTGGAAGGGGCCTTTGAGGCCATGAAGTCCAACTCTCGGCTCAATGCAGAAATAATTTCTTCTGGATCATTTGCTGAGCCTTAGAAGGCTATATTATTGTGTCCAGGCACCTGGTGAGAAGAAATATACATCCCTTTGTGACAGATTCAGGTTGAGTAATCATCATACATGCCTTTGTTAACTCAAGACTAGACTACTACTACTACGGTGGTGGTGAAGTCATTGGTGACTGGCCAGCTATTTCAACTGGTGCAAAACATGGTGGGTGATTCCTCTTCTAAGCAGATGTTTAGAACATAGGAAGCTGCTGTTATACTCAGTCAGACCCTTGGTCTATCTAGCTCAGAGCTGTCTACTCTGGTTGGCAGCCACTGTTCAGGGTTTCAGGCAGGAGCATTTCCTAGCCCTACTTTGGGTTAGCAGGGATCAAACGTGGGACCTTCTGCAGGCAAGACAGATGCTCTACCACTGAACTATGGTCCTTCCCTGTCGCACATCACACACTGGTTCCAAACTCTGTGTTAGCTCCCTGTAACTTTCCACGTCCACAGTGCTGGTCTTGACTGAACCCCTAAACGTCTCGGACCTGGAAAGTAATATGGACCAAGGGCACATCCTGGTGCAAAAATGATGGTGGAACACAAGAGAGGAACCTCAGGTAAGTAGAGTGCAAGACCAAAACACACTTGGCCATGGCACGGCTTCTCTGTAAAGCGTCTCGCCATCTTGCATCCCCTCCCTCTGCTTCTCTGTATGCCCGGCTGCCCTTTCAGCGAACAGACAGACTGTGTTTCTCGGCTCCGTCTCAGGAGACAGTCTACCCAGCTCCTTCCATTCTGTCTTCCTCCAGGTGCCGGAAGACAATAATGGAAATTGCCATTAACACAGTCGCTCTAATGGCTTTTTTTTTTTCCAGGTGCCTACATGAGTGTGAAACTTATTCCCTCTAAATAACTTACAGATCATTAAGCGCAAGTACACCCGAAGAGAGCCCTCCAAAGCCCTCTGGCTGGGAACTGGCTTTATGAGGTTTACTTCCCCATTCCCCCCACCCCACCGCGCCACTGAAACAAGAGCAAAGAAAAAACTAGTGAAGAAGAGTTTCTCCCTTTTTTGGTAAGTTCATCCAGGTCCTTCTAGCAGCGTACCTGGTGCTCTGCAGTGGGGGACACGGATGTCCTGAGACCAGAGTCTTCCCCATTGGTCCTTCCAAGCACCACAGCAGCAGCGGAGATTGTGAGCTCCATACATCCTCTCCCAGGCTTCAGCTACTTTGTGGCTGCAGGAAGTGAAGGGCAGGACGACACAACCACCATCACCCCCAATTACACAAACAGAAGCCAGTTTGAATTTTACTTCATCGTTAGTGCCACTGGTGGCACTGATGTTACTGGGGCAGTGAATCCACTCCGGGTTTTAGCCAGAACTTACAAAGAGCTCTCCAAGGTGCACCGGAGCCACCAGTCTCCACTGGTGTTCAGACACCATCCGTCACTGAATCTGCAGCCAGCAGGATTGTTTAGGGCAGTGGTGAGGAACCTCCGGCCCAGGGGCCAAATGTGGGCCCCCCAGGCCCTTCTACCTAGCCCTTGGGGACTCCCCAAGACCACACCTCTCACCGCCCTTCCTTTGCACCTTCCTTCCATGTTTTGACTGGGCCTCAAACTCTGATCACGCCTTTCGCTTGCTAGGATGGAGAAGGGGAGTGGGTGTGTTTTCAGAAACTAGCCTACCATTCAAAGATAAAGCAGCCCTTGGGCTGAAAAAAAATGACACCTGTATTTCAAACTCCTCAGTTGGCATTTGGTGACATTAGACTGGACAAGAAATGTGAAAGCCTGGGGAGGATTGTGGGGGGACTTTTTTCCCCTCTCTCCACCCCCTGCCATTTTTTTGGGAAAAACAAGAACAAAACAAAAAGGCTCCAGGGAAAAAAGAGGAAATCCCCAAATTTTCCCATTCCTCCCCCATTCACATCTCTCGGCTGGGTTGTGCACTTCTTGGGCCTGGCCCATGGCATCCTCCGTCAGAGTGGCGGGGGACAACTCCAGCTCCCATCAGCTGCAGCCATCATCGCCCAACTGTCAGGGCTGATGGGAGTTGTAGTGCAACAACAACATCTGGCAGGCCAGAGATCCCAAACTCTGCTTGATGTTAAGCAGTAGCATAGTGGCAAATTCAGAAGTGCAGGGTCCCTTCATGATCATCACAGCCACAGCCAGACGCCCTCCACCCTTTTTTGTTGTTGCTGCTGGGTTGAGAATGAGGTCCTTGTTAATGCCTTCTCCTACAACAACTGATGTCCCTAGGAGACGATCAGCACGAAAGGGGAGATGTTAGCTATTGAGAAGAGTCTTCTCAGGGGCTGGCTCACCTCCTTTCGCTCTGATGCTAGAAGACTACACTCCCTGTTGATGCTGATTGACTCATAGGATACTGGAGGCATAGGGACCTTGCTCCCAAAAAAGTAAAGGGTCTAAGACCCCCTGAGACCCTGGATTACTACACTACGTACGTTAAAGCAAGCTATTCCATAGTCCCCTCATCTTCACTGGGTGGTTCATCATGTCCTGCAGTTGATGCACAGGGGTGGTTTAGACCGGTTGGGTTGCCCGCATTTGAACCTTCCCCTGTAGCTGAGCCTTGAACAACAGCTTCAGGCACGTAAGCCGGCAGGTAAAGCTTTTGAAGACACAGGCATAATGACAGCCACCTCCTAACTGCTTCTGACCAAGCCTGTGTCAAAGGCACAGCAGCAGTCACTGGCTGAAAAGCTGGCAGAGTGAAAAGAGGAAAGTGGGTTGGGGACTGTCAGACCACCACCTGCGGTCTGCTCCTGGCACAGATCTCTCCCGATCCCACTACTAAGTTTCACTGCCTGACACACTGTAAAGCAATGCTGCCCTGGGACTTAGTCTCCTTCTTTAACAGCTTGCTATTAAGTGTCTACGTTGATTCAGGCCACAACCCCCCTGTATCTTTCTGACGTTAAAGACTACAGCCCTGGGTTGCCTTTGGATACCTGCTGCTGATACACTATCTGTTCACCGCTGCCACCATAGATACTGTTCCCAGCTTTGGTTTCTGCTCTGCCCACCCTTCCCTTCTGTATGTATCCAGCCAAGGATCAGGCGTGTTGTTAAACCAAAGGAATTTATTAGTTAACACAGGGAATAAACAAGATTACTTTTGGTTCAGTAGATATGTGTGTGGTTACATTTAAAGGGTTTCCGGCATGTTATAGTTTCTCTTATAGAAATACCTTAGTCCTAAAACCTGCCTCACTACCCGCCTAATACACATCCACCCCTCACCCTCTAACTGTACTCTCCCCTCGCCAACTGTCATTCTCACATATATACCTTCAACCGCCCAAACGCTCAGCCAATCACAACACAGCACTCCACAACATTCCATCACATGTACTCCCCACTCCCAATTCTCTCTACTTATCATATTTACACTACAAAACCCACACTTACCATAAATACTGGACAAATATAACAGGACTACTAGTGGAGCCTAACCCTAGGCCTTGAGTAGTTACAGGAGGGAACAAAAATGTTTTCAGGGTCTGCCTAAACACTTTAAAACATTACGACTTATGGCGATTACGACTTATGGCGACCCTATGAATCAGCGACCTCCAAGAGCATCTGTCATGAACCACCCTGTTCAGATCTTGTAAGTTCAGGTCTGTGGCTTCCTTTATGGAATCAATCCATCTCTTGTTTGGCCTTCCTCTTTTTCTACTCCCTTCTGTTTTCCCCAGCATTATAGTCTTTTCTAGTGATACAGTAGGGCCCCACTCATATGGCAGGTTCCGTTCTGGACTGCCGCTGTAAAGCGAAATCCACTGTAAAGTGGAACGCATTGACTAACATAGTCTAAAATGGTGCCCAACGCCCAAAAAATGCCGTAAAAGTGGAACAAGCACCATATATATTTAAAAAGTTAGAAATTTAAAGTTACTTTAAAAGTTTAACTATTTTTTTAAAAAAAGCCTCCCTCTGACCGCTTTCCTCAGAGTGACAGGGAGAGAGCACCAGCAATGCTGCAACCTTAGCAGGGACATTAGAAGGGAAGGAGAAGAGGAGAGAAATGGGGATAGTTAGAGGCCTGTCCCATTCCTCAGAGGCAGGCATTCTGGAGAACACTGAGCCCCAGTCTCGCTGGGTGGATGAACAGTCGGGGCCTCAGGAGACAGCCCAGTGGTGAGGCAGGTGAGCGGGGGGGGCAGGGTGCTATTTCGATTAGCCAGGGAGGGTCCGTTAGTGGTGGGTGCTGCCTGTCTGCTGCTGACCTGCAACAGGGCCTTCTTGGAAGGAAGCTGTCCTGGTCCTGAACCGGTGCCTGGCATCAGTGATGGACTGGATGAGGGCGAACAAATTGAAACTAAATCCAGACAAGACAGAGGTGCTCCTGGTCAGTCGAAGGGCAGATCAGGGAATAGGGATTCAACCTGTGCTGGATGGGGTTACACTCCCCCTGAAGACACAGGTTCGCAGTTTGGGTGTGCTCCTGGACTCAGCTCTGAACTTGGAGGCCCAGGTCTTGGCCATGGCCAGGAGTGCCTTTGCCCATTTAAGACTGGTGCGCCAGCTCCGCCTGTTCCTGGAAATGCCTGATTTGACTATGGTGATGCATGCCTTAGTTACATCTCGTTTAGACTACTGTAACGCGCTCTACGTGGGGCTGCCTTTGAAAACCGTTTGGAAACTTAAACTGGTACAAAGAGCTGCAGCCAGAGTGTTAACAAGGGCTGGTTACAGGGACCATACAACTCCCTTGTTACAACAGCTCCACTGGCTGCCAGTTTGTTTCCGGTCACAATTCAAAGTGCTGGTTTTGACCTTTAAAGCCCTATACGGCCCAGGTCCAGGCTATTTGTCAGACCGTATCTCCCTATACAAGCCTGTCCGGGCCCTGAGATCTTCAGGAGAGGCCCTTCTCTCAGTCCCAACACCCTCGCAAGTGCGATTGGTGGGGACGCGAGATAGGGCCTTCTCAGTGGCTGCTCCTAGGTTCTGGAACTCCCATCCTAGGAAGGCACGAACAGTCCCCTCCTTGCCATCCTTCCATCGGCAAGTAAAGACTTTTTTATTCCGACAGGCTTTTGGGATAGAAGGTGTTTAGGATTGGGCTTTACAAGGCTTGTTTTATTGTTTTATATTATTATTTGTATTATTTTAAATTGTTTTTAGATTTTTAAGTGCCTTTTAAGGTTTTAAGGTTGTGCATTGTTTAATTGTATTTTAATTGTATGTTTTTCTATGTTTTTAACTACGTGTAGTTTTATTTGTAAGCCGCCCTGAGTTTCAGTTTGGAAAAAAGGCGGGGTAAAAATAAAGTTTCATTCATTCATTCATTCATTGGTGGTGGTTCCCTCTTTGTGGCATGCCCTCCCTTATGTGCTCTTCCTTATGAACTTCCTGTTGTTGTTGTTGTTATGTGCCTTCAAGTCGATTACGACTTATGGCAACCCTATGAATCAGCGACCTCCAAGAGCATCTGTCATGAACCACCCTGTTCAGATCTTGTAAGTTCAGGTCTGTGGCTTCCTTTATGGAATCAATCCATCTCTTGTTCGGCCTTCCTCTTTTTATATTCCCTTCTGTTTTTCCCAGTATTATTGTCTTTTCTAGTGAATCATGTCTTCTCATGATGTGTCCGAAGTACGATAACCTCAGTTTCATCATTTTAGCTTCTAGTGACAGTTCTGGTTTAATTTGTTCTAACACCCAATTATTTGTCTTTTTCGCAGTCCATGGTATGCGCAAAGCTCTCCTCCAACACCACATTTCAAATGAGTTGATTTTTCTCTTATCCCCTTTTTTCACTGTCCAACTTTCACATCCATACATAGAGATTGGGAATACCATGGTCTGAATGATCCTGACTTTGGTGTTCAGTGATACATCTTTGCACTTGAGGACCTTTTCTAGTCCTCTCACAGCTGCCCCCCCCAGTCCTAGCCGTCTTCTGATTTCTGGACTGAAATGAACTTCCAGGCGGAATTTAAAAACATTCCCAGGCATTTGATGGATGAAAGTTTCTGTTCCTGGCAACCTTGCAGGTTATTGGCGGTGAGCGGATGTGACTGTGGTTACATGTGTTATTCTTATGGTACTGTTTTAAGAGTGGTGGGTTTTCCTGGGCTCCTTTGGGAGGAAAGGCATGATATAATAACAACAATAATAATAATAATAATAATAATAATAATAATTTGCCTGTCCTTGTCCATCTGAGGCAATTGCCTCATTTTGATTCATGAAAAGGTCGGCCCTGGAGAGATGCTTGTGGGATTTTCTGCCCCAGGTGGGTATTGGGGACCTTGATTTGTGTGCCTCAGGCAGCAACATGTCTGGGCCCAGCCGTGGTGGGAGGGATGCGCTGCACAACACAGTGCTGGTGGAACACACACACCCTGCCCAATTCACCCACCACCTTAATTTATCCAGAGGCAAATTTGTATTGTCCACCGCTGCAGCACAGGGCAAGGGGACGTTTTGCAGTCCAAGGGCCACATTCCTTTCAGGGCAATTTTCTGAGGGCCGCATGCCTGCAGAGGGCGGGGCCAAAGTTGGTGGAGCAACAAATGTACAGTAGGGGCCCGCTTTACAGCGCTTCACCTTTACAGCAATTCGCTAATACAGCTGTCTCAATTAGACACAATTAGACTAAAGCCCCACTCATGCGGCACTTGTTCCGCTTTTACGGCTGTTTTCAGGCATCGCATGCCATTCTATTCAATGAGTTCCACTTTACAGTGGTTTTCACTTTACAGCAGAGGTCTGGAACATAACCTGTATGAGTGGGGCCCTACTGTAGATGCTATCTTTGTATGGTAGGCTAGTTTGTACACACACACACACACCTCACACAAACACCCTTTCTGTTGGGTATGCTTTAAGTTGGATTTCTGCACTGAACAGGTGGTTGGACTAGATAGCCTTACAGACCCCTTGCAACTCTCTTATTGTATTTTTAATGTTCACCGCCCAGAGAGCTGTTGCTAGTCAGGCGGTATATAAGCTTAATTAAATAAAATAAATAAATAAATTAAATAAATAAATAAATAAATAAATATTATTCTATGATTCTATTCTCCAGACAAAGAAGAGGCATTATCAGAATTCAATGGTATATTTCAGCCAGGCAAAAACAGTCAAGGAGGGTTTAAAGCAGGTCAGGTAAGGAGCTTGGGGAGAGTCCCAAGTAGGGCTGCCAGGTTCATGGCCTGAGACTGATCCTGTATCTTTAGGAGAAGAGAAAGTCTGCCAAGTGCAGGTGTTCTTGCAACTCTGTAATGGGAAAAACCACAAGGTGGAATTCTCCATTCCCCCTGCACAACTTTTAAAGGTACAGAAGACCGTTTGGAGGCTGGGCTTGGCAACCAAGAGCTCTTCTGTATCTTTAAAAGTTGTGCATGGGGATGGGAGGATTCCACCTTGTGGTTTTTCCCATTACAGTCTTGCAAGAACACTTGCACTTGGCTGACTTTCTCTTCTCCTAAAGATACAGGATCAGTCTCAGGCCCTGAACCTGGCAACCCTAGTCCCAAGGGCCACACAGACAGGCAGGTAGTGCCACATCCCCCACCCTCTGCTATAGCAACACCCTTGCGCTCTGAGCTGGATCACACAGATTGATTGAGCTTTATACACGAAGGCACTACAGAGTCCATTCCCAGCACCACATTCAGCCTTTCTGATCCCTGTGGATAACGAATCCAACACCAGCTGCAACAGAGATGGCAGCATCAAGCCTGCACAGTTCCAAGTGGGTCCTCCTTCCTCCTCCCCCCTGCTGCTCATATCTCCACATTTGTCATTGTTTAACCTTCAAGCTGAGATTGACAGAGATGTAATTTTATATACCCTCTCCCCCCCCAGGTTGGGGACCAGCAGGGTTACCACAGCAACAGGAGCAAGCTTGTGTGGCAACACATCCACACAGCCTCACAGGTCACCTGCTGCTCTTTGCATCCCACACATCCTTCCAATGTTCAGCCGAATTTTATATCATCCTTACGTGTAGCTGCCTCCTTTGTTCTGTCATTTCTGTTCCTCTAACAGCCTGTCCCCCAAACCCACACCCTCCCGCTGGAAAGAAGAGCCACCTGTTGAATTTCTGCCTGCACACAAATCTTAAAGGTACAGGAGCACTGCCAGTGGTGCTGGGAGAGGCAACCCGACCATTGCCCTTGAGACAGGAGTCTCTACACTTATGATAACTAAATGGGCTTTCCTGACTGATATATATGTTATGGACACATAATGAGAAGACATGATTCATTAGAAAAGATAATAACGCTTGGAAAAATAGAAGGAAGTAGAAAAAGAGGAAGGCCAAAGAAGAGATGGATTGATTCCATAAAGGAAGCCACAGACCTGAACTTACAAGATCTGAACAGGGTGGTTCATGACAGATGCTCTTGGAGGTCACTGATTCATAGGGTCACCATAAGTCATAGTCGACTTGGAGGCACATAACAACAACAATAATATGTTAAGAAATATAGATCATTTTATCTGTTGTATTTTTGAGGCTGACTCTTCTCTTGCAGCTGACCTTTGAGAAATCTTGGAGAACGGGAGAGGTGCCGGAGGATTGGAGACGGGCAAACGTCGTCCCGCTCTTTAAAAAGGGTAAAAAAGAAGATCCGGGGAATTACAGGCCGGTCAGTCTGACTTCAATACCGGGAAAGATATTAGAACAGATAATAAAAGAGTCCATTGGCAACTATCTAGATGACAATGCTGTGATTAGAAGGAGCCAGCATGGGTTTGTCAAGAAAAAATCCTGTCAAACTAATCTCATCTCTTTTTTTGATCGGGTCACTAGCTTAGTAGATGGTGGAAATGCTGTAGATGTCATCTATCTAGATTTCAGCAAAGCGTTTGACAAAGTCCCCCACGACCTTTTGATTAGCAAACTGGTCAAATGCAGACTAGATGGAAATACTGTCAGGTGGATTCACAACTGGTTGGAAAACCGTACTCAAAGAGTGGTCGTCGGTGACTCTGCTTCGGACTGGAAGGAGGTTTCGAGTGGAGTGCCACAGGGTTCTGTCCTGGGGCCGATACTCTTCAACATTTTTATCAATGACTTAGATGATGGGGTGGAGGGAAGCCTTATGAAGTTTGCGGATGATACGAAACTGGGAGGGATAGCTAACACAGTGGAAGACAGGAATAAAATCCAAAGGGACCTGGATAGACTAGAAAATTGGGCTGAAATTAATAAAATGAAATTCAATAAAGACAAATGCAGGATTCTGCATTTAGGCCACAAAAACAAAATGCATGGGTACAGGATGGGAAATACCCGGCTTAGCAGTAGTGCGTGTGAGAAGGACCTTGGAATTGTAGTGGATCGCAAGTTGAACATGACCCAGCAGTGTGATGCTGCGGCAAAAAAGGCAAATGTGGTTTTGGGCTGCATAAGCAGAGCTATAGTTTCCAGGTTGAGAGAAGTAATAGTCCCACTATATTCTGCATTAGTCAGGCCTCATCTGGAATACTGTGTTCAGTTCTGGGTGCCTCATTTTAAGAAAGATATAGACAAGTTGGAGCGGGTTCAGAAGAGGGCGATGAGGATGATAGCCGGTATGGAGAACAAGTCTTATGAGGAAAGGTTGAAGGAACTTGGCATGTTCAGTCTGGTGAAGAGAAGGCTGAGGGGTGACACGATTGCACTCTTAAGAACATAAGAACATAAGAAGAGCCTGCTGGATCAGGCCAGTGGCCCATCTAGTCCAGCATCCTGTTCTCACAGTGGCCAACCAGGTGCCTGGGGGAAGCCCGCAAGCAGGACCCGAGTGCAAGAACACTCTCCCCTCCTGAGGCTTCCGGCAACTGGTTTTCAGAAGCATGCTGCCTCTGACTAGGGTGGCCACAGCACAGCCATCACGGCTAGTAGCCATTGATAGCCCTGTCCTCCATGAATTTGTCTAATCTTCTTTTAAAGCCGTCCAAGCTGGTGGCCATTACTGCATCTTGTGGGAGCAAATTCCATAGTTTAACTATGCGCTGAGTAAAGAAGTACTTCCTTTTGTCTGTCCTGAATCTTCCAACATTCAGCTTCTTTGAATGTCCACGAGTTCTAGTATTATGAGAGAGGGAGAAGAACTTTTCTCTATCCACTTTCTCAATGCCATGCATAATTTTATACACTTCTATCATGTCTCCTCTGACCCGCCTTTTCTCTAAACTAAAAAGCCCCAAATGCTGCAACCTTTCCTCGTAAGCCAGCTTCAGCAAGGCTTGTTCTTCTATGTGCTTAGTTAATCTAGCTTTAATAATACTTTCTACCAGTTTTCCAGGGACAGAAGTTAAGCTAAACTGGCCTGTAATTTCCGGGATCCCCTCTGGATCCCTTTTTGAAGATTGGTGTTACATTTGCCACTTTCCAGTCCTCAGGCATGGAGGAGGACCCGAGGGACAAGTTACATATTTTAGTTAGCAGATCAGCAATTTCACCTTTGAGTTCTTTGAGAACTCTCGGGTGGATGCCATCCGGGCCCGGTGATTTGTCAGTTTTTATATTGTCCATTAAGCCTAGAACTTCCTCTCTCGTTACCACTATTTGTCTCAGTTCCTCAGAATCCCTTCCTGCAAATGTTAGTTCAGGTTCAGGGATCTGCCCTATATCTTCCACTGTGAAGACAGATGCAAAGAATTCATTTAGCTTCTCTGCAATCTCCTTATCGTTCTTTAGTACACCTTTGACTCCCTTATCATCCAAGGGTCCAATCGCCTCCCTAGATGGTCTCCTGCTTTGAATGTATTTATAGAATTTTTTGTTGTCAGTTTTTATGTTCTTAGCAATGTGCTCCTCAAATTCTTTTTTAGCATCCCTTATTGTCTTCTTGCATTTCTTTTGCCAGAGTTTGTGTTCTTTTTTATTTTCTTCATTCGGACAAGACTTCCATTTTCTGAAGGAAGACTTTTTGCCTCTAAGAGCTTCCTTGACTTTGCTCGTTAACCATGCTGGCATCTTCTTGGCCCTGGCGGTACCTTTTCTGATCTGCGGTATGCGCTCCAGTTGAGCTTCTAATATAGTGTTTTTGAACAACTTCCAAGCATTTTCAAGTGATGTGACCCTCTGGACTTTGTTTTTCAGCTTTCTTTTTACCAATCCCCTCATTTTTGTGAAGTTTCCTCTTTTGAAGTCAAATGTGACCGTGTTGGATTTTCTTGGCAATTGGCCAGTTACATGTATGTTTAATTTAATAGCACTGTGGTCACTGCTCCCAATCGGTTCAACAACACTTACATCTCGCACCAGGTCCCGGTCCCCACTGAGGATTAAGTCCAGGGTTGCCGTCCCTCTGGTCGGTTCCATGACCAACTGGTCTAGGGAATAGTCATTTAGAATATCTAGAAACTTTGCTTCTTTGTCATGACTGGAACACATATGTGGCCAGTCTATGTCCGGGTAGTTGAAATCACCCATTACTACCACATTTCCTAGTTTGGATGCTTCCTCAATTTCATATCTCATCTCAAGGTCTCCCTGAGCATTTTGATCAGGGGGACGATAGATCATTCCCAGTATTAAGTCCCTCCTGGGGCATGGTATCACCACCCACAATGATTCTGTGGAGGAGTCTGCCTCTTTTGGGGTTTCGAGCTTGCTGGATTCAATGCCTTCTTTCACGTATAGAGCGACTCCGCCACCAATACGTCCTTCCCTGTCCTTCCGATATAGTTTATATCCAGGGATAACCGTATCCCACTGGTTTTCTCCATTCCACCAGGTCTCCGTTATGCTCACTATATCAATGCTCTCCTCTAAGACCAAGCACTCCAGTTCTCCCATCTTGGTTCAGAGGCTCCTAGCATTAGCGTACAGGCACTTGTAAGCAGTGTCTCTCTTCAAGTGTCTTTGGCACTCTTTAAGTACCTGTCACATAGAGGAGGGTACAGATTTGTTCTCTGCGGCCCCAGAGGGTAGGACTAGGTCTAATGGTTTTAAGTTGCAGGAGCATAGATTCAGAATGGACATTAGAAGGAACTTCTTGACAGTAAGGGCAGTTCGGCAATGGAACTGACTGCCTAGGGAGGTGGTGGGATCCCCTTCGCTGGATGTCTTCAAGCAGAGGCTGGACAGCTATCTGCGGGAGATGCTCTAGCTGTGGATTTCCTGCTGTGAGCAGGGGGTTAGACTCGATGGCGTACAAGGCCCCTTCCAACTCTATGATTCTATGACCTCTTGCAAAGTCTCACCCTCCTGATCTTAAGATGCAAGTCTTTATTTTGCAGCTCAGCTCTTGCAAAGTTTATCTTAATTGCAAAAAGAACCATTGTTGAAGACAAGAAAAATGGTTCACAATTTTAGAGGAAAGGGGCCAAAGAAAAAGAAAAAGAACCTTTGAGATAAATAACATTTAAAAAACTGTAGAGAGGAAGTTCTTTTCACTGATAGTGTGCTAGATTTCCTGCATCCAGTCTCATTACTCTGGCTACTGCAGAAATGCGGATGTGGTGGATATAAGTTCATACAGTTTCCCAACAAAAAGCCTTTACTGACATGCCCTTAAGCGCTTATTTGAAGAAGAAAACTTTCCCATCACCAGCAAAATCACACACAATTATTCCAAGTCTGATTTGGCTGTTTAATCGATCCTCATGTTCCCCCTTGTGGGCCTGTGAGTAACTGCAACCTGAAACAGGCGCAAGACTCTCTTTATTGTCACACTTGCATGCACAGGTTCAAAGGGCAGCACTGACAGACTGGGAAGAGGGCATTTTACAACATAGTTGTCATCAGTCACCACTCCCTCTTTGCATCTTCTACGATTGCACGACGCACTGGACAGGCAGGCAAAATGAAAGAGTGTGCAAAGCAGGGCTGGTGAGGGGTGTGGCCTAATGAGAAGAGGTGTGGCTGAGGAGAAGGCTGGGGAGAGTCCTGAGGGCCAGTTAGAAAAGTCTAGAGAGCCACTTTTGTCCCCTAGGCCTGAAGTTTGCCATCTTGCCTTAACCCGTCTGCCTTAACCTATTACTATGAATATGTGTTCACCATGTGCCAAAATATGCAACGACAGCTAATAGTTCCATTGAAAATCGGCCACATCTATCATCCTAGCAGAAAAGGTGAGGTTTGGTCATATACACCCTGTTCAATGTCATGCTCCAGGTTGAGCCACAAATTTAGGACATACAAGCAATGGATAACAACAGTATTGTAACTATTAACAAGGTACAAGAGAAAAATGCTTATCAAATTTGCAGATGATACAAAATTGGGAGGGATAGCTAATACCCGGGATGACAGAAACAAAATTCAAAGTGAGCTCTGGGCTGAAAACAATAGAATGAAATTTAACAGGGATAAGTGCAAAGCTCTACACCTAGAAAAAAGAAACCAAATGCACAGTTGTCAGCTGGGGGATACTTGGCTCAGCAATACCACATGCAAGAAGGATCTTGGGATTGTTGTTGATCACAAGCTAAATATGAGCCAACAGTGCGATGTGGCTGCAAAAAAGGCAAATGCTATTTAAAGCTGCATTAACAGAAGTATAGTTTCCAAATCATGTGAAGTACTAATTCCCTTTTATTCAGCATGGGTTAGACCTCATCTTGAGTACTGTGTCCAGTTCTGGACACCGCATTTTAAGAAGGATGCAGACAAATTGGAACAGATTCAGAGGAAGACGATGAGGATAATCAGGGGACTGGAAACAAAGCCCTATGAGGAGAGACTGAAAGAACTGGGTATGTTGAGTCTTGAGAAGAGAAGACTGAGGGCAGATTTGATAGCAGTCTTCAAGTACTTGAAAGGCTGCCACACAGAGGAGGGCCAGGATCTCTTCTCTATCGTCCCAGAGTGCAGGACACCGAATAATAGCCTCAAGTTGCAGGAAGCCAGATTTCAGCTGAATATCAGCATATAACAACAACATCAGGAAAAAAATTCCTAACTGTCGGAGTGGTACGAGAATGGAACCAATGACCTAGGCATGGCCTGGGGAGAGCTGGACAGAGACAGCCACCTCTCGGGTATGCTTTAACCTGGCTTCCTGCACGGAGCAGGGTTGTGCTGGATGGCCTTATAGGCCCCTTCCAACTCTACAATTCTAGGATGGCAAGACAAATTATTTCTTCACAGAAGTGAGGCACGCAGGCACCATGAAAGCTGAGGCCATTCATGTAAGACGTTGGCCCAGGATAAGATGCAAGATAATGCAGGATATACTTGGTCTTATGTCTCGGAGGCCGAGATCCCAGAGGGAGCCATCCATTTGACACAACAGGTCCAAGCCCATTTGGCACACACTTCTGGCGTTTCTAAGCTGAGCCTGACTCACATTAGGGAGTGGGATGATAAAACTGTTCCTCAGCAAAGCTATTTTTTTGTCTTTTTCCTTTTGCCATCTAGGATTAATGGCCTGCCTCTTTGCGCTGCCCGTGTGCTGAGAATTAAGCACCTGTGAAGAGAAGTTCTAAAGCCCAGAAGGAATGAGATAATTCAAACCTCATTCTGCTGGCAGAGAAGCAGATGCTTCAAACAGGCTTTTTTTTGTTTTTGTTTTTCCCCAGCCTCAAACTTTGGTTGTTGATGCTTTTGGAGCCATTTAATGCTGCTGAGGCCTCGTCTGCCTCTTAGGGGGTCGCTCCTCACTTCAGTGGCTGCTCCCCACTTATGGAATGCTCTCCCCAGGGAAGCACGCCCAGCCCCATCATTGCCTGTCTTTATGCGCCAGGCAAAAACATTTTTATTTACCCAGGCCTTTGGTGTAGTGTAGTGGTTAAGGTGCGGGACTACAACCTGGGAGACCAGGGTTCGAATCCCCACACAGCCACGAAGCTCACCGGGTGACCTTGGGCCAGTCACTGCCTCTCAGCCTCAGGGGAAGGCAATGGTAAACCACCTCTGAATACCGCTTACCATGAACCCTATGCATAGGGTCGCCATAACTCAGAATCAACTTGAAGGCCGTCCATTTTTATTTTGGCCCTTAACACTCTTCCAGCAGAGATTCCGCAGGGACCCTCAAAGCGTTTGCCTTCCAGGCATCTCTTGAAAACTTGTTTAGGCAGACAGGCCTCTGCAGTTGTTTAAATTTTTCTTAAGTAGCCAGTCATTTTAATGATTGCTCTGTGTGGCTTTTAATGTTTTCCCCTGTTTTTATATTGCTGTACACAACCCTGATGTTTTATGAGAAGGCTGCATATAAATACTTTTATAAATATATGAATAAATTTGGAGGTTAATTAGTTATGTTGGCAGCGAGGGCTGCGATTGCAAGGGCCTTTTTTGCTCTCATCTTTCTAGCGGGGTGGGTAGGAATCTGTCATTTTTATCAGGGGTGAGGAAACTTTTTGGCTCCAAGGGCCGGATGCTTATCAGGATCTGCCTTGTGAGCAAAATCTGTCAGGTGGGCGGGGCCAGCCACTTCCCAGTCACATGGCATCATTATAACATCACGATTGGCAGGCAGGCAGGGGAGCCCACCTGTCAAAATCCCTTTTGCGTCCCTCTCTGATGGAGGACTCAAAGGGGGAGAACTTTTGCCAAGTCTCCCTGCACCTTCCTTTCAATTCTTCACAATCTTCCAACACTCCCCCCTCCCCCTTTTAAGTCTACCTTGAATCCCCACTGAAATCAGCATTTTTCTTCCGACTAAACACCTCATGAGATTGAGCTGTAGACATCTCTTTTTATGGCCTGCTTTTTAATTGCTCAGGTTACATCAGCATGGGAAAACTACAATCAATTTTTATGTAATACCATTTTCCACTTGCTTATAATCCCATGTTTTAGCACGTCAGGCTTTCTTAAACTGTTGCTGCTGGTGATGGGTGAACTGATGGCATTATAATTCGCAATTTGCCTGCTGAGTTACAAATCCAACGTTATAAATTCAGACAGATGTTTTCATAAGTTTTCAAACAATCTTTGAACGGTTGTGCCTGTGTGGCACCAAAATGCAGCATGGGAATGTGGTGTGCACAATAGGGCATTTGTTCCTCCCCTGTAGGCCTCAGCGTCAGGTGTCACACAGCATCCATCTCCAGGGAGGTGCCATCACATGCTTTGTTTACAGTTGGAAACACATAGGTATGCATAAGGGTCAGGGGCTCTAATGCGGCCTTCCAGTCCTCTCTGTCTGGCCCTTGGAACTCTCCCCTGGATACACCCAGGGGTGTAGTCGTCCGGGAGCTCCGGGAGTCCTAGACCTCTCACTTTTTTGGGAGCAGGGTCCTTGTGACGCCCTTCCCTGGCTCTCCCTGTCAGGTTCCTACCTGCGCATGGCTACTGCCTGTCACTAGGCACCACCAGGGACTCCACCAGTCCGGACTGTCCTTTTTTTATTGTTTCTCTCCCCACTCTAGCACAGATCTCAACAGATCCCCCTGCTAGGCAACCACCAGTCACGTCCCAATACTAGTATTCCCAGAGACTCTGAATACTTGTGGTGTTATTCTCTTCACCGCTGCCACCATTTGTTACAGTTTCCCTTCAGCCTTGGTCATTACCTTACCCTCCCTTCTGGTCTGTGAAACCCCAGCCAAGGATCAGGCCTTTGGTAAACCAAATTAAGTATTTATTACAGATAACAAAGCTAACAAGATTAACAAGATTTCTTCTTAAAGCACATAAGCATATGGTTTTACTCAATACTAATCCGAACTCCACCTCCCTCCTTCTCCACTCTCTCCTGGCAAACAACTCTCTAAACCCCACCAAGCAACCCACTCAGTTTCACCTCATCCACCCCCCAGATTCCACTCTCACTCTTCCTTTTATATGTTCAGCCATTTTAAACACTCAGCCAATCATCTAGCATTCTACTGCCCATTCACTCCCCCTCCTCTTTCACTCCACTTACCATGTATCTTCTAAACAACCAACACTTACCATATATACATTAATATAGGAACATCACATTTCCCCCCCTTAAAACAACGGCAGAGTATTATTCCTGTTCCAGGATTTATACGTCGCGTTAACAAATAAAAGTCTCTATGGGGAAAATGTCTTTCTTTGTTCCTCCGTCTGGTCACGTCACTGCAGTCCCAGCCATTTGCCTGGAAAGTCCATCGGCCAGTACATTGTCCTTGCCTTTTATGAACTGGAAGTCCACTTGATAGTCCTGTAGGGCCCAGGACCACCTCTGCAGCATAGTGTTATGGTTTTTCATAGTCTGCAACCATAACAAGGCCCGATGATCCGTAGTCACTGTGAATCTTCGTCCCCACACGTATGGGCGCAACTTGTTCAGTCCCCACACGACCGCTAGGCACTCTTTCTGGACTGACGGATAGTTTTTCTCCCTCGGCGTCAGCTTGCGACTCAGGTACGCCACTGGATGTCTGGTGCCTTCTCTCTCCTGTAGTAAGACGACTCCCAGCGCCAGGTCCGACGCATCTGTAGCCACGATGAATGGTTGCTCATAGTCTGGTGCTATTAATATGGGTCCTTGACACAAGGCTTGCTTCAGTAGATCAAAAGCCTTCTGACATTCATCCGTCCATACCACATGCTCAGAACACTTCTTCTTTGTTAATTCATGCAAGGGGGTTGCTATTTCCCCAAAATTTCTCACAAACTTCCTATAAAATCCAGCCACACCCAGAAATGCCCTTACTTGTTTTTTGGTTAAGGGGATCGGCCACGCTTGTATTGCCTCCA
Organism: Rhineura floridana; assembly: GCF_030035675.1. Taxonomy (NCBI): domain Eukaryota; kingdom Metazoa; phylum Chordata; class Lepidosauria; order Squamata; family Rhineuridae; genus Rhineura; species Rhineura floridana. The sequence goes on from NC_084485.1 coordinate 8,282,279, forward strand.
CCTTGCTCCATAAGGGGGTGATTTTCCCACTCCCCACCTTATGTCCTAAATAGATTACTTCCTTTAGTCCAAACTGGCATTTCTTAGCTTTTATTGTGAGGCCTGCTTTTCTTAAGGCCTCCAGTACTGTTGTCAGGTGTTGGACATGCTCAGGCACCGACTTGCTAAAAATGGCCACGTCATCGATATAGGCCACTGCAAAATCTGACATGCCTCGCAACACAGTATTGATTAGCCTCTGAAATGAACTTGGTGAGTTCCTTAGTCCCATGGGTAAGGTCACAAACTCATATAACCCATCTGGTGTACTGAAGGCAGTTTTGGCTCTGGATTGCTCGTCTAGTTCCATTTGCCAAAATCCCTTACAGAGATCTAGCATAGAGATAATGGTTGCTGCCCCCAATAACTCTAACATTGCGTCTACCCTGGGCATAGGATACGCATCTGGGACAGTAATTTTATTGATTAGCCGATAATCAATGCAAAACCTTGTCGTTCCATCTTTTTTCGGAACCAGGACAATACTTGAGGCCCAGGGACTGATGAATTCCCTGATCACTCCTAATTCCAGCATATCTTCCACCTCCTTTTTGATCTCATTCAAAACTTTCCCATTCACACAGTACGGAACAGATCTGATTGGGGCATGATCTCCAGTATCAATGGAATGTATAACTATACTGGTTCGGCCAGGTTTGTTGCTAAAGAGATTCCTATAGGTTTTCAAAACTCTCAGAATCTCTTCTTTTACTTCCTCCTTCACCTCCTCTGACCATTCCACTTGATCTACCCCTCCTTTGTCTTTGCTTTCCTGTACCAAATCTGGAAGTTCAGGCCCAATTCCCTCAGGGAATAAGGTAACTTGCAACACCTGTGCATCCCTGGTATGGTAAGGCTTCAACATATTTACATGAACCACTTTGCTTTTGTTTAATTGGTCTGTGGTGATTACATACGTCACTGTGTCAAGCCTTTCTCTGATGGTATATGGTCCTTCCCAGTTAGCCTGTAATTTGTCATGTTTCCTGGGTATGAACGCCATAACCATATCTCCCACATCATACACACGTTCCTTGGCTGTTCTGTCATACCAGTAACTTTGCTTCTGCTGAGCTTGACTGAGATTCTCTTTCACCACTTCCATCATTTGTCTCACTGGTTCACATTCATCCTTTCTCTCAGCAGGCATCCACAGTCTATATAAAATCCCATTCTCACACACAACTTGATTCCTCAGTTTGTCAGTGAAAGGAATCTGTTGGGTCAGGGCTTGTTCCTTTATTTGATTCAATTCCCTGAATTGCTCTGTCTCTTCCCCAGAGACCAGCTGATACAGTTTGTCTCCTTCAGCAGGCCTGCTAGTGGTTGCTATGGTGACCTGAGGCTGGTTAACGGATTCCACCCTGTTTGTTTCAGCCCCCCTTAATATGGCTTCTTTTTCTCTGCCAATTTGCTGTCTGGTCACTACATATATCTTTCCTTGGGCTCCCATTACATCTCTTCCCAGTATTACTGGTTCTTGTTGCTGGGCATTAATGCCTACTTTATATCGGCCCTCTCAGCCTCTCCAAGTCATTTCCACCAGGGCCACAGGCAAACTTTCTGGTTGACCCCTCACTCCTTGGATAGTCACAGTTTCCTGAGGTAATATTACCTCAGATTTTATTAAATCTGGCCTCAGTAATGTCTGAGCGGCACCAGTATCAAGCAATGCCCAATAATTTGCCCCTTGTACACTCACTTCCTCTCTCAGACTTGAATCAAGGTCTGTTACTTCTGTCCAGTTTATCTGGCAGAACTGAACCTTTTTCGCTGTTTCTAAAGCCTTGGGCTCTGTTTTCACTGCCCTTGTCTGAGCAGGATTACTAATGGGGTTGGCAACCTCACATTGAAAACGTAGGTGCCCCGGTCTACCACATTTGTAGCATAATTTCTCCTCACTTTTAGGGTACACAGATCCACTCTGGGGTGTCCTGTGCCCTTCAGATTTTACTGGAGGACTCACTCGCTGTGGTACCACATCCCTTCTGCCAGCATTATATGGTCTGGGTTTAAAATCTCTTGATGTTTTCCCCACCCAGCCAGTTCTATTGGAGGCGAAGTGATCCGCCATCTCTGCGGCCTCCTGCACCGATGTAGGAGAACGGTCTTTGACCAGGAGCCTTATTTCTGGTGGTAACTGATGGTATAATTGATCCAATATCATGAGGTTTTTCACCTCCTCCACAGACTGAGCTTTTGCACTTGTCAGCCATTTCCCAAATATGTCCAACAGTTTTGCCCCCAGCTCCACGAAAGACCTCCCTGTCTGTATCTGGCAGTTTCTGAAAAGCTTTCTAAAATAATCAGGCCCCAGTCTGAATCTTTTAAACACTGCTTCTTTAAATTCAGCATAGGTGACGGGCCTGTCTGAGGGGAAATATTGGTATACCTCAGCCAATTCCCCTTTAATCAGGTTTGATAAATACTGCATGTATTTATCTTCAGGTAGCCCCCACAACTGAGCTGCTTTTTCAAAGGTGCTGAGGTAAATTTGAGGATTTTGACCAGGCTCATAGACAGCAAAGTCCTTTGGAGTAATTTTTATTTTTGCTCCATCTCTGTCTTTCCTTGTCTCCTCAGAGTGAAATTTCTCTCTATCAAATTTTAACTTTTCTACTTGTAATTCAGCATCCAATGCTCGTTGCTTCTCCCTCTCCTCAAACCCCAATCTCATTCTCTCAATTTCCAACTCCCTCTGTTTTTCCTTCTCTGCACCTTCCATCCTCAATCTCTCAGCTTCCATCTTCAATCTCTCAGCTTCCATCTCCCTCTGCTTGTCTTTTTCCTCAGCCTCCCATCTTAACTTCTCTCTCAAGTACTCTATATAAGCGGGATTGCTTAAATATCCTTCTGGGGTCTCTTCCCTGACAGGTTGTTTTTGCTGGGCAGTTGCAAATCCTATAAGTGCTACCCTCAATTCATCTACCCCTTTACCCTCGTGAGGTAAATTGAATGTTATGCACTTCTCCACCAGCTCCTCTCTTTTCATTTTTATATATTCAGCCATGGTCACTCACTCTTTGCCACACACTCTTTGCCAGTCACTCTCACAAGTAATCTTGTTTTGTTATTTCTGTTTGCCACACCACTGGTAGGGATTCTCTAGTATTCGTATCTCACTGCTACAGCCAACACCTGTGACGTATTCTCCTGTGTTCGTATCTGGATTCTCTGTTGTTCGTATCCCACCGCTACCACCACCTGTGACGCCCTTCCCTGGCTCTCCCTGTCAGGTTCCTACCTGCGCGTGGCTACTGCCTGTCACTAGGCACCACCAGGGACTCCACCAGTCTGGACTGTCCTTTTTTTATTGTTTCTCTCCCCGCTCTAGCACAGATCTCAACAGATCCCCCTGCTAGGCAACCACCAGTCACGTCCTAACACTAGTATTCCCAGAGACTCTGAATACTGGTATTGTTATTCTCTTCACCGCTGCCACCATTTGTTACAGTTTCCCTTCAGCCTTACCCTCCCTTCTGGTCTGTGAAACCCCAGCCAAGGATCAGGCCTTTGGTAAACCAAATTAAGTATTTATTAAAGATAACAAAGCTAACAAGATTAACAAGATTTCTTCTTAAGGCACATAAGCATATGGTTTTACTCAATACTAATCTGAACTCCACCCCCCTCCTTCTCCACTCTCTCCTGGCAAACAACTCTCTAAACCCCCACCAAGCAACCCACTCAGTTCACCCCATCCAACCCCTAGATTCCACTCTCACTCTTCCTTTTATACGTTCAGCCATTTTAAACACTCAGCCAATCATCTAGCATTCTACTGCCCATTCACTCCCCCTCCTCTTTCACTCCACTTACCATGTATCTTCTAAACAACCAACACTTACCATATATACATTAATATAGGAACATCACAGTCCTTATGTCTCCAGCATCGTATGAGCTGATCAGCATGAAGAGGGAGTGTGTTAGCCACTGAGAAGAGTCTTCTAACATGTTTTGTCCTTTCCTGCCGATTGGAGCCAATCAGAGTGAAAGGAGGAGAGTCAGTCACTGAAAAGACTCTTCTCAGTAGCTAACACTCTCCTCTTTCATGCCGATTGGGACATCTGTTGTTGTGGCAGAAGGCACGAACAAGGGCCTCATTCTCAACCCAGCAGCAAAAAGGGGGAGGGTGTCTGGCTGTGGCTGTGACTGTCATGAAGGGACCCTGTACTGCTGAATTTGCCACTATGCTACTGGGCATGCCCCTCACTTGCCCTAATTTTTTACCTGGCTGGAAAGTGTCACTGAACTCTGATCATGCCTCTTGCTTGTCTGGATGGAGACAGAGAGGGGCATGTGAGTGTGTGCCCAGTACCCAGACAAAATTTACATTCACTGCATCATGGAATTGTAGAGTTGGAAGGGGCCTATAAAGCCATCAAGTGTAACCTCCTGCTCAATTGCTCCGCCCACTTTAGCATCTGGCCCCACCCAGCATTGGTATGCAGCCCTTGAAAGGATGACCAAAAGGGAAGGTGGCCCTTGGACTGAGAAAGGTTCCCCATCCTAAGAGGCACAGAGGCGGAATAACGGGTGAAGGTCTTAGAGACCATCTAAATTTTACATTCTTTTAAAGGCCTGCTTTAACCCCCTCCTCGGACTATACTTCATGGGTCCAGGCATCTAAGACTGCCTATATCTTGCTACCACCTTGCTCTCCCACCCACCCCCTGCCCCCAGAGCAGAACTCCTGGCTGGATTTATGCTGTTTATACAAAGGTGCGTGCACCTGAGGCTGTAAATTAAAGTCTCAACTTGAATGATGAGAGCAAAACTACAGCATTGCGGAAAATGCTGTAAATCAGGGAACCGGAGCCCTAGTCTAGAATTTAGCCTAGGCTCGAGGTAGGAGGGTGAAAAGAAGGACATTATCAGCTGGTTTCGAGCTTTTCAAGCAGGTTCCACCAATCCCCAACCCCTCGATCAGACTTTCCCAACCTGTTGCCCTCCAGATATTTTGGACTGCAACTCTCATCTGTACCAGCCACGATGACTGTTAGGAGTTGTAGTCCAAAAGCGAGGCAGGCAGACTTCAGGCTTGTGGGGTCTACTTTGTTTTTTTCACTAAAACCCAGAGATCCAGGAACTGGAGTCTGGTGCAAAATGTACACAGTTCGGGTTCCATTCAACTAAGTCCTACTCAGAGTAAATCCATTGAAAATGAATGATCCTAAGTTATTTGACATGTGCCAAAAAGGAAAGAAACCCAACCTAAACAAGCCTGCAAGAAGTCATAGGGCATGCCTGAAAAAATTCCTTATCTATACAAGTCTTGTTGTTGTTGTTATGTGCCTTCAAGTCGACAATGACTTATGGTGACCCTATGAATCAGCGACCTCCAAGAGCATCTGTCATGAACCACCCTGTTCAAATCTTGTAAGTTCAGGTCTCTGGCTTCCTTTATGGAATCAATCCATCTCTTGTTTGGCCTTCCTCTTTTTCTACTCCCTTCTCTTTTTCCCAGCATTATTGCCATATGAAGCCCATACTAGCTTACGGCAAAATCCCTTCTAAGCATGGCCCAAACCAGAGAATAGGGGGAAATGGGGGAAGAACTTTACAGTATCATAGTCCACTTTACATCCTCATTCAAGCCCTGGACTGTGGGTCTCATATGGTAAGCGAGTTGTGACAGGACGCAGCTGGGAGGTTCATCACAATCCTAAGGTACCTCTTTAAGAATGATTAAGCAGAAACATCTAGAGAAACCATCTTAGGTATATATTTCAGATAACAGTCAGAACAAGCCCACTGGCTCAGCTAACAAGCAATTTATTGAATTAGAGAGGCTTGCATCATTAAGGGTGAGTGACATAGGAGTAATCATCTAAAGAGACAATTTCAACTTGATTGTGATACGTTCTAACTGCATTCTTCCATAATTTACTCTAGATTCCTAACATTTATTTTCCACTCTTATTTGACTGCACAAGGCAATGTCCGTATAGAAAAGGTGTAGGTAAGTGAGTGTTCTGTATATATGCAATGTTATAGTTGGGCACATTTGTTCTCTACTTTGTCTGTAGATTGCACTTATTGTTTGTATAACCCAGGAATGCTAAAGGAGCACATCAGGACTCAGCAGGTAAAAAATCACTACTGAATGACCACTGAAGAAGACCAGAAATGGTTGAAACACGTTTGGGATTTGTCCAGCCAAAAGACATTTTATTATAACACATGATTGTCTTATACAAGGTTTTATGAATGTTAGCCTTACATGCATATATATATATATGAACGTAATTGTGATTAACCAAACAGAGGTTTTTATTATATTAACAAAACATTTCAGCTTCTGCCTTCATCAGCTGCCAACATACAAATGCTGTTCCCAAGGTGGCAGTTATAGAGCTTTGAGGATGGAATGCTCAGAGGAGCTTTGTTTGCAGAAGCTAAGTAGTGGTGGTACTGTCCTCCAGGTTCAGGCCATGTGGTACCAATGTGTCCAGAGAGTAAATCCAAAAGTTCTCCCTTTGGGTCAATGCTGCTGGATCTGCTGGCATCTCTATCGCTGTAATGGAAAAGTCCAACAGGCTGTGACCCTCGATGTTAAAATGCTTTGCAACTGGTTGCTCCACTTTTTTTGTCAAAATTGCCGACTTGTGGTTCCTGAAGCGCGTGCGTAGGTCAGTTGTGGTCTTTCCTACGTATTGGATATGACGTCCTGGTCTTTTGCACTCGATGATGTAAACTATATTGCAGGACCTGCAGGTGATGTTCGGTTTGATGTAATATGTCCTGCCTGTCCTAGTGCTTGTAAAAGTGCCTGTCTCCCTGAGGTACACACACACACACACACTTTAAATTTACATGTATTAGATGGGATTTGTTTAGTACAGACATTTTATTGTTACATATGATTGTTTTATATAAAGTTTTATGAATGCTAGCTAATTTTTATATATATAATAAATTTTAATGCATTAGAAAAACCTACCACTAAGACTTGTATAGATAAGGAATTGTTTCAATCATACCCCAAAACTGATAAGTCATTCAAACATCACAAAATCACATCCAGTGATTGAACAGATCAATTACTAGCCCAATGGACTTCTTCCAGGCTTAAGTTAGTTATGTCCATTAACTGCAATGGGTCTCCTCTGAGTCATTGGAGATTACTCGTGGCTGACTAAGATTGTCTTCCAAGGTAAGGTCTTTAACAGTGGGTCCGTAAGTGACTGTGGAGGCCAATTCTGGATCCACACAGCCTCCCACAGTGAGGACATAGGTTTCCAGATGGAAGATGGTCACGATGAGGATTTGTTTGATGTGCCTTCCGCTTAGCTCACTTGTCCCTTTTGCCCTGTACTCGTGCTTCTTCAAAATGCATAGCACCTTTGATAATGGCCGACCTCCAATTGGGATGCTCATGGGCCAAGGCTTCCCAGTTCTTGATGCTTATGTTACATTTACTCTGAGTAGGACCAACATCGAATACCACCCTTAGAATTTAAAAATCCTGAGATCAGGCCTTTGGGTACCAGAACAGAACTCATAGTTTTTCCACAAAAAAACTCACTCCTGGCACCCCACCCTGCCCACTTTCTTCATTTCAGCACTATCGTATATATTGGGCGACAGTGGAAATTATTTTGTTGGGAGTCCTTGCCCATGTACTTCAACTCGCCCAGAGATCTACAAATGGATCCCAATCTATCTTCTGTCCAGCCCTAGTTCAATACACCGGGTGGGGGGGACCAGACTAGGGAAAGCTGCTCTGGAGTATTCCCCCCCTTCCAAATTCCTGTCTAAATGGATTTCCCAAATCACACAGCATGCACGTCCCTCCTGGAGGCAGGCCAAAAGACGTGTCACCGTAATCATGCTTTTGTTCTAAAAGGGGGGGGAAAGATTAACACAGTTAATTGGAGCAAAAAATCTTAATTTCACATATACGCTCATGGGGTCTGAACTGGCGGTGACCGACCAGGAGAGAGACCTCGGGGTTGTAGTGGACAGCACGATGAAAATGTCGACCCAGTGTGCGGCAGCTGTGAAAAAGGCAAATTCCATGGCTAGCAATAATTAGGAAAGGTATTGAAAATAAAACAGCCGATATCATAATGCCGTTGTATAAATCTATGGTGCGGCCGCATTTGGAATACTGTGTACAGTTCTGGTCGCCTCATCTCAAAAAGGATATTCTAGAGTTGGAAAAGGTTCAGAAGAGGGCAACCAGAATGATCAAGGGGATGGAGCGACTCCCTTACGAGGAAAGGTTGCAGCATTTGGGGCTTTTTAGTTTAGAGAAAAGGCGGGTCAGAGGAGACATGATAGAAGTGTATAAAATTATGCATGGCATTGAGAAAGTGGATAGAGAAAAGTTCTTCTCCCTCTCTCTTAATACTAGAACTCGTGGACATTCAAAGAAGCTGAATGTTGGAAGATTCAGGACAGACAAAAGGAAGTACTTCTTTACTCAGCGCATAGTTAAACTATGGAATTTGCTCCCACAAGATGCAGTAATGGCCACCAGCTTGGACGGCTTTAAAAGAAGATTAGACAAATTCATGGAGGACAGGGCTATCAATGGCTACTAGCCATGATGGCTGTGCTCTGCCACCCTAGTCAGAGGCAGCATGCTTCTGAAAACCAGTTGCCGGAAGCCTCAGGAGGGGAGAGTGTTCTTGCACTCGGGTCCTGCTTGCAGGCTTCCCCCAGGCACCTGGTTGGCCACTGTGAGAACAGGATGCTGGACTAGATGGGCCACTGGCCTGATCCAGCAGGCTCTTCTTATGTTCTTATGTTCTTATGTTAATTTTATTTTCAAGGAAAAGCCATTGTGGTTCCGTTTACACCTTCAGGGTCGAATAGCAGCCAGAGAAAAACTGGTGATGTACATGTGAGCAAGTATCACTTGATTTATCTATGCCAGAGATGGGGAACCTCAGGCCCTCCACACTTCTCTATCTGGCCCTTGAAACTCTCCCCAGCTCCCCCCGCAACTGGCCCTGATTTGCACCTTCTTTGAGTGTTTTTGCCTGGTTGTATCCTTGAATTCTGATCGTGCCTCTTGCTTTGCATTCATTGTTCCACCCATTTTTGCCTCCGTCTCTGTCCATCACTGGTCTGTGGCCCTCGAAAGGTTGGCCGGAAGAGAATGTGGCCCTCAAGATAAAGAGGAAAAAAAGGTTCCCCACCCCTGATCTATGCAATCGACAGTCAGTGTGAACTGGATCCATCAAAAGGCACTGCATTTCAGGCAGTGTACTGGTTCTGTCTGTGTTGTATGCCCGGAATGGTCTACTTGCACATGAAAGTCATTCCTTGATGTCACAGTCATCAAGGGATGGGCACGCCTGTGTGATCAAGACTTTCATCAGCTTCCCTCTTCTAAGCACCAAAAGGGTGAGCAGTTCCTCCATCCTCACCTACTTGTGTCTGCCCCTGGCCAGGATCCTGACACCAAGGACCCCCAAGCACTACATAACCAAAAGATGGGCAAAGAATGGAGAATGCTTTAAAAAAACACTCTTTCCTCTCTGTTTTCTTGAGCACCTTGCATTGCTGTCCCATAAAGTCAATTGACATGAACTACGAGGGCAGCGATTGCAAGAGACTTTTAATTTGGGTTTGGCTAGTTCTTCAGCCCCAAGTGATCAATTTCCTATGAAGATTAATCGTGGCTGTCTGGGCCTGTCTGACAGGGTGGCACCCAAACATTATGCTCACTCCTGGCATGTGGAAATATAATGTTTTATTAAGTGTCAGATCAGAGTAGGCGGGAAAAGGGGGGAATCAATTAACTCCTTTATATTTTGATCCCCAAGACAGGAACGATGACACACTCTTTATTTTGATTGCAAAAGGTCAGGGTGATTAATGCCCTGGACGACGGCAAGCAGCTTGTTGACAGGGAGATCTCGCTGATAAAGTGAAGCTTGGAGCTGGACATCGCTGTATAAATTTATATTTGCATTAATTCCCAGAGATTCATAGCCTTGTAAATTCTTCCAGGCCAAATAGCTCTCTGGTACAATGCTGCTGAACTGCAGTTTGCCTTGTGAACTGAACGGTTCCCTTTATGTAATTTATGCTTTCTCTCAAAACCATTCCACCCACCCCCTCCATGCACATCAACAGCCGAGCTTGAATTTCCATGCTCATTTCCTGCAGAGATTTCCAATTACAAAGTCCACATGTTCCCCTTCAATGTGCACGAGGGGGACAAGCCTGGATTTTAGATCACAACAAAAGCAAACTATAGTAGTCTGAGAGAACAAAAAGATGGTCTCACACACACCCCTTCTGTAGCCAATCAATCACTATGCTCTGCAAGAGACGAACCCCTGCAGGAATCATCTCATCAGGAAGTCCATTTCATAAGATGTATGAAGTTCGAACTAGGCCGCCCTTATGGCAACATCTGCCCTTTGGAACTCTCTCCTGTGACGTATCAGAAAGGCGCTTCTTTCGTGTCGTTTCGGCACCTACTGAAGACCTTCCTTTTTCAACCAACCTTTTTAAGTGGACATCTTTATCCCAGTCTGTATCTGCATTGGATTTGAAATGGCTGTTATATAACTGAGTGACCTTAGACCAGTCACTGTCTTTCAGCCTAACCTACATCACAAGGTTGTTGTGAGGATAAAATGGGGAGGGCAGAACCATGAAACACCTTCCTGGGAGGAACAGTGGGACATAAATGTAATACATAAACTAGTGTGTGTGTGTGTGTCTGTTTGTGCCTTCAAGTTGATTATGACTTATGGCAACCCTATGGATCAGCGACCTCCAAGAGAATCTGTCATGAACTGATTGAGGGGGGAAACCCGACAGGAGCTGAGAAAGGTCCGGTTCAGAATAAACCTCCCCCCTGGGATAAAAACCAAAGAAATGATGAAATTTTAAAAGGGGTAGGCCTAGAAGTAGGCATTGTGAGAGCAGGGGCACAGGATATAAATTCAGAAGAGCAAAATTACCACAGGCCTAACCACAAGTGCCAAAGACACTTGAAGAGAGACACTGCTTACAAGTGCCTGTACGCTAATGCTAGGAGCCTCCGAACCAAGATGGGAGAACTGGAGTGCTTGGTCTTAGAGAAGAGCATTGATATAGTGAGCATAACGGAGACCTGGTGGAATGGAGAAAACCAGTGGGATACGGTTATCCCTGGATATAAACTATATCGGAAGGACAGGGAAGGACGTATTGGTGGCGGAGTCGCTCTATATGCGAAAGAAGGCATTGAATCCACCAAGCTCGAAACCCCCAAAGAGGCAGACTCCTCCACAGAATCGTTGTGGGTGGTGATACCATGCCCCAGGAGGGACTTAAATACTGGGAACGATCTATCGTCCCCCTGATCAAAATGCTCAGGGAGACCTGGAGATGAGAAATGAAATTGAGGAAGCATCCAAACTAGGAAATGTGGTAGTAATGGGTGACTTCAACTACCCGGACATAGACTGGCTGCATATGTGTTCCAGTCATGACAAAGAAGCAAAGTTTCTAGATATTCTAAATGACTATTCCCTAGACCAGTTGGTCATGGAACCGACCAGAGGGACGGCAACCCTGGACTTAATCCTCAGTGGGGACCGGGACCTGGTGCAAGATGTAAGTGTTGTTGAACCGATTGGGAGCAGTGACCACAGTGCTATTAAATTAAACATACATGTAACTGGCCAATTGCCAAGAAAATCCAACACGGTCACATTTGACTTCAAAAGAGGAAATTTCACAAAAATGAGGGGATTGGTAAAAAGAAAGCTGAAAAACAAAGTCCAGAGGGTCACATCACTCGAAAATGCTTGGAAGTTGTTTAAAAACACTATATTAGAAGCTCAACTGGAGTGCATACCGCAGATCAGAAAAGGTACCGCCAGGGCCAAGAAGATGCCAGCATGGTTAACGAACAAAGTCAAGGAAGCTCTTAGAGGCAAAAAGTCTTCCTTCAGAAAATGGAAGTCTTGTCCAAATGAAGAAAATAAAAAAGAACACAAACTCTGGCAAAAGAAATGCAAGAAGACAATAAGGGATGCTAAAAAAGAATTTGAGGAGCACATTGCTAAGAACATAAAAACCAACAACAAAAAATTCTATAAATACATTCAAAGCAGGAGACCATCTAGGGAGACAATTGGACCCTTGGATGATAAGGGAGTCAAAGGTGTACTAAAGAACGATAAGGAGATTGCAGAGAAGCTAAATGAATTCTTTGCATCTGTCTTCACAGTGGAAGATATAGGGCAGATCCCTGAACCTGAACTAACATTTGCAGGAAGGGATTCTGAGGAACTGAGACAAATAGTGGTAACGAGAGAGGAAGTTCTAAGCTTAATGGACAATATAAAAACTGACAAATCACCGGGCCCGGATGGCATCCACCCGAGAGTTCTCAAAGAACTCAAAGGTGAAATTGCTGATCTGCTAACTAAAATATGTAACTTGTCCCTCGGGTCCTCCTCCATGCCTGAGGACTGGAAAGTGGCAAATGTAACGCCAATCTTCAAAAAGGGATCCAGAGGGGATCCCGGAAATTACAGGCCAGTTAGCTTAACTTCTGTCCCTGGAAAACTGGTAGAAAGTATTATTAAAGCTAGATTAACTAAGCACATAGAAGAACAAGCCTTGCTGAAGCAGAGCCAGCATGGCTTCTGCAAGGGAAAGTCCTGTCTCAGTAACCTATTAGAATTCTTTGAGAGTGTCAACAAGCATATAGATAGAGGTGATCCAGTGGACATAGTGTACTTAGACTTTCAAAAAGCGTTTGACAAGGTACCTCACCAAAGGCTTCTGAGGAAGCTTAGCAGTCATGGAATAAGAGGAGAGGTCCTCTTGTGGATAAGGAATTGGTTAAGAAGCAGAAAGCAGAGAGTAGGAATAAATGGACAGTTCTCCCAATGGCGGGCTGTAGAAAGTGGAGTCCCTCAAGGATCGGTATTGGGACCTGTACTTTTCAACTTGTTCATTAATGACCTAGAATTAGGAGTGAGCAGTGAAGTGGCCAAGTTTGCTGACGACACTAAATTGTTCAGGGTTGTTAAAACAAAAAGGGATTGCGAAGAGCTCCAAAAAGATCTCTCCAAACTGAGTGAATGGGCAGAAAAATGGCAAATGCAATTCAATATAAACAAGTGTAAAATTATGCATATTGGAGCAAAAAATCTTCATTTCACATATACGCTCATGGGGTCTGAACTGGCGGTGACCGACCAGGAGAGAGACCTCGGGGTTGTAGTGGACAGCACGATGAAAATGTCGACCCAGTGTGCGGCAGCTGTGAAAAAGGCAAATTCCATGCTAGCAATAATTAGGAAAGGTATTGAAAATAAAGCAGCCGATATCATAATGCCGTTGTATAAATCTATGGTGCGGCCGCATTTGGAATACTGTGTACAGTTCTGGTCGCCTCATCTCAAAAAGGATATTATAGAGTTGGAAAAGGTTCAGAAGAGGGCAACCAGAAGGATCAAGGGGATGGAGCGACTCCCTTACGAGGAAAGGTTGCAGCATTTGGGGCTTTTTAGTTTAGAGAAAAGGCGGGTCAGAGGAGACATGATAGAAGTGTATAAAATTATGCATGGCATTGAGAAAGTGGATAGAGAAAAGTTCTTCTCCCTCTCTCATAATACAAGAACTCGTGGACATTCAAAGAAGCTGAATGTTGGAAGATTCAGGACAGACAAAAGGAAGTACTTCTTTACTCAGCGCATAGTTAAACTATGGAATTTGCTCCCACAAGATGCAGTAATGGCCACCAGCTTGGATGGCTTTAAAAGAAGATTAGACAAATTCATGGAGGACAGGGCTATCAATGGCTACTAGCCATGATGGCTGTGCTGTGCCACCCTAGTCAGAGGCAGCATGCTTCTGAAAACCAGTTGTCGGAAGCCTCAGGAGGGGAGAGTGTTCTTGCACTCGGGTCCTGCTTGCGGGCTTCCCCCAGGCACCTGGTTGGCCACTGTGAGAACAGGATGCTGGACTAGATGGGCCACTGGCCTGATCCAGCAGGCTCTTCTTATGTTCTTATGTTCTTATGAACCACCCTGTTCAGATCTTGTAAGTTCTGGTCTGCCCTTTAAAAAAAAAAGGTGAGTAAAGGGGTTAGAGAGGCCAGCCATTGGCATGCCTCCACTCCCAGGAGCTGGATTCAGGATGCATTCTAAGGCCTGCAGAGAAGTCCGTCCAAATCTTCCATCAGTGCAAAAGAGCAGTGGAGAGGGTGATTGGCACCAGAGATTCTTTATCCCTCCCCACCCACTTTACCTTTGTAACCGGTAAAGCAGTGTGGTTTGCTGTAGTGTGGTATAGTGGTTAGAATGTTGAGCTGAAACTTGAAATGCTAGGGTTCAAATCCCTGCTCAGCCATGAAGCTCACTGGGTGACCTTGAGCCAGTCACTGTCTCTTAGCCTAACCTACCTCACAGGGTTGTTGTGAGGATAAAATGGGGAGTGGGAGAACCACATACAGCACCTTGAGCACCTTGGAGGACAGGTGGGGTATGCCTGCAATAATCACCAGCACCACCTCCTCCCTCTGGGATGAGATTTGTATCTTGACTTCCAGACCTGTTTTACTGGAAACACAAGTAAATACACAGGCTTACATAGGCCTAAGAAGCCTCAGAATACTCCCATCAAAGTGGCCCTGATTCTTTCCCCATGCCACTGATCGCATGCATTAACTCACCTGCTGCAGCTTCGGCTGCATCTCTCTGATAAAAATGAAACAGAACTTGTTTCCAGACAGCTGTCTCACAGTCCCCAAGAACTCTCTCTCACACACACACGCATCCAAAGGTGAAAGACATGGAAGGCCAAAATATATTGAGGGGATTGCTCACATCCAGGTGGGTGTTGCGCCTTCGCACAGTGGACGTCAGGTACTGCCACTGGGGAGGGGCCATAGCATAGTTGCATGCAAAAGGTGCCTGGTTGCCTGAAATCCTGCAGGGCCACTGCCCATCAGCACAGAGAGTACTGGGCTAGATGGACCAAGAGTCTTACCCAGTACAAGGCAGTATCTTCCGGTTCCAAGCAGCAGAGCACCTGCTTTGCATGCGGAAGGTTGCAGATTTGATCCTTGGCATCTCTAGCTAAAAGGATCTGCCTCTGTCTGATGCCCTGAAGGGCTGCTGCCCATCAGAACAAGCAATACTAGGCCAAATGGGCAAGCTCAGATGATGTTCCATGCTTTAGGAAGGAAAATCCTCCTTCTCTGACACCGGGACCTCCTGCCACCTCCCTTCTGCTTTCATGAACCAACTCAGACAGCCGTCTTCTGTTCTCTTGAAATAAAGATTAACTTGGCAAGCTGCAAGTTTTCACAGCTCAGGTAAAGGGGAAAAAACCTCACAGGGACCAGAAGCCTAGTTAGGCAGCAATGCTTCACTGGGCATTGCAAGGAAAACAACAACAGTAAAGAAGAGGAGGAGAAGGAGGAGGAGGAGAAAGGCTATGAGATGAAAGACATTCCTTCTGGAGACATTCTCAGACCCACCCAGGGCTCAAGTTGAGCAGTAAAATGCATCTGTGCATGTTAGTGTAATCCCTTACAGGTTCTTACGGGCCAAAATTGAAATGAATTTGCAAAGACTTCATGAATAATTTGTGAACTCCTTTTTTTCCCCACAAAGAGAACATAACATTAAATATAACATAGTTCTATATGGTTCCCAGTTTCCAAATATTCAAAAGATCCTTGTCCATGTGTCCTTTCTCCTTTTCTTGGCAAAATATCCTTGCAACCAACTGAAAAGTTCCTCTTCTTAATCTTCAGGAGATGAACAGCTCTGTCCTGCTGCTCTGAACCACCGCAGCTCCAGCTAGGCCTGGAAAGTCCACAGACTCAGCAACACCCTTAATCAAGGGGTTAAAGACCAACTAAATAATAGCTTCTCTAGCAGCCACACCCAGGACCAACCTTTCTGCTCCACACTTGCTTTCTGCTTCAAACATGGTTCTTCTGCTATGAAACCCCACCCACCAGACTGAACCAACTAAAACAAGATTGTGGGGGTTACATTAGCATCTGAGGTGCCTGGTAGCTGTTCCAAATTGGGACTCAACTGGTTCATGGTGGGATGTTTGTATTCATCTAATGTCACCTGTTCTGAACATAGTGGGCAGAAGAGTGTCCATTCCACAAAGGCGGACAGAATAATTCCTGAATGGAGGAAGGTTGGCTGGAACGCATTTCAGTGCATACTCAGGCAGAGTTAACTGTCAGTTCCTGGAGCACGGGAAACCTTTCACTTTTGATGAATGCTCCCACGTCCTGTCAACTCCCAGATACATGTTTCAAACTGTCAACTTTAAAGGTAGTGACAGTGTCCGTGTGGTGCAAAAGCAGTATCTCTGAGAGGTGTTTACTCTCCCAAAGAGACTTATCAAACAACCACTGCGCTTAATCATCACCTCTCACAGTGATGAGGTCAGTGCTCAGTGTGTACATGGCTCAATCTCTCTGAACACAGCAGGGTTCATCAGGACAAAGCATAGTCTGACATACGGGAAGAAATTGTTTTATTAATTTAGAGTATTTATATCCTGCCTTTCAAATTTTTCAACTCACAAGGCGGTTTATAGAAAGACTACAAAATACAAAATAAAAACCACTAAGTGACAATAATCGTAAAAGAACAAAAGCAGCATCAGGATTTTAGATTATTTTTTATTAATTACATTTCAACACTACCCTTCTTCCCAAAGGAGCTCAGATTGGCATAGAGCATAATCAGATAAAACACAGCTGGATCTGCCAGTAGATTAAAAATATAAAACTTTTTTTTTTTAAATCCATCTTAGCTGATTTCCACAACGCACCATAAAAATTGAATCAGCTGAAACCTTCAGCCCCTAACTCAGGGATGGGGAACCTGCAGCCCTCCAGATGCTGAAATCCAACTCCCACCATCCATGACCATTGACCATGCTGACTTGGGCTGAGGGTTGTTGGGAGTCCAACAACATCTGGAGATGTTTCCTATCCCAGCCCTACATGCTCGGGTGAACAAAAGCATCTTGAGCGGAATGCCACAATGAGAGTGCCATAACGAAGAAGGCTGTGCACGGCATCACCATACAACTGGTTAAGCACATCGATGGGGCTGTAAGCAGGGCCTCCCCACCGATTTATTGTTATTGGAGGAAGTGCTCTTTTAAGTACTGGTAGGCCCAAGTTGGGCAACCCTACCCATCATTTTTGTCAACATTGAGCCCTCCAATTGCGAAATGAAAACATATAACCATGATTAAGATAAGAAAGTAATATTTCTCTCCTTTTCCTCTGCTATTTTTTCTTCTGATGACTCATTTCACCACTACAGGCACCTTCATCCACCCCCTACTGGCTATGCTTAAGGTGTTTAGGAACCTGCTCTGCTAAGAGTAAGTTTTGGCAATCAAGATGGAGGTTGGTAGATTTGGTACCCTGCTGTGTTTGTCTGTTTTGTTTTGATTTGCAATATTTATTACAGGTAGTTTTGAAAAATTCAGCAATAACACTTGTTAATTTTGTTCTGGTGAAATCCTTGATATTTGTAGATGTTTGGGTACTTTTCAATTATCTTCCGGTAGCATGGAGATTAATGGCAGGACAGCAGAAGTGGGATTTTGCAAGCCCTTATGGTCGCTAAGATACTTCAAACCAAGAAGGATAAATAGCTACCATCTATTATGCAATAGTATGAGGACCTCACTGCCCTGGCTATATTTGAACACATTTTTTATAAATGTCAACTTTGTGTGGATACCTATCTGGACATTTGGATGGCCTATATCAATTTATATATTTAAATTAAGGTGGATGTATGGATGGCTATTGCAGGGGTTCTCAAGCTGTGGTCCACAGACCACTGGTGGTCTGTGAGCTTCATTCAGGTGGTCTGCAGAGCATCTGTAAAAATAAGTTAGAGGTCCGCCAAGACCCTCAGCAATTTTCAAGTGGTCCATGGGGGAAAGGTTTGGGGACTGTCATGGCCTGCACCCCTAAGGGGTCAGATACATGCTTCGAACCCACTCACTCCACCTTGGGCAAATGATTCGGAACCCAATTTTTCCCCTTGCCAAGGCTGTGCAAACCAACACCAACCCTGCAAGGTACAAGATAGGCTGCCACCACCCCTTCAACTGGTTCTCACTCTGAGTTAGGGGAAACCCAGAGCCCAGACATATGTAAACCAAGGATTCCTAAAGACAAGAGCCAAACAGGCACTCCTTGTCCAGAAGCCCTTCCTAAAGCCAAAATACACTCTTGGTAGTCTGTGGTCAGTGGTCAAGGTGCCAGATTCAGGACCAAATTCTTCTCACTCAATGAACACACAAGGTAATAAGGAGCAGCTTTATTAATAAAATATAAGTGCACAATTAATAGCAGCAAAACAATTCTTCAAAAAACCCTCACCCAACCAGTGATGTAGTAAGACATATAGGAGAGTTCAGACACAATAGAAAATAATAAAACTAACTGACCTATTCTACTTACTTGAAGAGGTAGTTGTAAATCTCACCTCTCCTCAGAGAGACATAAGCAGGATAGTAAAGGCAGTGGAACCCCACTCAGGTAACCACCCAGGTAGATGGAAACCAGGGGAACAAAGCTATGGGTCTCACCCCCTATACTTAAGGGAAAAAACCCAGCAACAGTTCACAATGATTCAGCCAATCAGGGGGCTTTCTAATGAAGTAATTTTCCCGAAGCTTCTTCACTTTTCGCGCCTTGGCAGGCCCCCCTCCCTTCCTGATCTCAACTCTTCTCAGGCCCGCATGACCTTGAGCACCAGGCTCTCACCAGATAACAGAGATAACCAGGAGCTGTTCTTCAAGCCTCCTAATTAGTTACAGCTGAGAAACGAAACCTAAAAGTGTTCCACTCACACAGAGGCCCATCTCCTCCCAAGATGAAATCCCCACAATTCTCTGCATCTGAGCCATGTTGCAAAACCATTTTAAACAATGTTACAATTTCATGACAGGGATCACTAGGCTATTATATTCTTAATGTGAGCAGATGGTGGTGGTTTTTCTCTTTCAGATTTTTTTCTTTTTTCCCCTTCATTACATTTGTAATAATTTTCTTGAAAAAAGAAAGCTCATTTGCACATATTTTTGGTGGGGAAGAAACCGTTTACAGTTTTTGCCACCATACATACACAAAACTTTCCTGTCTATTTAAACTTTTGTTTGTATTGTAATTATCAATCTTTTGTTTATATAGCAGTAAGGCAAAAAGGGGTGACTCGTACATTGATTATTTGTTCAAGTGAACATTTGGTAGGTAAATAAACCCCTGCAAACACGTTTTTAACAAGACTGAAGGGAGCTTTTACATTTCATTTCCCCCCCTCTTCATTTTGCACAGTCACTCTTCCTACACTGCGAGCTGCAAAATCAGACCCCACGTTTCCCATGGCTGGGAGACTGCCAGCCCCTCCCTTCCTCTGCCCCAAGAAGCCTGCCTGCCTCCTTGGCAGCTAGGCTGGCAGCTAAAACTAGTGTTGGCTCCAACTGAGAAGGGCATTCTATTTTTAAAAATTATTATTATTGTTTATTTGTACCCCGCCTTTCAGCCAAAAGGCCCTCAAGGTGGCTTACAAAAAAACACAAATATAAAAATACATCAATACATCAAAAAAATACATCAATACATCAAAATACTTCAAAATACATCAATAAAACAATACAATTTACAATTTACAGTAGCCAATACATAAATAAATAAATGTGGGTGAGAAGAAGGATGGGCACAGGAGAAATCCAAAGGAATGGCTCTTGAGGGAAAGACCTGGAGGAGAGATCTTTTCTCCATGACAACCGAAATGATGGGTTAGCGCCGCCATGCTTCTCAGAGTGGATTTTAGTCCAGCCACCACCCACTGCTACTTCAACAATGACTCCAGCTGATTTCCAGATGCTGGGAGCAAGCAACAGGGGAATGCCATCATCACTAGAAGCTTCCCTGAGACAGCTTTTAATTGCAAGGTGAACATGGGCAGTGTGTTTTTTTCTTTCTATTAGACATCTCTGCCATTCTACAGCCTCCCCAGCTGTCCTCACTTCCTGACGTGAAAAAGCCCTGTAAGGAAGTAGCTTCTAGAGTGGCAGCTTGATCAGAATAGTCTGACCCATTCTACTATATCTCAGTTGCCATCTTGGTCACTACCTCACTCCTGAAAGTGAGGGCACCTTCAGAAGGACTTTCCCAAACAATCTCAGTGCACTGATTGGCAGAGGCTCTCCAGGGCTCTCCAGAGAGAAGGAGTCAGTGTCCTGTAGCCCTATCTGGAGATCCCCAGGATAGAACCTGGGACTGTCTGTAGGCAAGGCTCTACCATGGAGCTACGGCCCTTCCCGCTGCAGGCTGGCTTTCTCTCCTCCCCTCCTCAATTTGCTTGATCTCTCCACTTTTTATCTCTCCCACAAATTGCCACTGGAGATAGCTGCTGTCCTGATAGCGTCCCAAGGCTGTACACATGCACAGAGACAGTGCTCTACATTCAATTTGCTATGGAGATGGAGGCGGTGAAACAGCCATCCGAAGTGTGCTTGTGTCGTATGGAGGTAAAGGGCACTGAGCAAGAGCTCCCCAAACTGACGAATGTGGGTTAATAATAAAAGAAAGGCAGTGGGCGGATGGCTCAGAAATAGAAAAGAAAGCATCTTTCAGCGCTTTGAGAGCAGAAAGGTGAAGTTAAGTGGGCCTGGAGAAGACATCCATAGGGCCAGGCGTGCAGTGGAAACTGAGTAGTGGGGAGTTAGCAGAGGAGAGGAGTGTTAGTTCCCTAACAGAGCAATTCTCTGCTGGTGCTGGTGCTGCAATTGCATGGCACACACCTGCTGCCGCTGCAGTGGTAGCTGGTGGCTCCATGTCAGTGGGGCAGTGGAATCCGCTCCGGGTTTTAGTCCAAACGTCTTGAGCAGATTCCACTGTCCCACTGAGATGGAGACATCAGCTGCCACTGGGCGGAAGGGCAACCTCCCCCCACCCACTTTGCGGTCAATGGGAAGGTATTAATGCACCTGTTTACCCAGAGCATTTCCTTACTCTCTCAACCTGACTCTCCTATTTTAATTGCCATGTTGTTTTAATGGGATTGTTTCATTGGGAATTTTAATTATTTATATTTTAATGTGTGTGTAACTGTTTTTTATACTTTGTAAATACTTATGGAGGTCTTCTATTTTGACATAAAAATAGAAATGGACTGCCTTCAAGTCAATTCCAACTTATGGCAACCCTATTAATAGGGTTTTCATGGTAAGCGATTTTCATGGTAAGCCCCTGAGGCTGAGAGGCAGTGACTGGCCCAAGCACACCCAGTGTGCTTCATGGCAGTGTGGGGATTTGAACCCTGGTCTCCCAAGTCGTACTCCAACACTCTAACCACTATGCCACACTGGCTCTCTATTTTTTATTTTTTTTTGGCATTAAGTATTGTATAAAAAAGTAAATTATGATGATGACACCAGGCCAGGGCTGGCATAGCTGGGAGCTCCACTTTGGGTGAGCTAAGGGGATGAGGGAGCTTAGGACCCTGCCCAAAATGCCTGCCCCTTTCAGCCCCACGCACCATTAGAACACCACCAGTGGGACATCTACACCCACCCAGCTTTCCATGGACATATTGTGTGTGTGGGGAGGGAGTTGCAGCAGCCTAAGTATAATCCTGCCAGTGGGGTTGTTGACACACAGGGTCTGATATACACACATATTTGGGAATCTCATGCAGACCCACCACCCTTGTGATCCCTAATACATGCTACCACAATGGGATCTTTTAGCTGGAGCCAAAACAGAGTGCTGCCTGTTTTGACACCCCCCAAAAAAACTATCTGGAAAAGGTGCACCCACACAAAAGTATATATGAAAAAAGGAATTAATTGTAAAAGGATAATGGTAATTTTAACAATAATATGCAGCAGCATACATTCACAGGTATCCATAAAACTATATGTGTTCCTACATGAAAAGGAGGAATAGCAGTGTGAAGATAGAGACAGTTGCAAAGTTACCTCTCCTAGTGCGGCTGAGTAAAGATCTCCTGAAGCTGTGTGTGGAGGAGACAAAGGCGCTGACCTTAAGAGTTCTATGCCTGCAGTGATTTCAGATCTTTATTAGGAGAGCGGGATGTCAGGTATAGACAGACCTTCTGCCAAGCCTTAGATGTGAAGTCCAGCAGTGAGTTCAAAGATGTTCCTTGAGAACAATGTGGAGAAGAACCAGAGGCTCCAGATGTTTAAATGTTCACACGAGAGAGAGAGAGAGAGAGAGAGAGAGAGAGAGAGAGAGAGAGAGACTACTAAGCTAAAACCTGACTTTAAATAGACTTGTTTTGTTATTATGTGCCTTCAAGTCGACTACGACTTATGGCGACCCTATGAATTAATTAATTTGACTATCTAGTCCCATTATATTAACCAGGTTTTCTAATATTTTAACTAGTACATGAATAAACTTTGGAGTGGGAATTGCCGATTCCCATATTTCAAACTCTAACATGTAAATCCATCACTGAAAACATTAGTTTTCAAAATGCCCTTGCTTTAAAACGTATGCAAAGTCACTGCTTCTTTTTTCAATGGGCCTAAAGCCACAAAAACATTATAGCTGAAGTCATTAGCCCTAGCTCCTAAAAACAACTCAACATTTAAAATAGAAGCCGATTCAGAAGGGGAAGGAGAAAACTCTGCTGCCCTCTTGTGGAAAAAGTGCGCATTGACCAAACTGCAAGACCGAAAGATCTGGGCTTGAATCCAGCAAGAAGTGATTCATCCACAGAAAAAGGCTTTTGCATACAAACTGGTTAAGGTGTTGGACTACGACCTGGGAGACCAGGGTTCGAATCCACACATAGCCATGAAGCTCACTGGGTGACCTTGGCCCAGTCACTGCCTCTCAGCTTCATGAAAACCCTATTCATAGGGTCGCCATAAGTAGGAATCGACTTGAAGGCAGTACATTTATATTTTTACATTTGTAAGAGGCTTGGAAGTGGGGCATAAAATGTCCTGAAACTAGGGATCAGCAGCAAAAGGTGTGGATGTGAGTGTGACTCATTCTGCATTCCCCCCTCTAGAGGAAGGTAAGCACAGTCCAGCCAGATACCTCTGTCAAGTTAGTCAGGTGAAAAAAGAAGACAAAGTTCCTGCACCTTTAATAGGTTATTCAATTTTTTATTTAAATAATGTATTTTCCACTCAATACCATAATTTCTAAGCAATGTACAATATGGATACAACAGGGATACAGCATAAAATCAGTTAAAATTAACCATAACTCAGAAAAACTCATATAAGATGCCTGCTGAAATTAAAAAAAGAAAGAGGGTCACTGAAGTGTAGCTTGTCATGCTGAAATGTCCTCTTCGGCGCACCTATTACAGGTGCAGGCCTGTACTCGTTTTTACTTGACCCTCCATTCTCTGTCCTTCCTGTCAATCATTGTGTGTGTGTGTGTGTGTGTGTATTTTATCACCCTATTTGTTTAACCTATACGCAGAACATATCATACGGAAAGCAGGGTTGGACCAAGATGAAGGTGTGAAAATTGGAGGGAGAAATATCAATAATTTAAGATATGCAGATGATACCATAGTATTAGCAGAAACCAGTCATGTTTTGAAATGAACGCTGATGAAAGTTAAAGAGGAAAGCACAAAAGCAGGACTACAGCTGAACATCAAGAAGACTAAAGTAATGACAACAGAAGATTTATGTATCTTTACAGTTGACAATGAGGACATTGAACTTGTCAAGGATTATTAATACCTCGGCACAATCATTAACCAAAATGGAGACAAAAGTCAAGAAATCAGAAGAAGGCTAGGACTGGGGAGGGCAGCTATGACAGAACTAGAAAAGGTCCTCAAATGCAAAGATGTATCAGGATCATTCAGACCATGGTATTCCCAATCTCTATGTATGGATGTGAAAGCTGGACAATGAAGAAAGCGGATAGGAGAAAAATCAACTCATTTGAAATGTGGTGTTGGAGGAGAGCTTTGCGCATACCATGGGCTGCAAAAAAGACGAATAATTGGGTGTTAGAACAAATTAAACCAGAACTATCACTAGAAGCTAAAATGATGAAACTGAGGTTATCACAGTTTGGACACATCATGAGAAGACATGATTCACTAGAAAGGACAATAATGCTGGTGAGGTGGATTTTGATCAATACTGAACAAGTCTGACTGCCATTTTCATCAGACAGGGGGTCACGTAGACAACAGAGAATAGTGCTGTTGTAGTGAAAATGTGCCAAGGACACTGATATTGCAGGAATGAAGGGAGGACGGATGGAACAGGGGGCAGAGCATCATTGTAGCATTGTAACATAGAATAAAGCAATGTAACTGTTGCCATGATTGTGACGGAGGTAAAGGTATATAACTGTCTAACTAACCACCATTTTGAGGAAGAGAGTTGAGTCCTGTACTCTACTCTGGCTAAGCGCTTAGCTAAATAAACAACCTTAAAACAGGCTTTGGCTTCATTATTAAGTCTCCTCAAAAAGAACTCAGTCGTAGATTCCACGACAATCTTGGTGTCAGAAGTGGGATGTAAGGATCTTCTGTCTGGGTCAACCCGAAGGGGGAAGGTCGGAGCGGCGGTTTGTGCACATTCTGAGAGGTAAGAGGACCTCGTTTTGATCAAATCCTCCCGCTTAGCTCCCACCTCCAACCCCAGGACTCCTGGACGGGCGGTAAGAATTTCCCATAGTTTATCAAAGCCCCTGCATTAAGGTCCCTCCCTGGTTACATCCACACTCACGACAAAGGGTACACAACAGTCCCACAGTCTCTGGTTTGAGTGTTAGGATTGGATTTTCCCCGGTTACACCAACACTCACGACAAAGGGCAAGCAGTCCCACAGTCTCTGGTTTGGGTGTTAGGATAGGTTTGGAGGATGTCCTAATGAGCCGTGAATGAAACTGATACTGTTCCAACTTTTTCTCTCTGTTTGCTGGGGACGCCTGGCTTTCTAAACTGCTCTTCTCCACCCCTTGATCAGTTTCAGCTCTGGACAAAAACATGGGTGGAGGTGTGTCTTGTCCTGATGAAAAAAAACCCTTGGGGTACATGTGCCAAAATTATGGTACCCGTTTGGGTCCAAAAAAACTGCTCAAATGCTGGTGAAGCTGACTCACTGGTGGAGTGAGTGCACCTCCAACCGGCCTGAGCTTCATTTCCCGGAAACGGCACTTTTGATATGGACAAGCTCACCTATTTATGGGGAAAACTGGAGAAAACAAAACCTGGGCATATAGATTTCTGGGTCCTGTGGAAAGAGGAGGCAGAACACAGGAAACAGAAATCTATAGTAACAAGTCTTCAAGATTCTAACAAAAAGTTAAAAGCACAACTGGAGGAAAAAAAGAAAAAGAAAATCGAGAAAGAAAAGGAACAAGAAAAAAATGCATGCCAACGCCCCTTACTGCCTCTGTACCCAAGCTTGCTAGCCACCGCCCCTTTGCTGCCCTATAACGAGGTACCAGAAGATATTTTGGATATTTTGGGCCCCAATGGCTGGGAATGCTCAGCCTCAAGCTCAGGCAAATGCTATTTTACAGTCAGAGCAGACACCACCTCTCCCAGCTCGAGCGGGTGCCATTTTAAGCTCTGGAATACCCAAACGCTCTAAAGAGAAGAAACACCCCCACACACACCTGAACTTACTAGAGAAGAATGGCCACTGTCTCCTGAGGAATTAACATTTAAGGAGCAGTTTCCCCATCTTGTCAGTGCAAGAGTTACAAAAAGGGTTAAAAGCAAAGTTTGAAATTGTAGCTACATCCATAGACAGCCGCGCCTGCCCCATTTGCCAAATAAAGTTGAAAAAAGACAGTGATGGAGGATTTACCTCTATCCAGTTTAATCCAGAAAACTTCCCTGGGTGCTTTCCCCAAGTTCAGCCAGCCGGCATATATCTGCTTCGCCAATACCCCCCACTCCCCCATCGACTGCAGGCGGACAAATTATTTTTGTGCGCGTTCCCTGGACAACTGCGGATCTCATGAACTGGTTCAATATCTTCCCGAAACTCAGCGAGGCTCCTAATGAATTTAAAGAAAAGCTGGAAGCAATCATTAGTGTTTACAATCCAACTTGGGCTGACATGAACCAGCTGCTCTCTGGACTCCTGTCCCCAGAACAAAAAATCAGCCCTGATAGCCCAGATGGGAGTAGGAGAGGACAATGAGGGTCTTCCATGGAAGTCTGAGGATCCCAGACATACCACGCAAGCTGAGAGAATGCTCTTAGCCAATTTGCACACCCGCACCCAGCTAGTTAATAAAAGAAACAGCTAGAAGCCGAGAAATACTGCAAACCGAAAGTACAATCGCTCTGCCCTTCCCTGTTAACCCTTCCTTGGCTCCCCACCGCATTCTTGCAGCAGTAGCGTTCAAGAGGACGACCTTCAAGACAACTGGGCTCCCTACGCTCCATCACCCCCGCAGTTGTTTCCAAAGGAACAGTTTCAAAAAGGAAATGTTTTTAAGCATGCTCAACTTTTAACCTGATGTTGTCTCAAACTAATTTCTCCACCTCTGATGCTACGATTCCTCTTACAGTTGCTGGCCAGCCGAAGCATTTCTCATAGACTCTTATGCTTCCAGGTCCACAGCTGACCTGTCTCATCCACCATCAGGAGAAATAGTGACTGAGTTTGAAGTGGGAGGTCAACTAGCAACCTTTTCAGCTGCTCCACTCACCTATGACCATATCTTTCTTTCCCTGGTACCAGTTCTGTCAATTTCTGTGTAAATTGCACAATACTGTTATTGCAGCTCTGATGGGTACATTTGGATCTTCCCTTTTCTAATCCTCATGATTGTTCCTTCTAAAGCTACAGAGGCCTTCCCTTGGAATGATGTAGGAAAGCTGCTAGCAGTGGTACCAATCGAGATTCGGTGTCCACCTGATAAACCTTACCCATCAGTAAAGCAATACTCTCTCTCAGCTGAAGCAATTGAGGACATCCAGCCTGTGATTGCCTCACTGCTACAGCAAGGTATTCTTGTATGTAATGTGCTTCCCTGTAATAGGAAAAAGCCGCTTCGTAGGTTTTTGAGAGCGGCTAAATACTAGGCATTGGATCCCAAACTTTGCAGCCTATTGAATGAAAGGCAGAATGTGAGGCTTCCTTTGTGGATTTAAGAAAGGCTGTGGCCCAGACTCCTGTTATGTTAAACCTTTTTTCCTCTTTTGCCATGAGTCTCAGGGTTCTGCTGCAGAAGTACTCTGTCGACCTGGTGGCTAAAGGATACCCTCCTTGGAGTACAGCTTTGCTTGTCCAGAAGTCTGAGGACTTGGTGCAAGGACGTTTCCTCGCTGTGTTGGTTCCCCATTCTGTGCATTCTCTCCTGCTGCACAGAAAAACTCAGTTCCTTTCTTCTCAATGTCAAACTTCCTATGGAACTGTTAGTGTTCATGTACCTCACAGCATTTCTTAACTCAGCTAGTTCACCTTGGGAGGTGGATAGCTTTCCTTATTTACAAGGATACGATGACAATGGAACTATTCTGCTTACCCCACCTAACAACTCTGTGCCCCTCTCAACCCTGCTTCCCTTCCACCCCTTCCTTCTGATGGAGAACCTCATTCAATCTCTCCTCAAGATTGTTTGCAGGTCCTTGAACATCTCTCCACCCTTCGCCCTGACCTTCGTGACGTTCCTCTGGATAACCCTGATCTTATCCTTTTCACAGATGGCTCCTGCTTCAGAGATGACACAGGAGTTCTCAGAAATGGCTATGCTGTGTGCTCTCCACATGAAGTCCTAGAAACCTTTTCTCTGCCAACTCTCCAGTCTGCCCAAGCTGCAGAGCTCGTGGCTCTACAGAGAGCCTGCATTCTGGCATCCAGTTGCTCTGCTAATATCTATACAGACTCTTCTTATGCTTTCAAAACCTGTCATTTTGTGGGTCAAATTTGGTCACACAAAGGATTCTTGACTTCAGCTGGCGCACAAATTTCTCATTCAGCTCTTATTTCTGCTTTACTGTCTGCTCTTCAACTTCCTAATTCTATTGCTCTCATGCACTGCTCTGCCCACACCACTGCTACTGATCCTGTTAGCCGTGGCAACCGCATGGCGGATGCCGCTGCTAAGGCTGCTGGTCTTAGTGCACCTCCTTCTCCCTACCTTCCTTCTCAATTGATTCTCCTCCCCTCATCTGTTCCTGAGCTACCAGAACTCGCTTTGCTTCAGAAAGCTGCCCCAGAGCATGAAAAAGATCTTTGGGTCCGCTTTGGCTGTCGCTTACATCCTGACTCTGTCTGGAGGGATGTCTCAGGCCGCTTTGTAGCCCCACAAGCGCTTCTTTTTCCTCTTGCTCAGGCGACTCATCACTCTTCTCACCTGAGCAAAGGGGGGATGCTATTGCAACTTTCAACTGTCTGGTTTGCTCCTAAGATTACACCTGTTCTGGCCCAAGTGGCATCCACTTGCTCAGTATGTTTAAAACATAATGCTGGCAAACCAGAACGTCCTCTTACTGGCACCACTCCTTGGGCCTATGGACCATTTCAGCATGTTCAATTGGACTTCATAGAAATGCCAAAATGCCAGAACTACAGATATGTATTGGTCATCATCTGTCATTTTTCTGGTTGGGTAGAAGCATTTCCATCACGACACGCAGATGCTGCAGCTGTCTCCAAGGCACTGCTTAAACACATCATCCCCCGATTTGGCTTACCTGTCCAATTGGATTCTGATCAAGGTACTCACTTTACAGCTAAAGTGGTACAACAGCTTTGCCGTGCCTTAGACATTAACCCAGCCCAGCCCAATTACAGTCTTTATTGGAGGGTCATGAAGAACTTCTGGTCTACTGCACTAATCTTCCCAAAATGTTGAGAACTCTTTCCTCCCAGGTCCAGGAAGCCGCTCCTGTCCCGCTAGACGTGCCTGCTCATCAGTTCCAACCTGGCGATTGGATCCTGGTTCGTGAATTTTGGAGAAAAGATTGCCTTCAGTCTCGATGGTTGGGTCCTTTTCAGATACTCCTGACATCATTTACCGCACTGCGCATCGCTGAGAGGACAGCTTGGATACATGCATCCCATTGTCGAAAGGCCCAGCCGCCAGGCGAGAGTGAGAGAGGCCAGTTGGATCCTGACGGGACACCAGGAGAAAAGACCAAGGGAAAGGAGTCCCTTCCTAAGGACCACCATCCCTACCATCTGAGGAGAGGCCCTCGCGCTGCCAGAGGACTTTGTGAGTGACATCCTATCTACCTGGGAGAAGTTAGGACTACGAAACCGAAGAATGTCTGAGAAGACAAGACAAATAGCATCTATCCATTCTAGAGCCAATGAGGTGCAACCCCTTCGGCAGATCAGCTCCCCAGATAGACTTTGAGCTTATCGAAGTAGCACGTAGCCCATTGGACTCTTTTGGACCTTCTCACACCGAGGCGGGAAGGCCAGTGACTTGCATTGCTAGAGATAAGTTTGGCTTCATTGCTGTTTGCTTGCTATTTCTTATAATCACAATTATAATATGGCTCCTGTGGGAGTTAGGCTTGCTTTCCTAATATTGTATAGCCTCCTTTTTACAGGACATCCTGATTGGAGTAGGAACACATACCTAAGGCTAATGGTCGATCTCGCTAGAGGGATGAACAAGAGTACTTGCTGGATCTGTATGCATACCCCAATTTACGAAAAGGAAGGTATCCCACTGGTAGGAATACCTCTGAATGCAACTGGTCTTGTCTCAGATGAATGGCTCAAACGCGATGAGTCTCTGAAAAGTCTCGATACTACTCAGTATGTAGCCCTGCCCGGATGGACAAAAGGTGAACTTTGTTTAAAGTTCATGGGAGAAACATTCATTGGTAGCAGCCAATGTGAATGGGTCCTTCGTCGAGCCAAAGGTAGATGGAGTCTCAGTAACTCCACTGGGCCAATTATGAGGAACAGGCGGAGGGTAATGGAACCATTGTGTATGGCTCTTGGGCACCAGTGGCTCTCATATTTCAGTGAAACCTGTACTCAAGAAGAAGCCACCATAGCCATGCTTATGTATGGCGAGGAAGGGGTGAGACAAGGTAGATTTGCTCACTTCCTTCCTCCCTTAATGGGAACAACACATAGTTATTGGTGGATCTGTGGATATAAGGATTGGAAGAAATTACCCATTAGCGCAAAAGGAACTTGTTATATTGGACTTCTAGCCCCTGGAATCAGGATTGTGGACACCTTTCCTAAGGGTCTGATACGAAATTATCGAAGGGTAGCCCCAAGTCATAAAATCCTGGAAGCTTATAAAGATCTTAAAGCTCCAGGTGAGTCCTGGCTACAAGGTATCTTCCCCTTTTATGGGGCAGGGGCAAACCATTTAGATATCTTAAGAATTTGTACTCTGCTGGAGAACTTCATGAAGGAAACTGCTGATGCCCTTTCTATGATTAACACTGAACTTAAACAAGTCCGACAGTTTGTCTTACAAAACCGCATAACGTTGAACTATCTTTTAACATCGCAAGGCAGAGTCTGAGGTCTTATTGGACCAGAATGCTGCACCTACATTGTTGACAGCTCTGTAAATATCACCGGATCTATTGAGAATATTCACCTATTAGCATCTAAGGTGCATGAGGTTAAGACCTCTGGGTGGCAATGGAGTCCGGGGGATTGGTTCAGTGGCCTAAGAGGCTGCATAAAATCAATCCTCTTAGGATTATTGTTGGGTATGTTGTTCCTCTTTGCCATGTATATCTTGGTTAATTGTGTATTGTTTTGTTTAAAGAGTACCATGCAAAAGACCACCCAAATGTTAACACCAGCTGAAGTGAAACAAATGTACTTGGAATTTGATAGACAACGGATGGAGGAGAAAGAGAAGGTGTTATCTATCATGCAAATTGGGATGGGACTCGAAAGGAGTCCCATAGGGGGGAGTGAGGTGAATTTCGATCAATACTGAACAAGTCTGACTGCCATTTTCATCAGACAGGGGGTCACGTAGACAACAGAGAATAGTGCTGTTGTAGTGAAAATGTGCCAAGGACACTGATATTGCAGGAATGAAGGGAGGACGGATGGCAGAGCATCATTGTAGCATTGTAACATAGAATAAAGCAATGTAACTGTTGCCATGATTGTGACGGAGGTAAAGGTATATAACTGTCTGTAACTAACCACCATTTTGAGGAAGAGAGTTCTGTACTCTACTCTGGCTAAGCGCTTAGCTAAATAAACAACCTTAAAACAGGCTTTGGCTTCATTATTAAGTCTCCTCAAAAAGAACTCAGTTGTAGATTCCACGACACTGGGAAAAACAGCAGGGAGTAGAAAAAGAGGAAGGCCAAACAAGAGATGGATTGATGCCATACAGGAAGCCAGAGACCTGAACTTACAAGATCTGAACAGGGTGGTTCACGACAGATGCTCTTGGAGGTTGCTGATTCATAGGGTTGCCAGAAGTCGTAGTCGACTTGGAGGCACATAACAACAACAAGATTAGGCTGAGAGAGAGAGAGAGAGAGAGAGAGAGAGAGAGAATGCTGACTGGTGTCTCATAAAGTTTAATGGCAGAGCTGGGATTTGTACGTGGATCTTTCTCCCCAATTTTAGCCTTAATACCTCACAGAGTTCTTGGGAGTATAAACAGGAGGACCAGAATCCCCATGCGTGGTGTCCAGAGAGAAAGGCTGGATAAAAAGGTAAATCAGGGGTTGGGAACCTCAAGTCGAGGGGCCAAGCGTGGCCCCCAAGTCTCTCTACCTGGCCCCCAGGACTGTCCCCAGGCCACATCCCTCACCAGATACACTTGGTACCCTCCTTGGCTTTTTTGTGCTTCTTCCTTGATTGGATGAAAGGAGAGAGGAGTATGTGTAGAAAGTAAAATTCATATGTTGCTCCACCCACTTTTGCCTCTGGCCCCACCCAATCCTGGCATGAGGCCCTTGAAAGATTGCCCAGAAGGGAATGCGGCCCTCAGGCTAAAAAATGGTTTCCCGACCCTTATGTAAACAAATGGCTCCCCTAATATTGGGTTCCATAATAAATGTAAATGTACTGCCTTCAAGTCGATCCCGACTTATGGCGACCCTATGAATAGGATTTTCATGAGGCTGAGAGGCAGTGACTGGCCCAAGGTCACCCAGTGAGCTTCATGGCTGTGTGGGGAGTCGAACCCTGGTCTCCCAGGTTGTAGTCCAACACCTTAACCACTACACCACACTGGCTCTGGGTTCCATAAGAATGCATGATTGATTTTGGCTGCACTCCTTAAACCCCCTTACCTGGGAGTAAGCCCCATGGAATTCAACAGGATTGCCTTCTGAGCAGAGATGGTTAGGATTGCACTGTGATCAGGAAAGCCATATATAAACGTACCAGCTAAATCAATACATATACAAACAATGCCCCCTCCTGCTTTCACGCCGGTTCTCACTAGCCCCCAATTTCCCACCATGATCCTTTATTATGCCAATGTTCCCCTGCATTCGCTCCTCTCTCCCACCCCTTATCTCTCGGAGGGGGGCTCTTAGTCGTCCCCCCTCCCTTCCAATTCGCCCCCCTCTTTCCCCAGAGCCTTCCCTGCGGCTTGGCTCTTCCAACCAGGCGCCCCCCAGGCGCTTTCCGCTCGCCTGTCCCGGCCCCCTTCCCAACCGGGCCTGGCGAGGCCTGCGGGCTCCAGAACGCGGCGTGCGGCACAATGGGTTGCCATGGCGACCGGCCAGGCCGCCTGCAGCCTCGAGCCTGGCTCCGGCCTTGGCCCAGGCAGAGGAGGGGTGGCGGGTGAGCGGCTACCCCGGGACCAACCATGCTAAGCGACAGGTAACCCGCCGCGGTGGGGGGAGCGGAGAGAAACATCAGCCTCACCCGAGGCGAAAGTGAGGGGCGCCGCTGCTCAGGGCCCCCCTCTTTTCTCGCCAAAGGCGGAAGAGGCCACGTGGGAGGGCGCCCCCCCTCCAGAAATGGGCACCCCCTCATCCTTGAGCAAAAGCGATGTACCCATGGAGGGTGTTTGCTCTATGGGATGGGGGGGTAGGATGCCTTGATGGGGGGGGAGGAGAGAGACAGTGTGACTAGGAGTGTTTTGCACCCATTCCTTACACACACCGGGGGGGGGGGGTCGGGTGAAGAAAAAACTTTGGGGGGGATGAAAAGAAGGGGTCCAGAGATACCCAAGGAAAAGGGATGGTCTTAAGACTTTGGGAATGCAAAGCACAGCAAGTCTAAAGCAGAAGGAGCCCCTATATTGAGGCATGGTTGAAAGGGGGCGTGTTCAGGTCTAGGATGTGGTTCACACGGTCATTTTTCCTGCTCTGTTCATACAAACACACCTTAACCATTCTGCATGGAGAAATGTGCCATCTGAACATGTCAGTGTATGCTTATGAGTACCTTTCGGTGTATTCCCATGTCATGCTGCTCCCATGGAGCGCAGAATGGCTGCTTGGCAACCCTTGTCCAGAAGATTGTGCTTTTTTACACAATGCTTTTCCCCCACGGGGCTGTGCTCTTGCTGTGCAGGGCCAAGGATGGCCAGGCAGAGAAAATTTAGTGGTAAAACAAATGACAGCAAACTGGCGTTGGGTGTTCCCAGGTTGAATGTCCACTGATAAACCAGCTGATTCCAGTTTGCACACCTGCCAGAGCTGGTTGTCCCGATGGATCGCAAACCAGAGAGGTTGTGGTCAACTTTCATAGTCCTCCTCCTCCTCCCCACCTTCAAAAGGTTGAGAAGTGAGACGCAGGATATCCTGTGGGATGAAAAGAAGGGCTTCAGAAAAGCCCAAGTTGCAGATGGGATGCGGCTGTATAGCAGAGCACCTGCCTTGCATGCAGAAGGTCCCAGGTTCAATCCCCGGCATCTCCAGGTATGGCTGGGAATGTTCCTCCATCTGAAATCCTGGGGAGATGCTTCCAGTCAGTGTAGTTCACTACAGGGACCAGGGCGTGTGACAATGTAAGACAGTTTCCTATATTTCTATGACTTTAAAGGCTCCAGATATCGCCAAAGGCAAATACAGCATTGAAATGGCTTTAAAGTGATTTTAAGGGATCCTCCAGTTGCCCACTATATAGCCCCATGGCTTCAGCAACTTTTTATTATGGATTTATTGTTGGCATGGAACATCCTTAGCGTTAATTTATCTCTTAAGGTAGTTTATGTTCTAAGTAAGCTGTGGGGTCCTTAGCTGTTGCACATAGCAACCAGAAAGTTCTCAGTTCAGATCTCACACTTGATCTGCAATATAAGATAGTCACTGGCCTACCTTACAGTGTTGTGAGAAAATATATGTAAATTACTTACAATGGTAAGTATTATTAAGGCTTCAATCTCAAACCCACTTACTAGGGAGTAAACCAAACTGAACACAGTGAGCCTTAACATCCAAATAAACAGGCACAGGACCATGTAGTATTTATTATCATAGAATCATAGAATAGTAGAGTTGGAAGGGGCCTATAAGGCCATCAAGTCCAACCCCCTGCTCAATGCAGGAATCCAAATCAAAGCATTCCCGACAGATGGCTGTCCAGCTGCCTCTTGAATGCCTCCAGTGTCGGAGAACCCACTACCTCTCTAGGTATGGCTCTAACAGTTAGGAAGTTTTTCCTGATGTCCAGTCGAAATCTGGCTTCCTGCAGCTTGAGCCCATTATTCCGTGTCCTGCACTCTGGGACGATCAAGAAGAGATCCCGGCCCTCCTCTGTGTGACAACCTTTCATGTACTTGAAGAGTGCTATCATATCTCCCCTCAGTCTTTTCCAGGCTAAACATGCCCAGTTCTTTCAGTCTCTCCTCATAGGGCTTTGTTTCCAGTCCCCTGATCATCCTTGTTGCCCTCCTCTGAACCCGTTCCAGTTTGTCTGCATCCTTCTTGAAGTGCAGAGACCAGAACTGGATGCAGTATTCAAGATGAGGCCTAACCAGTGCTGAATAGAGGGGAACTAATACTTCACACGATTTGGAAATTAGTTATTAAATCCCAGTGCATGCATTTAAATGTATTTACATTTACTTAGCTGCTTTGTATTTTGGCAGGTTATTTAAGTAGGGTTCCGTGTTTGTTTTTTTGTCATTTCACATGGATGTGTAACTCATACACACATTAGCAAACTTTTGGAGTACATACGTGTCACATTACACATGCTATGGAGTTGTTTGCTCTCGCCTGGTAAATCATGGGTGGGCCATAGCTCAGTGGTAGAGCATCTGCCTTGCATGCAGAAGTTCCCAAGTTCAGTCCCCAGCATCTCCAGGTAGGGCTGGGAGGGACTCCTGCCTGAAACCCTGGGGTGCCTGCTGCCAGTCAGTGTAGACAATACTGGGCTCATGGTCTGACTCATTGTAGGCAGCTTCTTAGGTTCCTACTAGTTTACTATTTGAATTATGCAGTATGGTATCTAGCACATATGCAAACTTCCAAAGAAATCCCACCGTTGATTTTTTTTTTTTTAAGGGAATATGTTCTCGTGGCTGTGGAGGTGAGTATAAAGCTGAAAATACTGAGAACGGAGAGGATCTGAAAGAAAGTCATTGAGTGACCATGTATCAGCCTTTCCCACCTTTTGGGGCCCCAGATGTTGCCGGACTACAGTTCCCATAATTCCTGACCATTGGCCATGCTGGCTGGGGCTGATGGGAGTTGTAGTCCAGCAACAACTGGGGACCCAAAGGTTGGGAAAGGCTGATTGTAGATGATCCTTTTTCCTCTCTCTAGCTTTTGTCTGCATACACAGACTTCTTCATCATATATTTATTTGTATGGCACTTTTCTGCAGAATTGTGCTCAAAGTGGCTCACGACATATCAGATGAGTAACAATTCAGACATAAGAAACACAATCATAATGTCAATAAGTAAATGCAAAAAAACCGTGCAAGATTATATAAAACAACACAAAGAAGCTAAGCAAATTTAATAGTTGTAATTAAACAGTAGAGCCCTATTCCTTGGCTTCCTACTCCTCGTCCTTCTCTAGAATGGGTTTGCACGGAGAAGAGTGCTTTGCATAGGCCCAGGTAGACGGCTGCCACATAATGTGTCTTGTTTAAGGGATATTGTGCATAACTGTGTAATATGCTTATATTGGTGGCAAACCTGTAGAATGTGCTCTTCAGCTTTATGAAATTTGCCAGACTTGCGGCAGACGGCTAGCGTCTGTGTTTTAATCTGAGTCAGACACATTGATATGCCCCTGAGCTGCTAGGAGAGGAAAGTAGATCTGTCACTTGAAGGTAAATCAGAAAGAACTTACGGTTAGACAGGACTCGGCCATGCCAGGGCCCCTCTACTCACACTTCATCGTTTCCAAAGTTTCTGCTGTACAACACACAAGCGCACACAAATCTTTCCATCACGTTCAGGTTTTTGGTCACACTGACATATGCCTACTGCTGTGTATCTGTGACCACCCTGACAGATCTGTCTGTGTGTTTGCCTTGATGTTGCGCTCTATGTCAGAAGGACCAAGCCAAGTGGATTTGTTGTTCAAAAACAACTTAATGTAAAGACCAGAGGTAATTTAAAAAATAGTCATGCCCCCAAAATAGAGCAAAGCAGAGTCTAGTAGGGGAGGATGCACCTTGTTCCAGAACCAAATGCAGATATCATTGAAACCTTAAAGGATCATCATGTCTTGTCTTTCCATAAGAATGGGTAACACAGTATACACCAGGTGAAGGTGTACATTGGCCATGCTTGCTGGGGCTGATGGGAGTTGTAGTTCAGCAACATCTGGAGGGCCGTAGGTTGCCAACACCTGTAGATGCACTAAGAGATCGTATGATGGTGGTGTGGAAACCTCTGCGAGGAATTGGCACAGCTGCCTGCCTCACACAGGGGCTACATAACTAGAAGGCTTCTAGCTCTTTTTGGCTCAACTGCTGCTTGCCTAGCAGCTGAGCTGTTTTCCTTAAGAGTCTCTGCTGGTAGACTGGAGGCACAAATTGATTGAACTGCAAGGATCTTAGAGAGAGGTAGGGCAAGTAGAAGGCCCCAAGCCAGTGGCAATGAACTTGTAGCCCTCCAAATGTTGTTGGACTCTTATTCCCATCAGCCAGCATGGCCCAATGGTTAGAGATTTTGGGAGCTGCAGTCCAACCACATCTGGAGGGCCATGGGCTCCCCATCCCTGCCCTGAGCAAAGAGGCATAGACCAACCAGGAAAGGAGGAGGTACAGGCCAGAGGCAGCATCCAGACAAGAGAACGGAAGAAGTGGGCTAGGAATGTAGGGTCCCAAAAGGGAGTGGGTGAAGGAAAGATCAATGGGAGGAGTCTGAGAGGTGGAGGGAAACCAGGAGAGGATTGACAGAGTGTCCAGGGGCTTCAGCACACAGGGAGACTTTTAAAATCACATACTGGTCTGAAGTAACCAGCCAAGTTTTTAGCTACAAGCCTCTGAGAACCAGTATTAGTGGCGTATGGGGGGATCAGAAGTCACAGCGATGACAACCTAGCAACTGACCAGCTCTTCCTTTGGGTCTTTGTTCCACTACTGTGTTTCAGCCCAGGCATGATGAACATTGGAACTATTGACGTCTATTTGAACAAGTTAGGAACCAACCTCCAGACCATGGTGTACAGTGACGAGGAGCAGGAGAATGAAGCCTGGAGGATGTACATGGAGAGGAAAAACGTCGTGCTGGAATTCCTGCACTCAGACTTGAGCCTTCACCTGCTCAAGCGCCACCACAAGAGGATTGAGCTTCTGAAAAAGTGCTCCTATTACATTGAAATCTTGCCTAAGCACATGGCACTGGGCGATCAGAACCATCTGATGCTGCCCACCACCATGTTCCAATTGATAGACCCCTGGAGGTTCCAGAGGATGAAGAAAGTGGGTACCATCCAAACCAAAATCCAGCTGCTCCTCCTATCTGACCTGTTGGAAGAGCTGGAGAGAGGTCGGGAGGAGCTGGTCCACTTCCTGGAGACATACGACACGATGACTTTCCTCTCCAGATGGGATGCTGTCAGACAAAGGCTGTCTAGTCTCTCTGAGCAGATGGATTATTTCCTTGCTATGCTGGTACCTGGAAGGTTGTACGTCAAGCACCGTCTGGTATCGGATGTTGGGATTACCAAGGTCCCATACATCAGGCTTGTGCTTAGCACAAAAATGCCGGTGATGTTTGATCGGAGGGAGTCGGTGGCACACGAGGACTGGATGAGCCTCAAGTGGTTTGTCACGAGTCAGCAGCCGCAGCTCGAACAGTACGAACTCTGCTTCAAGCTGCTGGAGCCCAGAACACCCCAAGAGCGAGTTCACTGTGGAATAATGACAGTCACTTCACACACATGCGAAATCCACAACCTGCTGTCTGACCGTTTGTATAGGTTCACTGTCAAAAGGGCAGAGACTTACACACTTGTCTATGAACAGTGGCACGATTCGATCCTGCTTAAGACAAAACCGTACCTTGAGGAAGAAATGGACAGCGCCATGTCTGAACCCTGACTTTCCCATCATAGCAATTCACAAGGAATGTAAAATAAGTAAATTAAAAACTTATTTTTAAAGGTTTTGCATCAAACAATGAACTATTTCTGGTCTTGGGTGGAAATTTGGTGAATCTTCCGCGGCCAAAGACACACTGCAGTCTGCAGGCCACTTTACATTCTTATGATTTTAAAGGGAGGGGAGAGAGAAATGTAAGAAACCTCTGACATTTCCCAGTAACTTTCAAAGCCAATTGCCTTCAGTAAATATCGAACTGTCATTCTTATTTCCATCATGGACTAGTAAAGATGTAATTGGCAAAAGCAAGCCTCATGGTATGGCATTTCTGAGATTTCCTCCTGAATCTATAAATTTAGGGGCTATAGATTTGGGGGGGGGTGGAATGAAAGGAATAAGGAACTAGCGGTCTTAGCAATGGAGTGTGAAAAGTAGCAATGGTGGGTTTCACTTACGGCTCTTGATCATATAAAGACATTTTGCTCTAAGACTCAGGGACTTTGGTCTTGCTTGATGTATATTATCATAGGAAATGAGATGGTGCCAACACAGCAAAAGCCAATGTCATTTGTTCTACAAATTCTCTCACACACACGCACACCCAGAGTCCCCAATGTGGTAATCATCACTAGCCGAGGTGACTTTCTTTGAATGGCTTCAACAAATTCATGAAGGATTGGCATCATGCTGGCTATACCATTAGCTATTAGCTACAATGACTAAATGGGCATTTGATGTTCAAAAGCCGCAGGAGACTGAATTCCAGTTCTTGGGAGAGGGCAACAGCTGGTGAGGCTTATTGCCTTCATTTGTGGGTTTTGCACAGGCAGCTCAATTCCTGGCAACCTTGACATTTAGCCATTTGGATATTTGTGTAAAAAACCTTGCTATTGTTTTTATTGAGGTGCTGGAACTTGAAGGGGTTTTTGGTTTAATCCATCGGGGTGCATTGTATTGTCACCTCTACATGCAGTCTTCCAGCTAGCAACCTTAAATTTCTCAGAGATCCTGGAGCTCTTGCCTGTGGCCTGGCCTCAGCTATGGCTATTCATTGGTATGGGAAGCACACTGGACATGCCCCAAGGCAGGGATGGGAGGCCAGTGGCCCTCCAGATAGTAATGAGCTCTCAACTTGTCACACCAGTCAGCATCACTATGGTCTGGGGTGATGGGAGCTCTAGTTCAGCAACATGTAAGCCACAGGTTCCCCATCCCTGCTCTGTCTTTCACTAGTCCATGCTCCAAGCAACAGATTATGTTCTAGCAACAAATGAGGGGCTGTGTCACAGTTTAAATTAACAATTTATTCCTCTGTCAGCCATATTCAAATACTGTCTTCCTTTATTTTCACACTGCCTTCTCTTGGGGGGCCCTCCAAAACCCACACCAACTTTATGCAACTATAATTTGGGGCCTCCCACCCACTGGAAACTGTCAGATTTATTCTCCCTTTCTGAGCCTTTTTAGAAGCAGCGCTGCAGAGTGCAGGAAAAGAGCAGTTTAACTTAAAATACAAGGTCCATCGCTTTCATTGCCTTTGTACAGACCACCGTTGCCATTCCTGCCTCTAAGTTTCAGAGTTCCGGTGATTATTCCTCAGGAGTCCTAAAGACCAATTCCAAACTAGTTTCAAACACTGAGGGCCAAGCTGCTGAGACAGATCTGGGATCAGATCTCCTGTCTTTTTAAATGTTTGCAAAGAGCAGCTGTGGGCAGGCAAGGGGTGAAGTGATTCAGATTAGGACTCCAGTGTCAGAGGAAAGGTACATTCACCTTTTCTCCCTGCCCCATTTTGCCTCTGAAGCTATTTAACTGTAAATTTTCCAGTGGTAACAAAAGGTAACATTGGGGAAGGGTTCACTGGGAACATGGAGTGAGGAATTATCAAACATCCCAAAATCCAATCAAGGATCTCCATTGTGTCTCTGGCTCTGAGTAGTTATCATCCTGTTAACATTTAAATGGCCCTCTGTGTATGCCAAAGGCACAAATTCCATGCCTTCCCCCCACAAAAAAGGGATGAGTGATCTAAGCTGAAAAGATGTAGCCACAAATGCTCTTAAAATATTGTGCAATTTTTTTGCAATGTCCTCTGAAATTATCCAAAGTGGGCCTTTAAATCTTGCTTAAAAATTCCCACCACCACCACTCCACAGTCTCTTTGCCCTCGTCCAACTGCCCCTGGATTGATCCCTCAGTGGTTGTTCTCACAGAGGGCACATCAGGGTGAATGTCTGCAGTCCAGACTTCTCTATGGGGCTAATTTTCTACTTGCAGGGAGTTTTTTGTTTTAGATCTGAGCATTTTTTTAAAAAGTCTCCAAGGGAAGGGCTGCAATTCAGTGGTAAACCACTGGCTTGACACACTGAAAGTCCCTGGTTCAATCCCTGGCATCTCCGATAGGGCGGGAAGAGTCCTCTGCTTCAAGCTCTAGAGAGCCACTGCCAGTCAGTATAGACAGTACTGAGCTTCTTGTTGTTACGTGCCTTCAAGTCGATTACAACTTACGGCGACCCTATGAATCAGCGACCTCTAATAAGAGCATCTGTCATGAACCACCCTGCTCAGATCTTGTAAGTTCAGGTCTGTGGCTTCCTTTATGGAATCAATCCATCTCTTGTTTGGCCTTCCTCTTTTTCTACTCCCTTCTGTTTTTTCCAGCATTATTGACTTTTCTAGTGAATCATGTCTTCTCATTATGTGTCCAAAGTATGATAACCTCAGTTTCATCATTGTAGCTTCTAGTGACAGTTCTGGTTTAATTTGTTCTGACACCCAATTATTTGTCTTTTTTGCAGTCCATGGTATCGCAAAGCTCTCCTTCAACATCACATTTCAAATGAGTGGATTTTTCTCCGCTTTCTTCGCTCTCCAACTTTCATATCCATACATAGAGATTGGGAATACCATGGTCTGAATGATCCTGACTTTGGTGTTCAGTGATACATCTTTGCATTTGAGGACCTTTTCTACTTCTCTTATAGCTGCCCTCCCCAGTCCTAGCCGTCTTCTGATTCCCTGACTATTGTCTCCATTTTGGTTAATGACTGTGCCAAGGTACTGATAATCCTTGACAAGTTCAATGTCCTCATGTACTGAGCTAGATGGACCAATGGTGTGACTCGGTATAAGGCAGCTTCCTAGGTTCACACACAGCCTGAAATGGTACAGTCCATTCTGCCACTGCAGGATTCACCTCATTCTACTACATGTGTAAGACCAAACTTGCTCCCCTCTCTGTTCCCCCACCACAGATTTATCACCTTCATCTGAATTCAGAAAAAAACATTTATTCTGTATAATACAATCAGCTTCATTTAAAAAGGAATGTGGAGGTTCATATAAACATCACAAATATTTTTATCCGCTTATAATTTTAAAAAATAGTTAAAGAGTACTAAGAAGCCATACATTATACATATTAAAGCTTTAAATTTAACCATATCCCTCCTTTCACCCCCCTCAAAAGGGTCCTTTAGAAAGCTTACGTGCAAATCCAGTTTTTAAAAATACCAACGCATCCTAAAAATAGAATCCAATAAACTGATACAATTAAACCACTAATTAATTATAAACACAACTGGTTGCAGTTCATTAATACTTTTCACAGAAAAACCAAAATTTCATGTGCCGTCCAGCAGGAAACTTATGAAATGTATGGGACTCACACAAGAGCAAGGTCCTGCTCATTTCAATTGGGTTGCAGGGGAACAGGAGCAGTTCCTGCTGGACTGTGCTGTTCCTTGTATTTAAACATTATTACACTGAAAGAAAGCCAATGTGGTGTAGTAGTTAAGGCAGCCTTTCCCAACCAGTGTGCCTCCAGATGTTGTTGGACTACAACTCCCATCTTCCTGACCATTGGCAATGCTAGCTGAGGCTGATGGGAGCTGTGGTCCAACAATATCTGGAGGCACACTGGTTGGGAAAGGCTGGGTTAAGGTGTTGTACTATGATCTGGGAGACCAGGGTTCGAATCCCCACAGAGCCATGAAGCTCACTGGGTGACCTTGGGCCAGTCACTGCCTGTCAGCCTCAGAGAAAGGCAATGGTAAACCACCTCGGAATACCGCTTACCATGAAAACCCTGTTCATAACGTCGCCATAAGTCGGTATCGACTTGAAGGCAATCCATTTCCATTTTCCATTACTGTACACTGAAAAGTTTTAAAATTGCCTCTGCCTTTATACTGTTTTAAGAAATATCCTTAGCCAATATGAGGCTCAAATTTCTCTGAAAAATTTACATGCTCTGTGCTGAACATTTTCTGGAAGCAAGTACATTGCAGCTATTTCAGTAGAATTTCTGCAGATAAAAAAGTGGATTATTTGCAGTTCCCAGGATGCTGAGGTTAGAACACGGCCAATTACTACAGCATTTGCTATTTACAAAAGAATCTAGAAGGAAGTTCTCTGCAAGCAGGGCCGGTTCTAAAGGGCAGCCAGGTGGGGCACTGGCCCGAGGGCCCCTGGAGCTACAGGGGCCCCTCCGCTCACCGGACAGGAGCTTCCGAACCGCCCGCCATCCCCCCGGTTCACCTACCCTTCTCTCTGCTGTTTTTGCGGTTTGCCATCAATCTAGATGGCGGCTGAGGTTTCCCTAAGGGGCTGAAGCCTCTGCCGCCATCTTGGTTGATGGCACACATGTGTGCTACACACACGCATTGCTGCCATCAACCAAGATGGTGGCACAGGCTTCAGCCCCTTAGAGAAACCTCGGCCTCCATCTTGATTGATGGCAAACCACAAAAGCAGCAGAGAGAAAGGTAGGTGAAGCAGGAGATGGTGGGCAGCTCGGAAGCTCCTGTCCAGCGAGCCACGGCTTCTTCTGCAGATCACAGAAGGGGAGCGGAGGGGCCCACAGCAGGCTGGTGTCCAAGGGCCCCAGCATGCCTGGGGCCGGCCCTGTCTGCAAGCCCCACTGACATGAATCAGACTTATGTACTTGTGTCTTCTTGCATACGTCCTGTTAATTTTAGCAGAGCTTGGAAAAGTTACTTTTTTGAACTACAACTCCCATCAGCCCCAGCCAGCATGGCCACTGGATTGGGCTGATGGGAGTTGTGGTTCAAAAAAGTAACCTTTCCAAGCTCTGAATTTTAGTAGGTGCAGAAGTGCCCAGTGAGTTATGCCGAGTGGTTTCTCTCTTCAGAAACAAACAAACATAACTGCAAAAGGCCTGAACTGCAAACTTCAGGAACTGAGCACTATAGGTCAGTGCTACAGGGCACCAATAATTTACCTTATATTTCCTTGACAGAACTACTTACCTTGTGCCCTCAGGATAACAATCTCAATAAATATTGCCATCTCAGCCAGATGGGAAAAGGTGGAAGAATCAATAGCTTGCTGATCTAGCAGAATGCTTAGGAAAAAGGTGAGGCAACTGTGGTTTGGGAATTGGCTGTGCCAAGCAGATTGGCTCTGAAGAGAAGGACCGAAGGTGCAGGTACTGGATTCCTGCCAGGTATGTGGCAGCCACAGGAGGAGGCACAAAGGTGGAAGTAGAAGAAGGGAAGTAGCCATAAGCATAGAAGCCAGAGATCCCATGCCTTCCAGATGTTTGGGGCTACAACTCTCATTAGCTATGCCGGCTGGAACTGTCAAAACATTTGGAAGGCACCAGATTGAGGAAGGCTGATGTGATGGGGGGAGGGGGTAAAAAAGGCATCAAGTCAAGGAAGAAAGATGGAGAGCTTACAATGTAAACAGCCATTTGCCTAGTCACCTGTGGTGAATAAGGATCATCTTCAGGTGACCTGCCATGGAAGCTTTATTTTTTAAAAAGTCACTTATTACTAATGCAGCAGGCGTGAAGGCTAGTAAAAATGGGCAGGCAGTTTTTGTCTTTTTTCCAAGGCTGGCTTAACAGTTCATCTCTGTTGCATAAAGGAAGAGTGAGTCAATGCAGGGACCTGCTCATCAGCGACAATGAATTTTATTACAAGATCAAGATCAGCACTCCTGTCCAAAACTTTTTTCCTATCCCAGAATAAAGTGATCCATGACAGTGTATTGGCAGGGAGGGGATTGAGGGCTGCATTTATAATAACAATTTTCAAACATTCACTTTTAAAACAACTGAGGTAGAACAACAGTACCATTTTTATTGCTATTAAGACCCCTGGCAAAATGTTTAAATTTCTAGAGGGAAAAACCCTCACTTTTAAAAAACAAACAAACCCAAAGGTATCAATTTTGCCAATTTATTCAAATTGCACAAAATTTAGATTTGCTGCTTGCAGAATTCTAAGACACCCCCCCACTGCACTAAAACAAGAGCAGCCCCATATATTGCCACAAATCAGGTGCACTAAAATATAATGTCAGTGAAGAGGAGCTACACTAAGACACAGCAGCAATAGGACATCACAGGACTGCTTATTGCACATGCCCACAATGCTTGTTGTTGCTGAAGTCCGGCTTCATCAGCTTACACAAACGCTGGGCTAAATTCATCCCCATGGCCTTTGCGCAGTTCTGAAA
Source organism: Rhineura floridana (assembly GCF_030035675.1). NCBI lineage: Eukaryota > Metazoa > Chordata > Lepidosauria > Squamata > Rhineuridae > Rhineura > Rhineura floridana. Next base: position 8,327,196 of record NC_084485.1, read on the forward strand.
TGGACAGACTGAGAATGAGGCTGCTGGACCAGAGCAACTGAATTCAGCAAAATGGCAGTTCAGTCCTATCCAGTTTGAGCATCAAGGGGGCAAACCCCAGTTCCTTTGCATCAAGTCCCATGACGATACATATATTTTTTTAAGGTAGGCACTTGGTACATTCAGAATGAAACTATGCAAGACTTCTGTTCCTTTTCACTCTCCCGTGGTGCAGTCTACAAAACCCATGTGGAAACAGTGCAATGTGTGTGGATCTGTTGAACTGGGTTCTCAAAAGCATGAGATAATTGTAGACCACATCCACCCAATTTGGAATGCGTGGGTAGCCACAGTCAGTTATCCTAGCTTGACTAAGCACTGTACATATTTAGGCTCAAAGCAGTTGTCTGGGCTGGACACTACAGTATCAAGGCCTGGATAGGTATCAGCAGGGAAAAGCAAAGCAAAGCAATAAAGCTACTTTGCAATACCAGATCATTCTTCATGTTCCAGATTATTTTCTGAAGCGTTGCACCGCACATTCAGAATTATTGGTGGAACAAAAAGTGCAAAGCATCACAGGGTTTGCGGTTCTCCAGTAAGACCTCAGGTACAACTTTTAAAGAGCAAACTACAAATATATATGTATGTGTATATATATTACATTCTTGCTAAGTAGAAACACTTTCAAGAAAAAATTTAAATCACTTTAAAAAACATTTGTACAAAAGAGTTCCCGGGGATAGAAGCCATCCTGAGTAAGTGATTTATATTCAGTTGCCATGATGGCCTTGTCATTAAAAACAAAAACTTAGCCTGGCCTCAGTCATATTTACATTGCCCTGTTGAGAAATGTTCATTTCTCATCCTAAATGCACTAAGCTGATCTTTTCATTTTGAGCAAGGAACGGCTGCTACAATTCTGGCTAGCAGTGGTACACTTTCCCTCAACTCTAGCAGATTCCTGGACATCCCTGTTTGGATCTTCCTTTCGTTTTCTGCAGCATCCATTTGGTCCCCAAAGACAAGCTAAGATGCACTTCCCCAAACTAACCAGGTGGCGTTTCCACAGGGCTCCTGAACTTTATCCCCCCCCCCCGCATACTAAAAGATCCTCCAAAAAAATCCAGATGGAATGCATTCTGGGAAGAAAGTGGAATATTCGTCAGTCGTCATGATCAGCACCTAGCACAGCAGCGGCCAACCTTCAAGACAAGTCCAAAGTATATGCAGGCCCCTGACCCTCGAAATGAATTTACTGGTTTACAAGCAGGCAGCGCTGGAGAAAGTCAGGCAGGAGGACAGCCTCCATTTTATAGCCAGGCCCATCCAGGCATTTCACAAGTTCATGCTACCTATGCCACGCGTGGTGTCCGTGCTGTCCACGATGTAGCACAGTTAAGGTCAGAGGTCGTTTCTTGTGCCTTTCTTCTAGCTGAATATCTAAAAAGCCAATACCTTGCATTTTTTTGTTGATAGTGGAATCTGATTAGTTACCATCATGAGCTAGATGGGCAACTGACTTTGGCTCATTCTGGCAATTCTGATGTCCTTTAAAAAGCTGGAAAGGTGCCTAGAAAACAGGTGCAGGCACATTAAAAATGGCTAGGCATTTTGTCCAGTGGGCATCCATCTTCTGGAAATGGCCGATTTTTTCCTAATCTGAATCTCAGAGGCAGCAGTGAAGCATCCGTGGTTCCTGTAATGTTCTAGAAGTCTCCGCCACAAGGGGTTACTTTCCAGGAGGTAACCGTTTCCTATAAGCAGTGGGAGGGCAGAAAGAAGAGTCAGGCAACCATGAAAAATAGCAGCAAGGCTTCCCTTACCAAGGACATGGGCCACAATCTGATTTTTCACCTTCTCGGCCAACCTAACCCCCTCACCTCTTCACAGCTTTCCCCTCTGAAAAAGGCATCTTTTTCAGAAGAAAGAAAATGGTGGTAGATCAAAGCTGGGTTATTCAGCTAAATTGTACTTCAAAGGGTTTTGTTGTTAAACATAAGCACCTAAGAAGAGCCTGGCTGCTGGATCAGGCCGAGGGCCCATTTAGTCCAGCAATATTCTCACTGTGGCTAACCAGACAGCTCTGGGAAGGCCACAAGTAGCCACAACAGGGCTCTCCCCACTTGCAATTTCCAGCAACCAGCATTCAGAGGCATATTTATCTATCTATTCATTCACTGCATTTATATCCCGCCCTTCCTCCCAGCAGGAGCCCTCCAATAGCAGAGACAGAACATAGCCTTATCCTCCATGAATTTCCTTCACCCTCTTTTAAAGCCATCCAAGTTTGTGGCCATTGCTACATTTTGTGGGACCTCTTTCTACCCAAGACTCAGGGGAGATCCTGCCAGGCAGAGTAGATAATAGATGCCCAGAAACATAGCAACAGGGGTCAGACTTGATATAAGGCACCGGGGAAGGGCCAGAGCTCTGTGGGTACAGCATATGCTTTGCAGGTTCAATCCCTAGCAGTATCTCCAGGTAGGGCTGGGAGAGAACTGTGCCTGAAGCTCTGGAGAGCTGCTGCCAGTCAGTAGACAGTACTGAGCTAGATGGACCAAGGGCCTGAATCAGCATAAGGCAAATTCCTACGTTCCCATGGGTCTATGGACCCTGAGTGGTGGTTTGTGGCAGTAGAGAGAAGCGAGTTCCAAACAGACAGAACTGATCAGCAGCTGGTGACCCTTAGACCAAATCTGCCCCGCCTCATTCGCCAAACCACAGGTGAAAAAGGACTGAATGCACCAGCTGCAACAACAGACTTTCTTAACAGTGGATGTTAATTTGGAGAGCCATGCAAGGCCAGTGCACATCAGGCCAAATCCTGGCCAAACCACTAACACTCACTGGATACCTCAAATCCAGGTTTTCCTTTGCTGAGCAACAAAACAGGGAGTAAAGCTGAACTAATGAAAACCACAGTGTGCTCAAGACTGGAACTGGAACAAGTTCCTCTGTTTAGTAGCCTGCAAAGCTTAACGGCATGAAATTATATGCCCTGGCCATGAGTGGGTGGGCTCTTGGTCCACTGTAACTAATGGCTATGCTGGCCGGGGCTGATGGGAGTTGAGGTTCAAAGCATCTGGAGGGCACCAGGCTGGCGTAGGCTGAACTAAATGCTCACCAGCAGGGATGCTGAGGACTCCAGAGTCTCCATAGCCATGAGCTCCACACAATGGGGCTTGCCTGCCTCCCATCCCAACATGCCCTTTCCTTCGGCCAGCCAACCTCTCCAGTCCACCTACCTATAATGCAGAGCCCCTCCTGCGCCCGGGTGATGCAGACGTTGATCTGGTTCGGGTCCGTCACAAACCCCAAGTGCTTCTTCTGCCAGCTTTTGGTAGGCCTTTTGTCAACCTCTGAGCGGGCACACGAACGCACCGTGGACATGATCACGTACTTCCATTCGCTGCCTGGAGGCCAGAGATTGCAACCCAGTTAGCCCTGCTCTGACCGCAGGGTTGTTGTAAGGCTAAAATGGGGTGGCGGTGGGGAAATACCCAGAGTCCCTTGGAGGAAGGGCAGGATAAAAGTGAAATCGATACACTAGCTGGAGCAAGGAGGAAATGGCACGTTATCTCAGTAAACTCAAAGCCACTTGTGCGCAAGGTGATGCCAATGGTGGGGGCATTTGCAGGGGGAAACTGGCAGGTGGGAAGTGGTTCTTGAACTCTTCTTCCTAGTTCTCCTCTGTAAATTTCATCACAGCCTCCACTGTTCCTAGTCATTTCCCCACTGGCATGGCTTACACCCAATCTTGGAGCCCAGTTAAGGAACAAAATACATCAAGCACAACCTTTGAAGGAGGGGGAAACCTTTGCAGGGGACAATTAGTGGGTGCTTAACCCTGCCCCAGCCGCCAATTCTCCCCGGCAATTGGTGGCGCTTCATCCCTGCATTACAAGGGCAAACACAGAGCTTGGGAGTCCTCTGTATGCCTCGCGGTATGTTCTACCCTTAAAAATACATGATTGGAAAAAGGATTTAAAACCCCTTGTTCGTAGGCTTCCTCCCTCAACAGCAACAGCCCAAATTCCAGATGCTCAAAGCTGGTCTAATTCAGCATTCGGAGCCGGTCTGCAGATGTACCCCACTCAAAACAAGCAGCTGCATGAACACCCACTGCTCTCCGTTCATTCAGAACCACAAGGGCTCCTTCGGAGCAGCCAGGGGAGGTTGGAAAGTCCGGAAGTGCTCACTTTCCTTTCCTTGCACCCTCAGGGGGTGGAGGCAGCCCCAAGTGGACCAACGCCTATTCTCATCAAGAGCACCTCCTTCCAGAGCAAAAAAGAAGCTATAAGCCAAACGTCTTGTCCTCCCTTGCACTGTTCACACGGCCGTCTTCCCTAGCAGTTGGGGGCGAGGGAAGGGCAGGGCTGCAAGAGATAACACGGTGGCCTTGGGGAAGGATGTTTCCAAGCTCTTGGCTGTGGAAATAGGATGGCTTTGCCAGTACAGGGTGGCTACCTCACTGGTCAACACCAGACAGGTCAGGCAGACTGCGCCGGCTAAAAGGCAGTGCCCTGCACCACGTGGAGGCAACTTACCTTGGCTTTTCATGATGGTGCAAACGGTGACATCTCGCAGCCCTTCCTGGGAAAGAAGCTTCTTGACTTCGACTACCTGAGCGTTGTAAGGGGTCAGGATGGCAATCTCAGCGGGCTTGGTGGTTCTGTCCAGCGTCAGCTGCTTTGTGATCCTCACCTGAAAGGCAGCGTGAAAACATCTTATTCATCTCATCAGAAACAGAACCCAAGAAGCAGATAGCAACATGTTTGATTCTCAGACTAACGGATGGGACTCCAGATGCTGTTGGACTCAGCAGAGTAGCAGCAAATTCAGAAGTGCAGGGTCCCTTCCCACACACACACACTTTTTTTGCTGTGGGGTTGAGAATGAGATTCTTGCTAATGCCTTCTCCCACAACAACAGACATATCCAAGAGCCAACAAGAATAAAGGAGGAGTGTTAGCTACTGAGAAGAGTCTTCTCAGCGGGTAACTCACCTCCTTTCATTCTGAATGGCTCCAACCAGCAGGAAAAGAAAAGGAAGTGTGTTAGAATACACTTATCAGTGGCCACCACACTCCCCTTTCACGCTGATTGGCTCATAAGATGCTGAAAACATAGGGATTCTGTTCCCAACAAAGTAAGAGGTATGAGACCCCCAAAGATGCCGGACAACTGCACCCCTGGTTGGACTACAACTCCCATCATCCCTGACAATGCTGTCTGGGGCTGATGGGAACCGGAGTCCAACATCACCTGGAGGATCACAGGCTCCCCCAGCCCATGCTCTAATGGCTAATTAGCCCCTGTTGCAAAACTATCCTCAAGGGTTATCACCAAACGCAAGGGCAGAGCAGCTGTCTTGCATGCAGAAGGTCCCAGGTTCGATCCCTGGCATCTTCATGTAGGGCTGGGAGAGAACCCTGGAGGGCCACTGCCAGTCAGTGCAGACAATACTGACGTACATGGACAAACGGTCTGACTCAGAATCAGGCACTGCTACCCTTTTCCTTTATTCCTGTGTACTCGTGTGTGTGTGTGTGTGTGTGTTATGTGCCTTCAAGTCATTTTCGACTTATGTTGACACTATGAATCAGTGACCTCCAATAGCATCTGTCATGAACTACCCTGTTCAGATCTTGTAAGTTCAGGTCTGCGGCTTCCTTGATGGAATCAATCTCTTGTTTGGCCTTCCTCTTTTCCTACTCCCTTGTTTTCCCCAGCATTATTGGTCTTTTCTAGTGAATTATGTCATAAGAACATAAGAACATAAGAAGAGCCTGCTGGATCAGGCCAGTGGCCCATCTAGTCCAGCATCCTGTTCTCACAGTGGCCAACCAGGTGCCTGGGGGAAGCCCGCAAGCAGGACCCGAGTGCAAGAACACTCTCCCCTCCTGAGGCTTCCGGCAACTGGTTTTCAGAAGCATGCTGCCTCTGACTAGGGTGGCAGAGCACAGCCATCACAGCTAGTAGCCATTGATAGCCCTGTCCTCCATGAATTTGTCTAATCTTCTTTTAAAGCCATCCAAGCTGGCGGCCATTACTGCATCTTGTGGGAGCAAATTCCATAGTTTAACTATGCGCTGAGTAAAGAAGTACTTCCTTTTGTCTGTCCTGAATCTTCCAACATTCAGCTTCTTTGAATGTCCCCGAGTTCTTGTATTATGAGAGAGGGAGAAGAACTTTTCTCTATCCACTTTCTGAATGCCATGCATAATTTTATACACTTCTATCATGTCTCCTCTGACCCGCCTTTTCTCTAAACTAAAAAGCCCCAAATGCTGCAACCTTTCCTCGTAAGGGAGTCGCTCCATCCCCTTGATCATTCTGGTTGCCCTCTTCTGAACCTTTTCCAACTCTATAATATCCTTTTTGAGATGAGGCGACCAGAAGTGTACACAGTATTCCAAATGCGGCCGCACCATAGATTTATACAAAGGCATTATGACATCGGCTGTTTTATTTTCAATACCCTTCCTAATTATCGCTAGCATGGTATTTGCCTTTTTCACAGCTGCCGCACACTGGGTAAACGGGAATGTTTTTAGATTCCTCCTAATGGTCAGTAAGGAGGGAGACAGACACAGCTTGCTAGGGAGGGCATTCCACAAACAGGGAACTGCCACTGAAAAAGCCCCATCCTCACCAAATGGGCAGCCCCCAGTGGTGACACCACCAACAAGGCCTTGCCTGCCAGCTGTAGGGTCTGAGATGATTGTTGTCGGGGAAGATGCTCTTTTAAGTGTTTGGTTTGTTCACGCTGCTGTTGCAAACACGCTACCCACCTGCCCCAGCCTCTGGCACTGAAAGGAAACAAGATCAAGAAGCAAGACCCAGGTTCTTTCAGAGCTCACAGTCTTCTTTGTTGATGTGGCCAGGGATCAACATTTGTACTTTGATGCTTAATCATCCTTGGCATTTTGCATAGCACTTTTTGACTTCTAAAAACACTTTGCATTCACAGTACACTGCGTCCCACATTGTTGCAATTCAGGGATGGGTGAACTTTTGGCCCTCCAGATGCTGCTGAACTGCAACTCCCATCATCCCTGGCCATTGGCCATGCTTGCTGGGGCTGAAGGAAGTTGTAGTTTAGCAACATCTGGAGGGCCAAAGGCACCCCCCCTACACACACCTGTTGTAATTCCTTAGGGTCAATCAACATCATTATCCCCCTTAGAGTGGCTTGCCTAAGGTCAGCCAAGTAAGTCCCTGGCATGCCGGAGATTATCGCTAGCATGGAATTTGACTTTTTCACAGCTGCCGCACACTGGGTCGACATTTTCATCGTGCTGTCCACTACAACCCCGAGGTCTCTCTCCTGGTCGGTCACCGCCAGTTCAGACCCCATGAGCGTATATGTGAAATGAAGATTTTTTGTTCCAATATGCATAATTTTACACTTGTTTATATTGAATTGCATTTGCCATTTTTCTGCCCATTCACTCAGTTTGGAGAGGTCTTTTTGGAGCTCTTCGCAATCCCTTTTTGTTTTAACAACCCTGAACAATTTAGTGTCATCAGCAAACTTGGCCACTTCACTGCTCACTCCTAATTCTAGGTCATTAATGAACAAGTTGAAAAGTACAGGTCCCAATACCGATCCTTGAGGGACTCCACTTTCTACAGCCCTCCATTGGGAGAACTGTCCGTTTATTCCTACTCTCTGCTTTCTGCTTCTTAACCAATTTCTTATCCACAAGAGGACCTCTCCTCTTATTCCATGACTGCTAAGCTTCCTCAGAAGTCTTTGGTGAGGTACCTTGTCAAACGCTTTTTGAAAGTCTAAGTACACTATGTCCACTGGATCACCTCTATCTATATGCTTGTTGACACTCTCAAAGAATTCTAATAGGTTACTGAGACAGGACTTTCCCTTGCAGAAGCCATGCTGGCTCTGCTTCAGCAAGGCTTGTTCTTCTATGTGCTTAGTTAATCTAGCTTTAATAATACTTTCTACCAGTTTTCCAGGGACAGAAGTTAAGCTAACTGGCCTGTAATTTCCGGGATCCCCTCTGGATCCCTTTTTGAAGATTGGTGTTACATTTGCCACTTTCCAGTCCTCAGGCACGGAGGAGGACCCAAGGGACAAGTTACATATTTTAGTTAGCAGATCAGCAATTTCACATTTGAGTTCTTTGAGAACTCTCGGGTGGATGCCATCCGGGCCCTGCTCATTATGTCTTCTCACTATGTGTCCAAAGTATGATAACCTCAGTTTCATCATTGTAGCTTCTAGTAACAGTTCTGGTTTAATTTGTTCTAACACCCAATTATTTGTCTTTTTCGCAGTCCATGGTATGCACAAAGCTCTCCTCCAACATCACATTTCAAATGAGTTGATTTTTCTCTTATCCACTTTTTTCACTGTCCAACTTTCACATCCATACATAGAGATTGGGAATACCATGGTCTGAATGATCCTGATTTTATTGTGCAGTGATACATCACTCCTGTACAAGAGAATAATTCTTATTCGCTCCTGTGGGCTGCACGAGGGGACCCTGTTGTACTGAGGACAAAACTCGCCCTCTGCTTCTGACACTGGGTACATAACCCACACCCAGTGACCCCCTGGCCTGTTTCCTTGTGCCTTTAGCAGAATCGCAGCCTGCAGAAATCAGCACTTGAAGCTCATCATGGCCTGCTAACACCACTGATCAAGCTCCCCTGGAAAGCAGCAGAGCCAGTGAATGTTGGCACTCTTTCTACTGGGCCACAATTATTCCGGAGGGAGTAGGGACAGACCAGGGGAGGCAAACCCATCTGCAGATTTACTCACCGCCTGCTCTGCTTCTTCCAGGTTGGCCCTGGAGTTCTCGTTTCCATCCTCGGTGGAGACCATGAGGCTCTTCTCCCTCCCTTCTATGTGGCCAAAGATGATGGCGCAGCAGGCGGCTCGGTCTTTGTGGCAGAGGGTGCTGCAGCCGCGTTTGAGGTTGGACCAGGTTCTCAGTCTCCTGTCATAGAACGCCTCAGACGGGAATTGACAAATGTCACGGTGCTGACAGGATAAAAAGAGAGACATTTCCCAAATAATCACACAATGATGGTGGCTCAGAATCACAGAAGGCAAGCCTTCATTCACAGAACCGTAGAATAGTAGAGTTAGAAGGGGCCTATAAGGCCATCCAGTCCACCCCCCTGCTCAATGCAGGAATCCAACGTAAAGCATCCCCGACAGGTGGCTCTCCAGCTGCCTCTTGAAGGCCTCCAGTGTTGCAGAGCCCACCACCTCCCTAAGTCATTGGCTCCATTGTCGTACCGCTCTGACAGTTAGGAAGTTTTTCCTGATGTTCAGTCAGGTGACCATTCAAGAGGCAGCTGGACAGCTCCCTGTCGGCTATGCCTTCCTTTGGATTCCTGCATTGAGCAGGGGGTTGGACTCAGTGACCTTATAAGGCCCCTTCCAACTCTACGATTCTATGATTCTATGAAATGTGGCTTCCTATAACTTGAGCCCATTATTTGGTGTCCTGCACTCTGGGACGATCGAGAAGAGTTCCTGGCCTCTGTGTGGCAACCTTTCAAGTACTTGAAGAATGCTATCGTATCTTCCTTCAGTCTTCTCTTCCCAAAGCTAAACATGCCCAGTTCTTTCAGTCTCTGCTATGGGGCTTTGTTTCCAGTCCCCTGATCATCCTTCCTTGTTGCCCTCCTCTGAACCTGTTCCAGTTGGTTTGCATCCTTCCTAAAGTGCAGTGTCCAGAACTGGACGCAGTACTCAAGATGAGGCCTAATCAGTGCCGAATAGAGGGGTACTAGTACTTCACATGATTTCATAGAATCATAGAATTGTAGAGTTGGAAAGGGCCTATAAGGCCATCGAGTCCAACCCCCTGCTCAATGCAGGAAAATATACTTCTGTTAATACAGCCTAAGATAGCATTTGCCTTTTTTGCAGCTACTTCGCACTGTTGGCTCATATTCAGCTTGTGATCAACAACAATCCCAAGATCCTTCTCGCATGTAGTATTGCTGAGCCAAGTATCCCCCATCTTATAACTGTGCATTTGGTTTCTTTTTTCTAGGCATAGAACTTTACACTTATACCTGTTAAATTTCATTCTGTTGTCTGAAACTCATCTTGCTCCAAATTCCAGGTCTCCACATTTGTCCACCCCTGAGCAGACAGGCCTGGCCCCAAATCTCATTTGTTTGACCATTGTTTTCTTAATATTTTTATTTCCCCAGGGTTTTAACTTTCAATTTTCCAACTTTCTAGTTCAGAAATTACTGCTGCCACCAGATATTGTACGAAAGCGCTTGTTGTTTGAGCTTGCTTTATCATTGCTTCAACAAACATTTTAGATTGTTTCAAATGTCGGGTTTGTTTGTCTGTCTTGGAGTGAGAGGGAGCTGCAGGGCCTGAACTGTACACACAGTGCAGTCACAATGTAGATTTGAATAAAGGCATTATAATAGTGGCAATTTAATTTTTGATCCCTTTCCGAATGACCCCTAACATGGATCCTTTTCACAGCCGCTGTTGTTGGACAGCTCTTACCTATGACAGCTAAATGGAACTTCCATATATAGCAGCATTCTACCTCTGAATACCAAATGCCTGGAGGTGAGGGGACAACAGAAGGCTTCGATAGTTTATTTGTTCACCGCCTTCCCACAAAAATGTGCCCGAGGCAGACAACAGCACTACAACTCATACAAAGTAAACCATCACACTGCAGATAAGGTCACCATGTAAAAAAGGAGACTGAAACAAAAAAGAGTAAAATAAACCAATAAAAGCAATAATTCAGCTGAAGAGAAGTACAGTGATAAATAAAACAGAACAAGTGGCCAATCCATTGCCTGTCACATGCTGCCCTGGGCTCCTACTGGGAGGAAGGGCAGGATATAAATCTACTAAATAATAATCCCAATTCCTCTCTTCCTCTAAAGAGCTCAGGGTGGAGTATGTGATACTTTGGAGTCCCATTTTACCTTCACAACAACCCTGTGAGGAAGGACCATTGGACTGCTCCATCCAAGCAGTTATGCCCTTACCATGCGATACTGGGTATCCAGCATCAAGGCCCGGTGCTTGTAGCGCTCAAAGAGCGAAGTCTCCATGCCAAGGGTCTTGCAGAAGTCATTGTGGACCACAGGTCTCAGCTGCTTATGATCTCCCAGCAAGACTACCTGGAAGAAAATAATCCCATAAATGAAGTCTCAGCCTCCCTCCTGTGTGATTAACTGTAGGGAAATGAATTCCAGTGTGCCCATTCAGTGCCCTAAAAACATTTTATTTTATCTTTATCAATCTAATGTTTATTACGGCCAACCAACCATGAACTACAAAACACAAAGTAATACAAAATCACAGCCTCAGTAGAACCAGTTTTTAATTGCTAAAGGTGACAAATTAAGGCTACAATATATATAACTGTACCATATCATAATAATTGTCATTATTGTAATCACAAGAGGCTGACTCACCTTCTCCAGCTTTTTGTAGCTCACCAGAGGGATGAGGGTCTCTGGCTCTGTGGACATGGCGCACTCATCAATCAGCACCTGCTTGACATGCAGGTGCTCCGTCAGGGTGTTAGCACAGGAGGCCGAGCAGGTACACAGGATAACATCATGGCGCTGCAGCTCATGCACGCGGGCACTGCTCACCAGCTTTTTGTACCTACAAGGCAACGGTGGAGTCCATTCAGTTCTACACAGGACCTAGAACCTTACAGGGGGAGATGTCTATGCTTTTATTATTATTATTATTATTATTATTATTATAGCAGCAATCTAGCTTCTGCTCCCCCCACCCCAAAAAACCTGAAATAATACAAATGGAGCAGAGCCGCATGCTTTCATTTATTTTGACCGTTTTGCATAACTAGTTCTGCTAGGAATTATACAGGCAGAACCCCTCCACCAGCTACTGAAAATCTGCTTCAGCATGGCCATTGTGATTTCAGCAGGCTTTGATCACACACTTGCAAGCATATCTTCATCAGGGCTAGAGACTTGGATTTTGTTTTTAAAATGAAGAAAAAGAAAAGAAGCTGCGTGCCTCAAGAAGTGGGATTCCGTACCCAATTCTGCGCTTTTGCACGCTTCTGCAGAATCATAACACACACACAGAGTCCTGGAAGCCTGGATGGTAGACAGTAGAGCCAGGCGCTACGAGAAGGGGTTTAGCAATAGTCCCCACCCACCCTGCCCCACGGACAGCCCTATCCATTTAGGTGAGGGGCTGGCATAGTTTTATGTAAGCCGCAATGCTTCCTGGTGCAGGCATGGGAGGACATTTTTCCCATGCCACTTGCACAGACTGCTGATGAGAAGAGGCTGCTGGTTTACATATTATTGCCTCTAGAAGGCTCAAGCAACTGACCCAGCCCACATGGGGGAATTGTGAACATATGGTCCAGAGCTGCAGGGAGGTTAAACTGGATGAGGGGCCCAGCTCCCATAACTCTAGACGTATGTGTCCTTTCAACAAGACTTCAGTTCAATACCAGAGTGTTGCTACGATGTGTCTTTCCTCTTCACCCATCCAAAATCCTCAAGGATTCTGGTTGCAGTCTTACTGTGCACAGCTCTTCACAGGTCATACCCAAACTGAGCCTCACCACCAACTCTGTAATTATATGTTCCTTGTCTATAGATGATAAATGAAGGCACAGAGAAAGAGAAAAGGCCAATTCAGATCTAACCATGGTTTCCCACTACGTCAGTAAGTCTGCATAGGACTCAGGCGCTCCCCAATCTCCTCCTTTCCTTTTTCATGAGTCAGATCAAAAGTTTCTGCTTTCAAACAGACCACAGACCACCATGATTTCCAAACCTGTGAAACCGTTGTTTGTCAAAACAGCTTAGTGATAACAAGCCAGGATCAAACTGGCATTTAAGATCCTGACTTGTCCTCAAGCCATACTTCCCCAAGTGAAGACATCACGAGGAAACTGTGGTTTGTTGGAAAGCAAAAACAGGAGCTTTCGATCCCCTCCTCTGATATGCAACAGCAAAGGAGAAGGAAGGACACATGAGGCCAAGACTCCTTTGCATAGTGAGAGCTGTGGTTTCTCATTACATTTGAACTAGGCTAATGAGTTTCACAACGCCACAGACTGTGAAGGACTGATTCTCTGAATTCTCGGGATGCAGATCAAAGTAGTGATAAGTTGTAAGTTTCTCCGTCTAAGGCTTGGCAGAAATCTTCGCCTGTGTTGCACTCACTTCACAATTTCATCCTCTGTTATCTCCTCTCCTCTTTTCACACGTGCATCAAACTTGCAGATTTCTGGCCCAAAAGGATTTGATGGACGACGGATCACATAGTGTAGAGTAATATCCCTGTGCAGAAAGGATTTCTTTTTAACTAAAAGACTAAATATTTATGCCCACAACACACATGCAAACAGCCACTCCTTGGAACCCCTTGCAAGTTTACTTCCCAAACACCTAAAAATCGAATATAAGAATTACTAGGACTGCAGGCATTACTATTATTTATATTTTTTAGATTTATTACCCATTAATATGTCAATTAATCAATTAAAGCTTTAGTTCAGGGAGGGGGAGCCTCCAAGCCAATCATGGCCCTTCAGGGCGTCCCATTTGGCCCCTGAAGCCATTTCTCCTAAACCACACCCACCTGCCCACTTCACTAGAGATGTCAGCTGATGGGCAAGAGGGCAGGGTTTAATCCTGCCTTAGCTGTCTGCTCGCATTCCTGGGAGGGAACAAGATTGCTCAACCAAAGCAGCAGGATTTAATCCACCCCACCAGCTGAGCAGGGATTAAAGCCCTGTGCAAGAGCACCTACTGAAGCAGCGCACATGGGTCAATTACTTCAAAGAGGCTTTTGCAATGTCTTTAAGACAGCTCCTGCGCTTCCATATGCTAACACGGGAAATTGAGAGCTGTTTTAAAACCTTTGTGAAAGCCTTCCCCCTTCCTTCATTAGCTCCCCAACAATGGGAACAAAGGGGGAGGGGCAGACTTGGAAAAGCCTTTGTGACTCTCCTCCCCTCCTCCTTCAAGTTGGCGATGTCGGAAGGGTCTTTTCAACCCCCCCTTCCCCTTCAATATCCTGATGTTGGGAACTTCATGGGGGAAGGGGAGAGACTAGGAAAAGCCCTTCCTTCTCTCCCTTAGGGCGGTGCAAGAAGGGGCAACAGGAAGGCAGCGGGGTTCCTGCAGCAAGCACTGGCTTCCTTCTTCCCCTTCCAGCAGGGGCAGGAATGGCGGGGGCAGACAAAGAAGCTTTCTTCCTCTGCTTCGTTCCTCCCCTCATCCCCACTGCTGCAGGCAGAAGGGAGAGGAGGAAGCAAGCTTCTTTCTCGCATAGCAGCAGCGGATGTTTGGGACCTCCCCCCCCCCCCCGGATTTTGATCAGTTACAATGCAGGTGGTGGAGGCTGCAATCCTACGCGCGCTTACATGGGAGAAAGCCCCAGGAAACTCAGTGGAACTTGCTTCCACAGAAACATGCAAAAGAGTTCACTGCAAACCTGCTAATTATTATTTAATCAATTGGCAGCCCTAGGCTTGTAGTGTGAAATCAGGGTTCCGTCAGCGCAAGGATGACCACTAGCATAATAAGACTTCCATCCCTCTCCTCCCCTGTACACCCCTAAACCTCTTCTAGGTGTCCCCCCAATGCTCTGGAGCAGATTTGGGAAAGGCACAAGGCACACGGGTTGGGAGAAGGGGGGAAGTCCTGTTGCGCTAGTGGTATTCCCTGTGCTGATGGGGCAAGTTACTTGAATAACGCCCCTAGTATTTATTTATTTGATTGATTGGATGGTAACCCACCCTTCCTCCCAGCAGGAGCCCAGGGCGGCAATTACAATTACATTAATCTTTCTCCCAAATAATTCTCAGTCATTTTAGATATAACATCAAACCATAATTGACACAATGCAAACAAGTCTGCAAGGACTATTGGGCATATTTGCACCATCCTCCCTCCTTCTCTATCCTTCCCTGGCCCCATTCTTAGCTTAATTAGTTGCATCTTAGTTTGCAGCAAACCCAAATCACCAGACTATGGTTTGGGCTTGCTGAACAAACCAACTGCAAACAGGCCAAATCATACAAAGAAACAGATTTGTCTTAAAGATTAAATGTGGTCAAAAAACTACCTTCATATTTGATTAAGCAAGGAATTTTTTTCTGTTCAAACCTGATCTCTGGCTTGGGTTTTGAATCCCGTTGGGCTTTCCGGGAGATATGCAAGCTGCTCCCAGGATAGGGGAAATCCATGGTTTCTATAGTATCTCCATACACCCTCAGAGGCCTCAGAGAACTCGTCATCTTTAACAGCATCTCTGCAAAGGAAGCACGACAGCAACACTGAAAATCCGGCCTATCAAAATGTAAGCTGCTGCAGATACTAGATTGTTCCTATTTCATACAATAAACTAAAACCTGGACATCTCTTGTGAGGCCCTGCCCGGCAATTTGCTGTGATGTCACAGAATATTCACAAACATTCTAAAAATTTTTTGAAAGGGGGGGGAAGAGTCAGTCATGGAATGTTGAGAACCAGTTAACAGCTGCAGGAGAACCAGGCTGGCTTCATTGAGACACAGCGGGATGCACACAGGGCACAGGGACAGGACAGGAGAATTACAAGTGGTTTAAAGGAATTCAAACAGTAGGGTTAGTAGAATGCAGGCAATGATCCATCCAAATTTACACCTCAGCCAAGCTCCACTTTGACTATTTCTCCATGATCAAAGACCTGCTCTTCTGCACTCAACGAAGACAATTACCGGCAACAACATCAACAGATTTGTTTGAGGGCCCACAGTACAGAATGTGGCTCTGGGCTTTATCCTTGTCATCCAGGGTTGGCTCTTTCTCTTTACTTTCTTGATTCAGCTGGTGAAACCAGTACACGATATGAGCACCAACAACTGTCTTCCCAGTCCCTAGACAAGAAAAATTAAAAATAGTAGTGAGGGATCATTATGCCTGGTTGGGTGTTGGTTCTATCAAACCACTAGCATATTTTTTAATGAGGTAGGTGAAAAACATGTTTAATATAAAGTCAGAGAGCAGTTGGGGCAAGATTAATACCAGCACCACATCCACCCTTCAGCTGTGCCTGTGCTATCAACTCACCAGGTGGGCCTTGAATGAGAGTGTAAGGCTTTCTCAAAGCCTCCAAAATGGCGACATTTTGGCTGTGGTTGAGTCTAGGGGACCTTCCTGGAAGATCAAAGATTCTGCGTGCCAAGAGCGGAGATCGCTTCATTGCTGCAAATTTTTTCAAAAATAAAATTAAAATAAAACAGATGTTGCAATAAGCACCTCAAGGCGAATCCCAGATTTGGGTTCTCGAATGTTAAACAAGATGAAGAAGAGTCCTCAGAAGCCAGAGGGGCTTCTAGGAGTGATTCCATCAGCATTTAGGCTCCATAAAGCATTACATATAAATTAGAGCTGTTATTAAAGAAACATTACTCTGTTGACCGTGTGAGTTTGCACAGAATAAATCTGCAAAAAATGCATATTATTAAATACCTCTGAAGAAAAAAAGCACAATCTATTGGTTTAGCAAAGGGATGGTCAGATCAGCTCATTTCCATTCTAAATAAGTTTTGCATGCACTCAGTCATAGGTCTGCTCAATCCTGCTTTTTTTTTCCAGGTTAAAAAAAAAAGCAATGTGAGTGCAAAACTACAATGTCATATTTAAATTGTGTGCACGTTTCTCCACAGGACACATCTTGTGCTTGTCCTACTCCTGCAATGTGCATTTTGTAAGTTTCTCCATGCATTATTCCATAAAACAAGCATTTTCCCCATAAAACAGACCCCCGAACCTCACTGATTTTGGTGGTGGCAGCGGCAAAAAGAAAAAAAATTAAAGTAGACACAGGGGCTGGGTGGGCGGAGCCCAACACACTGATGTCGTTGCACATTTCTCTTCCCTGGTCATCAGATCAATCATTTAACTGAGTGGAGAGGATGATAACAGAACAGGGGCAGCCACAATGAATGCCCTGCTCTGAGATACTGTGGAGCAGGTTTCTGAGAGCTTTGGAACTTGCAGGAGAAGCTCTCCAGCAGACCGCAGTGATTTCCTGGGTATATAAAGTCATAGGACACCTGGTGATCTGTTTTAACTTTTGTGTATTTTTATTGTTTTAGAACTGTTGCAATTTTTGATGGTTTTTTATTGTATAATTGTTCTAAACCGCTTTGGTATTTTTTATGAAATTGCAGTATACAAATATTTTTGAACTGCACGCAGTACTCAAGATGAGGCCTAACCAGTGCCCAGTAGAGGGGAACCAATACTTCACATGATTTCACAGAATCGTCGAATTGTAGTGTTAGAAGGGGCCTATAAGGCCATCATGTAAACCGCTTTGATATTTTTTATGAAATTGCAGTATACAAATATTTTCTAAATAATTACATACATACATATATACATACACAAATAATTTGATCTCTCAAGAGCCACATTCCCCAGTGAGTGAGAAGCGATGCCTCTTCTAAGATGGTAACTGATCCCTGCAGTTTTGCCAGCTACTTAAAAGACCATAAAGATTTTAAATCAAACCAATTAATCAATTAACAGTGCGATCCTGTACATTTATACTTAGAAGCAATCCTTATTGAGTTCTGGGACTTACTCCCAGACAAGTGTGTATGCAATTACACGCTGAATCTTGCAGCCCTAACAAAAATGATAAGGAATATTATTATTCTGCATCTCAAAAGAACGCTTATAATAAAATTTTGGTATTCATTTGTGTAGATGATTAATAGGTTAATGAGTCAAAAGGCAGACGATTCAGTCAACCCTTGTAGTTCTTGGAAAATATAGGTGATGATGGATTAGATTTCTAACACGCCCTTCACTATGGAAAATCAGTAAAAACCAATTTATAATCAAAAAAATAGATCTGTTCACTTTGAGAGCATCTGAGTCCATTATTATTGTTACTACTACTACTACTACTATTACTACTACTACTACAGTACTACCTCAGTTAACAAATCCTCCAAGAACTTTTAGAGGAAGGCTTTTTAAAAAGTGAAATTGACCACCTTTGCTTTCCTATGGATAAACTGAGAAGCCTATGCCTTTGCTTTAAGGTGAAACTGACCAGCCTGAGTCTGTTTTGCATTAAAGAGATCTCCTGCTTTCTTCCAGGGCTGGGGAGGAAAGGATCCAATACTACTGAGGGGAGGGGAGGGGTGCTGGGTAGGCACCCTTTAAAGCCCCTGTTGAAGCGGCCCCCATCATCTGTGAGCGAGCGTAGGAACCTATCCCTATTTTTTCCATGTTATTCTTACTAAAGTTTCTGTTAAAGAAGTAATGTCTAGGAACGCATGTACATGGGCTCCCACTGGGAGGAAGAGCGGGATATAAACCAAATAATAAATAAATAAATAAAATACTTTGTTAACTGAGTTTTATTATTATTGTTTACTACTACTCCCCCTCTAGAATGCACACCTTGACGTGGTGAGGGGGTTTGAGAGTGTTGAAGAAGCTAAGAGCAATGCCGTCAGGAGTCTAGACTGAGGCTAGACTCCTAGCAGGGGCACCCAAGGCGGAACAGTCAAAGCTGAAACCCCAGACTAAGATGCATCCAAACTCAGAGGAAGGCAATGGTAAACCACCTCTGAATATCATACCACGAAAATGTAACTTTACAGTTGACAATGAGGACATTGAACTTGTCAAGGATTATCAATACCTTGGCACAGTCATTAACCAAAATGGAGACAATAAGAAATCAGAAGAAGGCTAGGACTGGGGAGGGCAGCTGTGAGAGAACTAGAAGAGGTCCTCAAATGCAAAGATGTATCACTGAACACTAAAGTCAGGATCATTCAGACGATGGTATTCCTGATCTCTATGTATGGATGTGAAAGTTGGACAGTGAAAAAAGTGGATAGGAGAAAAATCAACTCATTTGAAATGTGGTGCTGGAGGAGAGCTTTGAGCATACCATGGACTGTGAAAAAGACAAATAATTGGGTATTAGAAGAAATTAAACCAGAACTGTCACTAGAAGCTAGAATGATGAAATTGAGATTATCATCCTTTGGATACATAATGAGAAGACATGATTCACTAGAAAAGACCAATAATGCTGGGGAAAACGGAAGGGAGTAGAAAAAGAGGAAGGCCAAACAAGAGATGGATTGATTCCATAAAGGAAGCCACAGACCTGAACTTACAAGATCTGAACAGGGTGGTTCATGACAGATGCTCTTGGAGGTCGCTGATTCATAGGGTTGCCATTAGTCGTAGTCGACTTGGAGGCACATAACAATAACAAAACTATTACTACTGATAGATTTAAGACCATGTCCTGCAATTTGCTTCCACTTACATTTTTCAGAGATTTCCCAACCCAGGGCGATTCCCTGTGCAAGTTCAACTGCATGCTGCAGTCGCCAAATGGCTTTCTCCTTCCGGCTGCAGGAACAGGAAGAAAAGCAGGTTAGAGGAAAGCCTTTGTGAAGGAGGGCAGCATGGAGGAAAAGGGCAAGGTGTAAGTTTGGAAAGGCTCCAACTAGGGATGGGAGAATCTGCCAGTTTTTGTTTCTCTCCTGTTTCTTGCTTTTCCAGTCTCAAGTTCAATTCTCTATATTTCCACATTAATTCATCATTACTATTATTTTTAAAAATCTCCTGATGAAAATTCATAATTTTAGTGCAATTTTCTCCTAATATAAATTTTATATGCAATTTTGCCTAATATACACATTAATGGAAACCAATTTTCTCTAATATAATATATTTTTCTACATTTTCACTAATATATGCATTTGATGCATTTACATCTGATACAGAGGCTGCGACCCTACCTTCCGGTCCATCTGCTCCTGCGGGTGGTGCATGCCCTGGTCTCCTCTCGCTTAGACTACTGTAATGCGCTCTACGCTGGGCTACCCTTGAAGACGGTTCGGAAATTACAACTGGTACAGAATGCGGTGGCACAGTTGATCAAGAACGGCAGCCGCCGGGATCATATCTCTCCAGTGTTAGAAGATCTACACTGGCTACCAGTTGTTTACCGAGCCCAATTCAAGGTGTTGGTGTTAACCTTTAAAGCCCTATACGGTTTCGGTCCAGTTTATCTAAAGGAGCGCCTCCAGCATCACCAAACATGCCGCCTGACGAGATCGGCCTCGCAAGACCTTCTCTCGGTCCCACCAGTGAAAACAGCTAGGCTGGTGCGGACAAGAGAGAGGGCATTCTCGGTGGTGGCTCCCACCCTCTGGAACTCTCTCCCATATGACCTTCGCCATGCCCCCTCCCTGGAAGGTTTTCGCCAAGGATTAAAAACGTGGCTCTTTCAGCGGGCATACAGGATTCCTAGGTAATTTTAGTTTTTAACGTACAGAAGTGGGTGGGCTGATTATCCGAAGATTGATGTTATAACTGTATTTATATGTTGTATTTATTTTAATCTATGTACGCCGCCTAGAGAGGCCGTTCATTCGGCCAGATAGGCGGCCTAAAAATAAAAATTTATTATTATTATTATTTTAATGCACCTTACCCAGGTATATGCATTTTTATATACATTCCTTAAATGAAGAACTGCACTGCAAAATTCAGTGCAAATTCTGAATGATGGTGGCATTTCAGTTCACGTACTGCAGAAGTGGGGGACCTTTGGCCCTCCAGAAGTTGCTGGACTACAATTCCCATCAGCCTCAGCAACACGGCCAATGACCCAGAGTGATGGGAGTTGTAGTTCAGAAACAGCCAGAGGGCCAATGTTTCCCCTACTCTTGCGTATTGTTTCAGAAAATGTGGATTTGGTAGGTTTGCCATTAAATTAGGCCTCATCCCAGTCTGTGTCTGTGCTGGAATTGCTTTTTAAGATTTTTTTAAAGTTGGTTTTTAAACATGTTTTTAAAGATTTTTTTAAATGTTTTAACGTCATTATTATTATTAATTAGAATTATATCCCACCTTTTCTCCCGGTAGGAGCCTAAGACGGCAAACAAAAGCACTAAAAGCACTCTAAAACATTATAAAAACAGTATTTAAAACATCCTTAAAAGCATATTACAACAAAGCATCTTTAAAACCATTTTTTTAAAAGCTTTAAAAACATATTAAGAAGCAATTCCAACACAGATGCAGATGCAGACTGGAATAAGGTCTATATTTAAAAGACTTGTTGAAAGAGGAAGGTCTTCAGTCAGAGCCGAAAAGATAGCAGATGGCGCCTGTCTAATATTTAAAGGGAGGGAATTCCAGAGTATAGGTGCCACTAATAAAGTCTTTTGTCTTTATTTATTTATTTGATTTATATCCCGCCCTTCCTCCCAGCAGGAGCTCAGCGTAGCAGATGCTTTATGGATGCTTTAAAGTGCTTTTAATGTTTCTGGGAGAAAGGGCGGGATATAAATTTAATAAATAAATGCAAACTAAATCAAATTTCTCCTGCATTTCTAGCTCCAGCTGTGTTGAAATGGTTGTACAACAGCACTGAGGGTATTAAAATAAAATAGGAGATGGGCAGTGCTGCTTTGTGAAAAAAGGAAAAGGGGACTTCTACCATATGTGGTAGAAATACCCCAAAGTGGGAAGATTTTGATTCATGGTACTTGGTGCTCACTTGTCGTATGTGAGGTGGGGTACTGTTGTTGTGCCAATCACCCAGCTTCCCTTGCCACTGGGTAACTAGAGAATCCTTGCACATCAGGGATTAAGGGGGAACACTGCCATTTTCAGATAAGGCTGGAACTCCAGCATCTAAACCAGCCTTTTGCTAGCCTAGTGTTCTTCGGAGGTTTTGGACTACAACTCCCTTCAGTCCAATGGCTGCGCTGTTTGGGGCTGATGGGAGTTGTAGTCCAAAACAACTGGAGGGCATCAGACTGGCAAAGGCTGCTGCACTTATTTTTTATTTATTTTACAAAACTTATATACAGCTTGTAATGAAACTGCTAAGCAGTTGTAAAGTGCAGTAGTATGAACTGTTATCCATGTGATCTGCGGTGAAAAAGTTAGTAAAATTTGAAAGGGATGGAGAGATGGCAGCGGAATGACTAAAATGGTTCCAAGCAACATGGACTTACACATCAGGCAGCAACTTTGGAATCAGCTCCACTGTGAACATGGAAGTCTCCTGGGTGACCTCAACAGGGATCTTTTCCATAGACATAAAATGGATGTAGAAACACACCATCCGTTGGCCACGCTCGTCAGACTTCTCATCGTCCTCAAACTCCCCAGTTCGTCCATGGGCCACCCAAGTGTATGTAGCAGGATCAATCGTGAATTTCCCAGCTTTGGCATTTCCTTCAGTCAGCGTGAGCTGCTGGAGACTGTGGCCGAGGGCTTCCGCATCGTCCTGGGCTCCATCCGCTCTCAGGCCTGAAAGGCGGATGCACATGTAGCAGTAGGCGAAATCTACTTCAATGGCGCACTCCTTCAGGAAGTCCTTGGACAAGGAGAATGTCCCCTGGAGCTGCCCTTGCTTTGTCCGTCGTTTCTCCCAGGAGATCTTGACGTCGTACAGGACAATGGACTCATTTTCTGCCACAGCGCAGGAAGCAGATTCCATGTCAGAGAGTGGCAGCCACACTTTGCGGTAATCGGAGGCATTCCTATAAACCTTCTTGGATGCTTGAGTGGCGTATTTGGAGAAGCAGTTAATGGGTTTCTCGGAGTGCTCCACGCATACATCGAAGCCTGGAGCCACGGCCCAAAGTTGGACAGATGGCACCAGGAAGCCCCGCTGGACACCTGTGGTGAGCTGGAGATACAAGACATCCCCAGCACTGAGCTCCAGTGAGAGGTCTACATAGTGTGAGCATCTGCTTCTCTCCATTCTCCCTATTGTTCTCACTTGTGTGCTGTGGCCCTTCTCAAGGAGAGAGATCATCTTCTTGTAATCTTTATTTCTGACAGCTTGTAGGACCTCACACCAGGCTTGTACGTTGAAGAGGGCGACACTCTTATCCCGAAGCGATGGTGACTTTGGAATGCACTCCTTTGACGTCATCACGGAGTAGATTCTCCTCCTCCACATCAGCTTCATGCTGTTCCGTTCCTCAACAAAGGATGGCTGCGCCACTAATTGGAGAGCTCTGTAGTTGACGAGATGAGGATCTGGAAGGGTTTCCTTGTTCAGAGGAAAGACGATTTTGAAGTTCTTGGCCATCCCTTCAACATTCACCACAAAGGAAGCCTTCTGTTGGACTTGGCGCTTCAACTGGGCAGCCATCTCCAAAGAGTGGGCTTTCTTCTCATAGGCATTGGCCATGCCATTTTTCCGGTTGAAATCATGGCAAAGGAACTCGACATCTGCCAAGGAGTACTGCACTGGCCTCTGAAAGATCACAGAGAGGATGTGGCGCTGGAGCACAACATCTATGTAGCGGCGGATGGGGGAGGTAGCCCAGGTGTAGGAGTCCACATGCAAGGAATAATGGCCTACTTTGGACTGAGCAGATGAGTTGGAGCGAAGAAAATAAGAGCGGGACAGAAGCTTCCGGAATTCCATGTTCACAGGGGCCAGCTTGGGGTGGATGTCATCCGTTGTGATAAGGTCGAGCATCTTGGGAATGTCACAAGCGTCGGCAGCTGACCTGAGGTAATCCCACAGTGAGGCCAGGAGGACAAAGTTCCTGCAGGTCCCCATGTGGACCTTTGTGGTTGGAGAACCCAGGTGATGTGAGAGGTGGGTGGACAGAGGGATTATATCTCTGTATTTCTCCCTCATCTGAGTGATTTGTTCTGGGTTGGGCTCCGTCTGGCAACGCAAAGGGATTAGATCTCTGGTGGGAACGTTGTTGGTCAGGAACTCCCCCACGGAGCTGTTGAACATGATCATGAACTCCTCAACCATCTGGTGGGAACTTCTCTGGCCCAGAGGGCATTCCTCATCCAGTTGGTCATAATAACAGTCTTCATGGAGCCGAGAGCACCTGTGGACTCTGGAGAAATGGTAAGCAACTGCAACACAAGCCTCCAAGGAATCAAAGCGAAGCAATGGGGCCTCTGCCTTATAGCAGTACTTGATGATGCCCTCCGCCTCCTCATAGGTCAGCTGCCGGTCTGAGCAGATTGAGGACACAGCAAAGGAACTGTTCGTCATCTGGTCAGTCTTCTTATCCACCAAGACAAAGAGAGAGATCACAGGCCGATCTTTTTGTGGCAAGAGACTGCAGAGGCCTTGGCTGAGCTGAGGTGGGAACATGCACAATGGCTCCTTTCCAGGGGCATAATAGGTGGCTCCCCGCTTCTTTGCTTCCGTATCGAGAGCACAACCTTTGGGGATCACAGACGCTATGTCAGCAATGTGGATCCCAATCTCATATTTCTCCCCCAGATCTCGGACGCTGATGGCATCGTCCAGATCCCTAGCGTCTGCGGGGTCAACTGTGAAGGTTAGGTAGGCCCGGCAGTCCTTGCGACTGCCCGTCGTAACAGCAAGTTTGCTAGAGGAGAATTTGGCTGCCTCGTTGTTCACTGAGGTTGGGTACTTGTTTGTGAGGCAGTACTCTATGTCAAGAATACGCAACCCTTCCTCTAGGGTCGAAGCCAAGGGAAGGACCTCCGTAACAATCCCCAGAGGGTAGTAGAAGCCGTCCCGCCAACTCATGACTTGGACAACAAAGAGCCAGTTCTTCTTGTTTTCTTCTGTTATCCTCTTTCGTGTCTTCAGCTTGACCTTTCCTCCTTGGTCCAGGCTGCGGATGGGAATGACGTTGCGTTCACCATCTTTCAGCCCTGGGACAAAGATTTTGGTGACTGTGCGGTCAATAGGGACCATCACACGGAGATCAAACTCGTCTACAGTGCAGATGAAGGTACGATCCCTATCAGCCTTCTTTAGCACACCCACCACTTTCCCACGGAGACTTCCCTTGGGCATGGCCCTTGCTGTGTTGGGCTGCAGGATCTCCACCAAGACCTGGTCCCCAGTGAAGCCCATCCCGCAGTGAACCCGGCCTCGGATATGGATTTTCAAGGGAGGGACGTCATCCAGAGTGAAGGCAGAAGCTTGATCGAAGCACTCTTTAATAAGCTCGCAACGCTTGTACATGTTGGGGTTCATGCGTAGACACTCCTTCATGGTTTGTGGAGAGAAGCTCATGTACTCCTGCCTGCTGCTTTGGGTAGACACTTCAGACTTCACATTCATCAGCCCTTCATCGGAGACTGTCACCATCATGACTTTGCTCTCATCTAAGAGCTCTTGCAATATTGGGTCATCCACGTTCAAGCTCTCTGAATCGGAAAGCCAGGAATCTGTGTCGCTCCCCTCTTCCTCGAGCTGGGGGCTCCCCCGATTCCAGCTGGCCCGGTCACACACTGCCTGCCTTATCTCCTCCAGGCTCAGGGTTTCAGGAGTCACAGTCTTCTTGTCAATGCACTCCTTCAGAAAGCCTTTCCAGACCTTGCTGCATTGCCCATAAGAGCACAGTGCCACAGCGTCCCCCACGGCAATGACCTGAGACTGGGCCCTCGTCATGATGGTGTTCAGCGCCCGTGCATCGTTGAAGAAGTCCAGGTTGGAGGAGCTGACGTGCCCGAGAGTCTCCCTGGTGTGGATGGTGCTGATGATGATCATGCGGAACTCCCTCCCTGTTCATTAAAATGCAAGGGGGGGGGGAACGGTTACCGCTTGCAAACAGAGACCAAGCAGAAGGAAGATAGAGACCGAAATGGTCTTGCCCAGATTTGCTAGAAATGGAATGTGGGGAAAAGGCTGGAGGCAGAAACTGAGAGATTGCGTGAAACAGATATTCAGTCCGACTCTGTTTATAAACAAAAGGTTGTAGCCGACTCAGTATTCCCACTGAAATCAATGGCCATGGCTAACATTGGTTTCATTGGGTCTACTCTGAGTAGGCCTTGGTTGGCTAGAACCCTAAAAAATTGAAACCCTACAGTAGCTAGCAGGTTTTTCAGGTTGCCAGCCCTTTGCAGGCATTGGCAGGGGAGGGAGGGACGGAGCGATGCTGGGGGGGCTATCATCATGTTTTCAGGTGCCTGGATGGCCAGGCACTAGGGTTTTTCCAGCCTTGTGCCCACATTCTTTAAAAAGGATGAGATATCTTTTACCCAAAGGGTTCTTAGAGGCCAGCCGAAACAAAACAGTGGGAAAGCCCTTGTAAGATACATGCACCAGCCAACCCACAAGGAGGATACTGCTAGAAGGAGGAAATAGATGAGTAATAAATTTGGCATGATGAGTTTACAAGTGCTCACCACCAGCTTCCCTCAAGGCACACCCTCACCTCTTGGTTGTGCAGGAATGTGAACATGGATGAGGACCTTCTACCCTAGGTAGTCTACAGTGGCTAAATCTTTCACCAAAAAGAGGGCACCTTTTTGTGAGTGTACTACAAACAGTGAAGATATTCACCAATGAGCTTTAAAACTTGGACTTAAGCAGCCAATCAGGAAATGGGATGGGGGGAAAAAAGGGGGGGTTTCCTGCAACCAGACACTGCAAAGTAATAAAATTGCAAAATTTAAGATCAATTTGGAACATCTTAAACCAGTCTTCCCCACTCTCAGGCCCTCCAGATATTTTGGACTACAATTCCCATCAGCCCCAGCCAGTTTGGAGAAGGCTGCCTTAGACAGAAATGGATTTTACATGCTGGTGACTCATACTAGACAGTGATTTAATGCCACCCTCCCAGAATTCCTCTGTGTGCCAAGTGTGTGGTGTGTGCGTGGAGAGCTTTTCTTCACCATATTTAACAAAAAAACCAAATATTACATTTTGAAGTCCAGTCCCAATTTAGAAACAAATGAAATCTGTGTCATTCTTGGTGCAAAAATCACAAGACGAAACCAAGGTTCTACATTTCGAAGATTCAAAAATCTGAGAATCAGCATTAGAAGGAAGGAGGGGGAGGTTCCTCTTTCCTCCTCCAAAACAGTTCAAGCATCAATGCAGGGTAGCGTTACTCTTTGGGGAATGGCGTGCACAGGGGTTGGCGCAGCGATCAGCTCGACAAGGATGCTCTCGCTGAATTTCCCAGAGAGTATTCAACTAAGGCTACATCTGCACTATACGTTTAAAGTAGTATCATACCACTTTATAACAGGCATTGCTTCGCCCCCAAAAATCCTGGGAACTGTAGTTTGTAAAGGGTAATGAGAGTTGTTAGGAGACCCCCCAATTCCCCTCAGAGCTGTAATTTCTGGAGTGATTTAACAATCTGTCTTCCCAGGGAACTCTGGGAACTTCATCTCTGAGAGGGGAACAAGGGTCTCCTAACAACTCTCAGCACCCTTTATGAACTAAAGTTCCTAGGATTCTTTGGGGGAAGCCATGACTGTTATCCCCCTCTAGGATGCACGCCTTGACGTGGTGAGGGGGTTTCAGTGTCGAAGAAGCTAGAGCAGCCTTTCCCAACCAGTGTGCCTCCAGATGTTGTTGGACCACAACTCCCATCAGCCTCAGCCATTGCTGGCTGAGGCTGATGGGAGTTGTGGTCCAACAACATCTGGAGGCACACTGGTTGGGAAAGGCTGAGCTAGAGCAATGCCGTCAGGAGTCTAGACCAAGAGGCTAGACTACTAGCAGGGGCACCCAAGGCGGAATGGTCAAAGCTGAGACACCAGACTAAGATGCATCCAAACTCAGAGGCAGGCAATGGTAAACCACCTCTGAATACCTCTTACCATGAAAACCCTATGAACAGAGTATCCAAAATGCAACACGAGTCATGATAGATGCGGAGGTCGCTGATTCATAGGATCACCATAGTCGAAAACGATTTGAAGGCACATAACAACAACGACTGTCATACAGTGATATCACAGTGCTTTGCTTTAACTGTATAGTGCAGATGGGGCCAAAGTTGTGAGAACCACAGAGCGAGAACTGTAATTTGCCAGGTATCCTTTTGCTACTGTTCTTCCTGGCATCTCCAGCTTAGAATTATTATTATTATTATTATTATTTATTGCATTTATATACCGCCCCATAGCCGAAGCTCTCTGGGCGGTTTACAACAATTAAAAACATTAAAAACAAATATACAAATTTTAAAAACACATTTTTAAAAAGCCATTTAAAAACACATGCTACGATGCCTGGGAGAAGAGGAAAGTCTTGACCTGGCGTCGAAAAGATAACAGTGTTGGCGCCAGGTGCACCGCATCAGTGAGGTCATTCCATAATTTGGGGGCCACCACTGAGAAAGCCCTCTCCCTTGTTGCCAGACTCCCAGCTTCCCTTGGAGGAGGCACCCCGAGGAGGGCCTTGGATGTTGAGCGTAGTGTACGGGTGGGTTTGTGTCAGGAGAGGCGTTCCGTCAGGTATTGTGGTCCCAAGCCGTGTAAGGCTTTATAGGTTAAAGCCAGCACCTTGAACAGAGCTTGGAAACATACAGGCAGCCAATGCAAGTGGGCAGTCACCCTCTTCTTTGCATGAAGACCCTGAAGAGCTGCAGATGGTCAAGGGGGAGGCAATGCTGGGCTGAAGACAGGTGAGGAGTCTCACCTGGTAGAAGGCAGCTTCCCATAGTCCTAATAAGCCTTTTGGCCTTTTTCAGGGTGAATGGAGCTAGGAACTAGGAACCTGCCTTATTACAGAGTTGGACCACTGGTCTATCTAGCTCAGTACTGTCTACACTGACTGGCAGCAGCTCTCCAGGGTTTCAGCAGAGTGTGTGTGTATATGTACAATTCCAGCCCTATCTGGAGATGCTGGGGATTGGACCTGGGACCTTCTGCACACCAAGCAGGTGCTCTACCACTGGGCTACAGGCCTTATCCACGACAGACGAGCGGCTACTTGACAAGGGCTATGGGCCTTTTCAACATTTCCCATCAGCTGCTGAAACCTCTCAGGCCAGCACTAGTGTGGGCTCCCTCCGTTGGCCGCAAGCACACCTGACACCTGGACAGATACCAACCTGGCAGGTTCTCGTAGTTCTCCACCACCACCTGCCCCAGGCGCTTCTTCCTCAGTTCCTGCCTTATTGCCATCACCTGGTGAAAACAAGAGGAGCCAGTCAGCTGACCAACAGGCAAACGTCTTTAGCAGGGCGGGTGGCCTTTCCTGAAGCGAGGCATCTGCACAAGGGGCAGAAATTCAATGGGAGTGCAGTCTTTTACCAGTATGGAGCTGTGCTTGATTGGTCTGTGTGTGTGTGTATGCGTTTGTTAGCTTTGCTGTATTTATTTATTGTAAAAGATTCCTAAACCAATCACGTAATAAAATAGCAACAGCGCTCTCCCCTCTTGTGATTCCCAGCAACTATCATTCAGAGCCATGCTGCCTCCGAAATGAGGGGGGGAGACAGTCCTTTGAAAACGATGACCCAAGCTCTTGCACATCATCATCCTATTTAAGCATCGCCCTTCCTCTCATAGAACCTGTGGGCATTATCCCACCCACATGGACCCCTCATTACTTACCTGTATCCCATAGGAGACCACGCAGATCCTCTCGAAGTCTTGCTCCCCCCATTCACCTGGCCACCTCTGGACCATCTCTTGTACCTTCTCAACGACCTGCCCAACCTCCGAGGTGTTGTACCAGGAAGTCATTGATGCATCCCGCTCGGCAGAGCCAGCCACATGGCAGAACATAAGCGGGTGGAAGTCTGGATGGGGAGGGATGTTGCCCCCGGCACGGATGGCGTCTCCCTTGCCGGTATAGAAATGCCTCGAGACAAAGTCAATGATGCTGGCAGTGGAGCGGTAGTTCTCGCTGAAGATGATCCTACTCTTCAGGGCCACCTCATGCTTCTCCTTCTGGTAGTACTGGAAGAGGCGATTCAGCAGCGTGTGGTCGGCCGACTGCTCCCCTCCCTGCAGGCAGAAGACCTTCGGGGTGGTCTGCATGTGGTCCCCCGCCAGGATGATGCGGGTCTCAGACGTAGCCAGGGAGAGGGGGACCAAGGTTTCGCACTCCAGCATCTGGGCAGCCTCGTCAATCAGGATGTGGCTGAAATAGCCAGGGGCCAGCCCAAGCTCCTGGGAGAGCATGCAGGTGGTGATAATGATCTGGTGCTGATCTAGCTCTTCCTTCGTGGGGAAGCGGAAGGCATCCCGGCTTGGGGAAAAGCAGCAATAGAGTTGCGTGATGGGATCAGTCGTTTTGACAACATGGCCAAAGTATTTCACCCTTAATGGGACAGCCTCGGGGTGCCCAGATGTCACATAATCGTGGAAATACTCGCGAATATAGATATCGGCGGCACTGGAAAAGAAGATAGGCTTACAGCAAAAATATCCAGCGGGGCAGCCATGCAAGCCTTTTGCAGGAAAAACAGCAGAGATTCTTATTTATTTATTATCTATTTATTAATTACATTTATACCCTGCCTTTCTTTTCATGATAGAAACCCATGGCGGCTTACATATGGTTCCCAGGCCATCTGGCTTTATATTTACTCCAATAACAAACACAGAAACACACACACACACGAGTATATTCCTGATCAGTTTCCATAAGAGTTGACAGGTGCTCTCCTATTATCTATCTAGTTCAGTACTGTCTGCACTGACTGGCAGCGATTGCTCTGTAATGAAGCATTTGGCTTAGCGTGCAGAAGGTCCCAGGTCATTGTTAGGTACGGCCAGGAATGTCCCCTGCGTGAAACCCTCGAGAGCCACTATCAGACAGTACAGATGCAGGATGGGGGACCTGTGGCCCTCCAGATGTTGGGGACTACAATTCCCATCATTCCTGGGCACTGGTCATTCTGGCTTGGGATGATGGGAACTGGGAGTCCAACAGAATTTGGAAGGTTTCTCATCCCTTGTTGCTGACAGTACTGGTTGGACCAACAGTTTGCAGCAGTGTTGGGTAGCTTCCTAATCCTTCAACAATCTGGCTTACCTGTTAGTATGGGTGCAGATCAGGACACGCGTCTTTGGCTGTTTGATTATCTCCAAGGTGGCCATGGCCAAGGTGAAGGTCTTCCCAGTCCCAAAAGGCCCATAGATCAAGAGAGGCGGCACCTGCCGGACCCCGGCCACCTGCCCAGTGATGAAGGAGATGGCTTGGTTCTGCTTCTGGTTCCCTCTCTGCAGCAGCACCTGCCCGGGGGGTCTTGGGATAGAGCACGCGGCCACGTCAGGAAGGACCAGCCGCACGTCCCACAGCTTGTCTACGGCATGGTGCCAATGGCGGAATTGGAGCTGGTCAATCTGGAACTGGACCTCCACCTTGAGGGATGAGTCCTTTTCAAGGCCCAGCTCAACACAGCAGCGCTGCGGTAGGAGAAGCCAGATGCTCTTCTCGGTGGTGGCCTTTGTCTCGACGGAGACCTCAAAGACGCGGTTGTTAGCTGGCGGGTCCAAAGCCAGGAAAGCGGTTTTGACAGAGCGGTAGAGCAGATACCCTTCGTTGGAGTCTGGGGTGAGGGAGTAAGGGGTGGGGACATGAGCATATAGCATCCCCGGGAGAGCAAACCTCATCCCCATGGAAAGGGTCTCCATCATCTGCTGAAGGGAGACAATAACTTGCAAGTTCAGCCTGGATCAAAACAGGGGGGCAATCAAAGGGTAGATTTGGGGGGAAGAGAGAGACAGAAGGTGAGAAAGCAAGGTAGACAAAGGGACGTGCATCCACTTTAAATCTCCTACGATTAGAGATCACCACCCACTGTAATGCAATGTGGTAACCCTGTATGCCAGCCTTGCCCAACCTGGTGCCTTGCACAGGTTTTTGGGCTCCAACTCCCATCAGTCCCTGCCAGCATGGCCAATGGTAAGGGACGATGGGAGTTGTAGCCCAACAACTTCTGGAAGGCGGCTTTCAGCCATCGTTTAAAGACTTACATCTTTGGGACCAGGACCTCGAAAGGACTGGCTCGGGGGGGGGGGGGCTTTGTGTCCCACACCACGTGAGGCACGTGTGTTTGGAATGCAGGACAGGGCTTTTCACTGGTGGCACCCCGGCTCCTCGTGAAATCCAACTCATCTGCATTTGCACATTTAGGAGGTAGGACAAGACAATTCTGTTTAGATGTGCATTTGACCTGCTGCAGATTTTTTGCTGTTTGTGATCTGACTGTTTTAGGTTTCATTTAATTTTGTCCTGTTGTTTTATGGTTCAACATTTTATTTTAGAGTTTTATGGCAGGGGTGGGAAAACTTTTTCACCGGAGGGCAACATTCCTTCATGGGCAACCTTCCAGAGGCCACATGCCAGTGGTGGGTGGAGCCAGAGGCAAAAGTGGGAGGAGCAATGGATGTAACTTTACAATAAGTGACATTCCAGCTATGCAAAAAGATATATTTCTACACACACACCCCTCCGTTCTCCTTCTAAGGAAGCGAGAAGTAGTTCAAGAACAGCTTGAGAGGGTGAGGAGCAGGACCACTAAGGGTTGTGAGCTGAGGAATAGTCCCAGAGGCCACACAAGATGCATGCAAGGCCGCATTCAGCTCCCAGGCCTGAGTGCCCCCACTTCCATTTTGTGGCTGAATGTTTTATGGGTTTTGCGATTTCTGCTTTGCTTTGCTGTCTTCTTATGGCAGGCAAACACATGTGCTGTATAAATGTGCAGCCTGCTAGGCAATGCCAATGTTACAGAGCTGTTTTCCCCAACCTGGTGCCTGCGCTTGCTGGGCTGATGGCACAGCTTGGAAAAATTACTTTTTTTGAACTACAACTCCCATCAGCCCCAGCCAGCATGGCCACTGGATTGGGCTGATAGGAGTTGTAGTTCAAAAAAGTAACTTTTCCAAGCTCTGGCTGATGGGAACTATAGTCCAAATCAGCCTGAGAGCACCAGGTTGGGGAAGGCTGTTCCAGAGACTGGCCACACCTAAGAAGGTTGGGATAGTTGACAAAATATGCTTCCAGTCCCCAACGCCAGGACTACAGCTTGGACAGCACAGCATCTCCCTAAAAACAGAAGCTGGCCACTCCTGACGTAGGCTGCATAAGACATCTCCCTGCCTGGACCAGAACCCACTACTTACTTAAAGAACAACGAGGCTTAGCATTTATATAGTGCTGTAGTGTTTGTTGCATACATTATATCCTTACAACAGCCACACCCGTAAGATAGGCCAGTATTATTATCCCCAGAATACATATGGAAAACCTGAGGCTAAGATTCAGCCATGTGGCTAAGGCCACTCTGGTCTCACTTTAGCAACTGCACCACCACTCACTTGGCGATCAAGGCTTGCTGTGCCTCTTCCTCTCTGAACAGGAAGTTGTGCATTTGCTCACGGTAGTTCAAGCGTGCAATGGGCTTGCCCTCGGCACCCCGCCGGAAATTCAGGGACAGCGACGGGGCCTTGTACTTGGCCAGCAGCTCCAACTCCTTGCTGGTACGGTCCACACTGGGCACTACGACCCGGTTGCCACTGTGCCAGCGCTCAAAGTCCACAAAGCAACTGCTTTGCTCCAGAGCCGGACTGACATGCCAGGGGGACTCCCTTTGACCAACCCTGGCCTGGAACTTCTGGACCAACACAGGGCGGCTGCCAAAGTCAAACACCAGCCACTGGTCGTAGACGCCGAAAGTGTGGCACTCCATGCACACGTCCACCTGAGTTGCCAGCGGAGATGCCTGCTGGGTCTTGAATCTTTCTCCCGAGGCGTAAGTGAGACCCCGCGAGTGCCCCTTCCCTGCTAGGTAAAAGGTGGCACCAGGAAGTCGCTTCAGCAGGGCCACGTGCATCAGTGGCTTCTGAAATTGGAAGACAGCAAACATATTTCATGTCTTTTATGGCTAGGTCCAGCTTTCCCCTCCCCTTTCCAAATGCTGTGGCAGAGTGGGTTACTCAGAGTAATTGCCTACAGCTTGCTCCCCGCTGTGCCGTGGGTTCAAATCCCACCTCCCTTGTGCTTACATCTAAAAAAAAAGAAAAATGCAGGGAGAGGCTGCAGCTTGCTGGTGGAGTAACTGTTTTGCAAGCAGAAGGTTCCAGATTCAATGCATGGCCTCTCTAGGGAAAAGGGTCTCCAGTCATAGGGTTGAGAAAAACCTTGCAAGGGTGTTTCTAGCTAAGAGAGGCTATGCTGGGCTACGTGGTCCAAAAATGAGGCTGTGAGACCCTGCTTACCCATCTCTAGAGTTTAGGCTTACCTGGGAATGAACAGTGAAAACCCATCGATACTGCATCTTCTTGTCCTCTGACTGCACACGCAGTGATTGCGGGCAGGTAACCTTCACACCATCCACTTCCTCAGAAATCTGACAAAAGAAGCAACAAGGTCAGTGGCAAATGGGATGGCAGGTGGGGATCGTTCCCTTTTTCCAGTTTCCAGTTAAAAAAAAAAATACTTTGCACTGAACTGTCCATCTGTGCATTCAATTGTGTTCAGCATCAGTTTTGGGACGACTTTCAGGTTTTGACAGTGGAGGTCCATTTGGGCACCCCCTCCACACACACACACACTCAAAACTCTTGACAATTCAAAACTTTCAGTTCAGTTTAAGCATTGATCAGATTTGGGGGAGCCATCTAAGCTTCAGAAGAACAGCCATGGTTGTTTGTTGCAACAACAAACAACAAGGAATCCTGTGACACCGTAAAAAACAATTATAATCTTAAACACTCCACAGTCTTTAATGCAGCATGGGACTCTTAAGAGTGCAATCCTAATCTTCCCCCCCCCCCAGCTTGGAGAGACTTTACAAAGCTATGGGGCCACCACTGCATCTGTAGCCTTGCTGCATGCAATGGCCGAGACAGAAGATGGAGGGGAAGGCAGACTGCTGTGTCAGCCTGGAGCTAGCACAATAATCAGGCCCGGATTGGGTCCAATGCTATCATGTGATGGCATCGGGGCTGGATTGGGATCCAATGGGTCTCAGGCTATCTCAGCCCAGCTCCCTCCTTGCCGCCAGAAAACCCCATTTTAGGACTCTTTGCTGGCTGCTGTCGGCAGAGATACCACTGGTGCAACTTCCACCCACATGCCAGTTTGGGACCTCTGCCCTGTCTATCACCCCCCACAGGCCAGTGCAAAGGGGGTTGGGGTTGCTCTGTGATAGCAAAAACCGTTGTCATGTCTATTCTTCTAGAAGTCCTAGTTACTTTTTATTAAAAGTACACTGCACACTGTGATGCTTCTGCAGGGAGTGGGACCTGTTCCAAGTTGATTGAGTTTGGGCTACAGTCTGCTTTGCAGCAACTTTGCTGCCTTTGTTCCATGTTTGCAAGGCTCCTAAAATCAGCGTCACTGGCCACTGGCAGAAATAAAATGCAGAGCTAGATGGACCTTTGAGTCAGTTCTGGCAGGCAGCTCATCTTAAGCGAACTATCGGATGGGCCACCTGCACTCCTGTCACTCTGCTTACACAGTGCGATCTCAGTCGCAGGCCCTCTTGGTGTGTCCACCCCTCAGGCCTCTGAGGTGGGAGACCTTAAGAGAAAGAAAGAGGCTGGAATATTATGTTATGTAAGTTTGGAATGCATTTTATCTTTTTTGGTTCTCCATAACATTCATTTATATATGTTATGTTATTTAAAAATTATACATTGCTTGCTCAACAGAAGGCCTCCGAGCAGATTACAAAGGACAATCTAATATATTCATTAAAAAAACTAATAAAATCCAATTCTTCCAATGTAATTGCTGAGCTGGATGAGGAATTTGATGGCTTATATTCAATACTTGATTAGATGAAGGAGAGCATGAGAACTAGTATCAAACAAGAACAAGCTCATAAAACTGAAGAACTTCAGGTAATTAGGTTTATGATGAATCTTAAGTGAATACTAATTCAATTAAATTAGTAGACTGTCACTTACAATTAGTTTTTGTGTAGTTCAAGTTTGCTTTCTGTAACATAAAACAGCTGAATTTCTGTAAGCTTGTGCAAACACTTCAGGTGCTTTGCAGTCGCCCAAGTGTTCCCTGTACAGTAGCACCTCAGAATAGTCAGAATGTGCCTCCTTGTCTATTGGATTGCGGCTGCTGCAGGCAGCTCTCTAACACCTGGCTGGAATGGCACTTCTTGCCAGGTGGCACAGGTATCTCTGCAGTAAGCAGTGCTTTGGGTGCCCTGGAAGCACTGTTTACTGCAGACGCGTTGGCTCAAGTGTAGGGGAGGATGGCAGAAAGAGAGAGATCAAGCACAGGGTGGTGGGGGTGGCTGCCCCTTGCCTGCCTGCTTGAGTGTAAGGAGAGGAGAACTGTGCTCAAAGCTTTAGACCGCTATAGCAAGATGCTAGATGATAAATGAAAAAAGGCAAGGCAGGCACCCCTGGAATCATTTTGGAAGAAGCCTTCAAGTGGTCTACATGCAAGGCTTATCTGACCTTGGTTGTTTCATTTCAGGCATGCGTATTGATCACTTTGAATAAAATGTTTGCGAAATATGTTGAACTGTTTCTGTTTCTGTTAAGAAGTAATGTCCAGGAACGCATCTACTTTGTTAACTGAGCTATTATTGTAATAGTTCTGTAAAATTCTGAGTGTGTTCTGAATGCTGACATTCAAATGAGCACAAAAAACTCTTCAGGTTTTTTGGAGTCCCTGTAGCACTCCAAGTGAGTGAGGAGTAATTGATGTGCCTTTATGCATGCCTCTTCCCATTAGACTCCTGGAGCTTTTATTTCTGTAGTAGTTCTACCATTGAGTTCAGAGAGCAAAATAAAACACTGACATTCAGATTTGGCCCTGTGTGCCTTGCAGGCAAGACTAGTCAGCTTCATGCGGGCAGCAGGAATTTTTAATTGTTTCTTTAGTTGCTGGGCTACAATATTGGTTTCTGAATCTGTTCCAGCTTTGTGACAGACTTGTAAAATGAAGAAAATTACTAATTGATAGGTACAGTATACAAAATACTAACTTTATATATTTATATTTTAAATATCTCAATCAAATTATCTTGGCCAAAACTGCATTATCCTGGAGGGCCATACAGCAAAGACCAAAGGAGCCAAAAACACTAACTTTCACATATTAGACTGTACAGAGCAATGCTTTATGCCAAACACATCCTAAATCCCCATGTTGGCACATAAATGAAATAGAAGCCAATAGGCTTGGGTAGCGGGGGTAATCCAGCTTTAATAGATGAAAAATAGTTACTTTATCCACGGCACTCTCACCTTTGAATTGGCACCCATGCTTAAGAGTTTGATACATGGAACTTAAATTAGTTGGATCCAGTCCTGTTCCTGATTTGAATTTTGCACATGCACAGGGAAGTCATTGTTTTCGATCTCGTTCACATACTATTTAATTTTCTGCAGTAAGTTTATTCTGATGCTGAGTCAGGTAGAGTCACTTGGTTGTTTTTCTTTTGCTTTCTTACTAAAATATGTATAACCCACATTTAAAGCAAATAATCAACTACAGCAAAAGCTTTCCTGCATTGAGCAGGGAGTTGATGGCCTTATAAGCCTCTTCTAACTCTGCTATTCTATGATTCTAATATTAAAAACAAGTTAACATAATTTTCGAAACATAAATAAAATCAGCAGTTTAAAAACAATTATACATAATAAAATTGCACATTAAAACATTGCCTGCCTGTTACATGTTTGTAGTTATTTTATGGTTGTAAGCTGCTCTGGACAAGCCTTTTCTGGAAAAGTGGCATACACACATTTAAAACTAAAATAAACAGTAAAATTTTTTAATGTTGTTTGTTGGTGTGTGTGTGTGGGTTAAATGTGGGGTGAATGTTTTGTATGTTTGCTTGTCTGTGTGGATTTGTGTATTTTTAACATGTGCCTGGGAGAAAAGATTCCATCCTTCGTGGGGGGGCTTTCGGGGGCCCCAATTAACGTAGTGACGGGTAATGGGAGGTATGGTGTTAGGAGGAGAACAGGCCAGGTAAGGGGAACTCGTCCCAGACAAATTGTGTCTGTGCCTTGTTCCGGTTCTCCTCATATCCA